>NC_060214.1:121577500-121897500 GCF_021130785.1 Homalodisca vitripennis
AAATTCACTTCTTTGTACTAAATTGTATTTTTAATTATACAAAAGGTGAATGGCTTCTATAATTTTGTATAAATGATTAAATATACGAGCAATACTTTAATCCCATTTTAACATTATTTCCCTCCCACTAGTATTCTTTAATACATAATGAGTTAATGAGTAAACACTGAACGCAATGCACAGTAGTGAGACAGTGTCTAAATGCGGCGAATTGTGCACATAGCGGGGATCCGCCCGTAATGGTTTCACGGGGACAAAGCCTCCTAGAGTCATTATGGGCTCATTTGTAAACCGCTCATTGACGGCTTTTGCCCTTTCACGAGCCCCCAAGTCATCTGTTCATTCATATCAGTTATTTGTTTTAAATATTCGGTTCTCACGCTGCATTGCTTTTATTATACGAGTATATCTCTCATTGCTATAAATAATTGAATTCTATTTCGATTTTTGTCTAAACTGAAAATGATAAAGTCCATAATTGTTTATGTTTCTTAAGTTTATATAAAACAGCAGCCATACTGATACGAAATTGCGTACTATACAGTCCAACGAAATCAGCCGAGACATTTTTAGACACTGTTCTGTCAGTTGGGGTTTGTTGTATACCACTATACTGTAAGCTTCGTTGTATACCATACATATATAATATTTTTTAAATGGTTAGTTAAATATACTGATTTGTTTTCACTATTACCTAGTCAGTTCTGCTGTTTGGAGATAAAATAGTTGAACTTGCCCAAACTCATTTTAAGAGTTTATTTTAGCAAAACAAATACTTAGCACTGAAGGTACAGAATGATTTCCAGGTTCGATATTCTCGGTACTGATATCTGATTCCCTCGCATCCATAAGTTTGGAAACAATTGAACCGTCTCTGAACACTGACGCACAAATCTATTGTCAGAAGATTTATGGACAAAAACACTCCATTGGCGTAGCGCGGTTTTTTACACACTGTCGCCTCTGACGATTCTCCCATAGATCTTATACACTGTTGCACTCTATAGATATCCACAAATTTATTCATGTTGCCAACTCTTTGTCATATAAATATGAAGATTTTCTCAAATTTGGTAGTATCCTCATTAATGTAGACATAAGGATACTCACTTCTTTATATTTAAAATGAAATATTAAAAATTTTTATGGTTAAAGATAATAAAAATTAATTTTTCACGAAAAATATATGATTGGGTTGGTAATAACTAATATTACCCACGAAAGATTTATTAGGTGTTAAGATAATAACAGTTGCATTATTTTTTACATGGCTTTGGGTCTTAACTACCATCATAGTTCTCAGAATTATAAATTATTGAAGAACCTTAAATTCTTAAAATGTTGCCACCTCCCTTTGTAGATCCCCAAAGGGATTTTGTTACTTTTTATTTCGAAACTTCCTGTAAAAAATAAACCATTTTTATCCAAAGTTGAGTTGAAAGGCGTGGAACTATAGTGTTTAAATAAAGACACACAAAAAAATGTTGGAAATGTTCATCATCATCATGTATTACTACAATATGTATAAAATATCTATATACAGAATATGTGTATATGATAAAAATCTAATCACTTCTTCAGGTGTAATAAACTATTGACAATATCATCTGGTGCTTTCTGATTAGTTTCAATATTTATTAATACTTTTATTGGCTGAGCGTTAACAAACCCTATCACTCTAAGGCCGAGAAACGTTTCATTATATTTGTCTAAATGTCTGTCCCTCCATATTTCCAGAACGATCAGGCCCATAAACTTTAATTTTGTAAAAAATGTTCGTTTCGATACAGGTAAAATTGAATTGAAGGTGGTATACGTCACTGCATTGGATTCGGCTGAGCGTTAGCGAATATTTTGTTTTGTCAATGGGATACCATTGAGCAAATGACACAGTAAATAAATCTGTGAACACATTTTTACAAACATATGACCTTTTAACATGTGGCATTAAGACACGTTGCCTAAGTAAACGAAATATTTATTTTAAATGTTGCATGTAACGTCAGTGAATCCTGATACGCAACAAGTGGCGTACTTCAACCTTGTATTTTCCACAGGAGGATTCACTCCTGACTTTTTTATATCTCCATTTGAACCTACACTTGGGGCTAAAACAATTTCGTCACTTAAATGTTGGTAACTCTATGGATGTCCACATCAGTGGCACATCACTAACCGCAAATGTAGAGATATTGGGGTATATGGGTAGATCGGGCGGGTGCTGACTGTTGGAGTTTGGCTTTCTAAGTGTTAACGGCCGGTACTAGCCTAGACATAAAGGTGCGCCACCCCATGACTGCTGTGACTGGAGAGTCTGGTAAAGAACTGTTCACCACTTCTTCCAAGGAGACATGAATGAGATTAATACTAAAAATCCTTCCTTACACATCTCCACAGAATGCAAACCCTGAAACCTATTTAACAAGAATATATATGCTGTCACTATGGAATAAGCGTAAAGGTCCTTTAAGGACTAATTTAAATTTCTCAGCTTATAGTCCTAAATGAACGAAAATATTTTTTTAAATACTTTAACATTAGTCATAATACTTAACAATGGATGTTGTAGGTTATAGCCTCTCATGTTTGCTATACTTGATTGCTTACATTATCGTTGAAGTAAAATCTACTTGTTACGTTGACCTTATTAAAATATTCTTTACCATTTACTCCAGCTTAAACTATTCTTCTGCTGTAGTATCTTGATAATGGGTTTATTATATTTGAAAATTAAATACATTGTGTTTACAAAATTATGAATCTTAAATTTATTTTACGCTTAATCATTTCACTTATTATTTCTAAGAGGTTTCTTATTATTATTGGAGAATAGTAGGAGATTATATTTTACCATATATACCTGTAACCTTTATGTAACTAGCATTATTCCTAAGAAATTTTGCGGTAGCTTGGATTTCATAACGATAAAATGATGAGAAAATGAGTGCACTTGTTCAAGTCCGCAAAACGATTTGTTTTAAAACACTGCTTTTTACTAAATTAATTAGCAAAATAATGCATTTCCTGATGTATTTTAATCATTATTACACAACAAGATGAGTCAGAATTTTTCAGACAGTAAGCTTTTTGTATTATATACGTACCCTTTACATAAGTCTGAGCAGGCCAACTGATCCAAAGTGTAAAACAAAGCTAGTGTAAGTGATTTGCGATATCGAAAATCTCCAATCCCGTCGCTCTGTTTTTATACTTGATCGCTTCTGGCGAAATCATCCGTAAATCAAAAACATCGTTCCACTCACTGAACACTCGTAAAGTATTTTTTTCGTGATTTGACTAATCGTTGGTTATTTAATACCACGATAAATAATAGCACGATATTCAGCAATCAATTAACATAATCACTGATAGTTCCATTACTACAAACTCCCAATTTAACGTTGATTACATTATTGATGGGACCTTCACTTATTGAAGAGGTGGTTTAAATGTTTTAATAAAAAAAATAAATTACTAGCTCTATCCCTAAATTGTTTTTCCACTGGTAATTCTATCTACTGAAAATAGCTTTTAGCTCTTCGTAAGTCTTACAATATCAACTATGATATAAATAATATAAATAAATATAAATAACTCATTATACTGTTTTATAATTAAAATCCTGGTTTATCTATCATATTATTTAAAAAATTATAGTCGCTTCTTAAAATCAATATTTTTAAAGTATTACATTTTCCTACTGTGCTCTAATGCTAGGGTGACAATTTTTAATTTACTGGAATGGAATATAGAACACAGATGAAACCTATGCAGCATTCCCACCAATTCAAATGGAGGATATGAATATAATTAGTCACAATTACGAAGAAATTTTATCAGGGATTGTATTCCTATGACGAATGTGAAGGAAGCATGAAAGTTTCCTGTAATGTTTATGCTTGAGTGAAAAAAACCATACCAAAGCGATGTGACACGCGTAGATCTGGAATTACTGAAATCATGTTGTGTGTCATTTCCAGGCACACTTATTCTAAAATACGTACCAAATAATAATTAAAAAAAAACACTAATTATTAAAACTGAACTAAAGAATACAGGTCACAATAAGTCTACACTGCTAAGACTTATTCTTTAGCGTAATCTTCATATTACTGATTTTCTTCCATTTAACTGCAAGTTTTATAATTATACTACATGGGCTTAACACACAACATGGTTGTTATAATTTCCTGGCTTATACATGTCTCAACGCTATGTTATGATTTGTTTATTTTATACTAGATCAAATTTATATGGTAGTTAATTATACCCGAGGAAGAGATCGGATTGCAGATCTCGAAACGTAGTGTAACTCAATTTCTTTACACTACACGGTGTATAGATTTAAATTTTCTGAAAAAAAACCTGTTTTTCTGCCATTGTTAAAATCAAACCTCAAACAAAAAACTGACAAAGGCTTTCAATGTGTAATTCCGTAATTATCGTAATGATCTATATGGCATTTTAGTAGTGACTTATTGGGAGTATTAGTGGATTGTGGTAGTTGCTCTATACTGAGGCAACCATACGGTGTGTATTCTATATGGATTGCAAAAGAGATAAAAAAGTTTTGATTAACAATAAGGCATAAATGATACTCTTGTGTTGTTTGTGAGCCTTGAGGGAGGCCAAACATCGTAATCTTACTTATGGGTTTTCCCCCAGAAGGGTTCGTGATGTTTTGTACCTTTTATTTGAAACTATACAGGGTACATGGAAACCTGTTTATAGTCAACCCTGCAGATATCCAGGAAGAAACTGTTACCTGCAAATATCGTAATATTTAGGTGAAAGGGTAGAAAAACTTACAACTTTATTAACTCGTAGCGAAGAGTATAGAACTAGGAAGTGATATTTTGTTGTATATTCAATAGTAATCTTTTATAAATATTTTAATGGAATTTGTCTTATATTTCATCTGTTGAACTAAAACACAATTCAAATCTTAATATTGCAATGATTGTTGGAGAATTAATATGGTGATTTGAACCATAAGAAAATACAATCTTTTCATAACCACAGGTAATATAAGAAGGTACTAAACATAAAAATTCTCGGGTAAATTTTAATTACAATGGATACGTTCATGATGGGAAGGAAGACTTTTCAACTCTACCTGTAGAAAAAAAGTCTTTCAGTGAGGGATTATTAAACAATTAATCGCTTCCCACTTATATGGTTATACTATAAAATATTTTTAGCAGTTTAAATTTCAGTGATGATCTGCGTTAATTACCTATTTAAAAATAGATAAACTACCCAGCCGGGATTAAAAATACCTACTACGATATTTATCCTATAACGTCTTTTAAACTAATTGATAGTTATATTTTTAGTATAATAATATGATGATAATGCAGCTTCAGTGCTGTAATAAGTATCATTATATGTTGCTGCATACAATCCAAGTGTTACTTTTCATTATCCATGTAACAACTAATTCAATTTTACTACTTTTTTAATTATAAACAGTTGTAGTATGACAGTAAAACAGATTTTCCAAATAATTTTTTTGCTTTAATACAAATGAATTAAATATGTCGTTTTTTACTACTTAAAGAATATTACACTTCCAAAACGACATTAATTGTAATCATCATATAATCAAGGACAAGCAGATAATAAAACATTTAATAGACTTTGTACTCCAAAACAAACCAACAATTAACTAATTTATTTTTTTGCCTTCAAAGCAAATTGTATCAATATTTAAAATATTGGAATAAAATACTATTACAGGTTGAAATATTATCTAGTGAATTAGCGCGTTTCAGTATATTTCATGTGGTTGGAAAATTACTTTCGGAACATAAGGCTCATGGAACCAACCAATAATTACTGTTACATTCGTTCTCAAAGGGTGGGATTCAGTCGCAATTCTCCCCTCTGTAACAAATAGAATTTAATAATGTCCAGCTTTAAACACAGAAAGTTATGTGCTCTCCAATGATTTTTATATTTTACAGTCTCTGTTTTTTTGAATTCATATGTATATCAAATTAACAATAATAACACTGACACATACTAAAATGGTTCAATGTATTAAAAATTTTCTTAATTACCGATAAACATTCATATAAAGTTAATACATCTTTAAAATTTTTTTTCTATTCACTGTGCCCCTCAAAGCTCAATGTTAGTGAAAGATGTATGATCAAAATATATGGGTTCAATATTGTACATAATATACACATTAAACAGTTTCAGTTTGACAAATTTTTGTATAATGCAAGAATAACGTCTGTTAAAAAAGAACCCACACCTCCACACAAGAGTAGTAAAAACAAATATTCTTGCAAACAATTTTTTTTATTTTACCGAAACCTTTACATAAAAAAAAAAAAAACACCTAGCGTGTGCTGGAAATGGAAGATTTTTCATTTTACCTCTGTTACATTAGACGAAATCTAATTTAACTTAATGTAGTACGGTATAAAAAAAAACCATCAATAGTTAATGTAACCTTATACATATTTAAAACAATATTTCAAGATACACTCGCATTAATGTGCTAAGGCATATTTGATTAATTTTTTAGATTGAATAAATAAAAGGGTGAGACTTATTGGACACAGCTTACATAATGTACGTGTTATAGAACAAAATGGTGTATTTAATTATTATTTACGATATATAATCATAGAGTTATACATAATAGACGGAATGGCCAAATTTTGACCTAAAAAAGAAGAACTTTAAATACAGGGGTTTGAATGATAATACAAAAAACATTAAAAACTAAACAAAAATCACTATTTTAAACATTACGTTTCTTATTAACAATAAATAAAGATTTCAAATGGCATAAATTTGGCTTCAAAAACCAAACAATTAATTGTGTATGGTTATTTGAGTTGTTAAATAAATATTAACATATCACGTTTCATACGAAACCCATTACAATAACCAAATGGGAAATAAATAAATAAATGTGTAAATGACCCAGAAATAACCAGTGCACTTAACACCGTTGGAGAAGTTTTAATTTATACTGTTAGTTTCAGCCCTATTAAAGCTCCTTCCTCATTAATTCCTAGAGTAGAACAAGCTGTGAAAGGAACATATTCTCGCCTCCAAGTGCTTCGAGGAAAATATGGCTTGGGTAAAGAGAAAATGACTATTACGAACTAGATCCGCCGATTCTAATAAAAACATTCTGAACTCGACGTGAAATCTAGTTGAGTTTACAAAATGCAGGCAGCTGGTTGAGAAATACTTTGCCCCTCTAATGAAATAATGTCATCTCTTTCTGTCTGAAAGTACTGTTTTGCAAAAAATATATTCAATAACCAATACTTACTACTTAACACTTAGATATATATATATATATATAAACTTCTATATATATATATATATATATATATATATATATATATATATATATATAATTATAAGAACTTCTCGGTTGTTTTCGCAGAAATTTATTGTATTATTTACTCATATAAGTGAAAAGCTTATAAATTAGCTTTTATAGTTTATTGTCCCTACTAATATATTCTGAATATAATAAATCTTCTAATCAAAAACGATGCATATACAATATACCACAACAGCAAATATAACAGGTACTAAACACACCAAACTGTATATTATGTTAATAAATGTATTTAAATACGTTTATCATATTCTCGCTGTAAAATAAATTTTAGTTAAAACGAGTGTTAACCATAAAACATTAATGATCTGATTTAAGCTGGTTGGTATATTGAGAGTAATTAACTAAAACACTCATAACTGTAATCAGCTGTTTTAAAATAATAAAAACACCCTCATAACATTAACAATGGGGCCGTATTCTAGGATAAATTTCAAACATACAAAATGCACATTTAGAGTGTAAGTTCTTTCGATTCATATCAAACTTGTATATAAAATCATAGGTGAAGTACCCAAAATCAACCTAAAAAAGCAAAAAGATCATTTGGAAACATAGATACTTATCTAGTGGTACATATAGGTTATAGACTTAAAATATTCAGTTTTAAATACGTAAAAAGGACATAATATCTTTGCACATTTGGAGGTAATATGCAAGCATAATTAAAAAATGCATTTCTTAGAATTTATCTGAAGAAATACAAATGTAATATTTGTATTCTTCCATTAAATTGAGTTTAAAATACAACACAATGTGTAGCCACATAATGTATAGCCAAAACTAACTTACTAAGTATATTAAAAACATACTACCCTAGTGGAGCAAATCAAGTTTGATAGAGTAGTGCATATTTATTGCCATGCCTCGATGGATTAATGCCTGATGACACAGTGACTAGGGGGAGGAAGGCATTGTAACGTGGCGCTATCTGGCTGATATACTAGGTGACACATCATCACCTTTGCTCCAGGTAGTCAAATAGGACACTGTGACAAGCTATTGCATAACGGAGTTCTGCGATGTTGTTGTTTATTGCTGTTTTGACTTCTAATTTTGTAACTGAGTAATTATATATATTAATTACTTTATATATATATATATATATATATATATATATATATATATATATAAACCAACCTCAGTTCTGTGTCTTCCAGTATGGTAGTTATGTCTGCCTCGAGTCTTATAACCAGGGTCCTTGGTTAGTGCACATATAGACACACAGAAAAAAAAGTTGTTTCAAAAATTTTGATTCTGGGCAAAGTCAACAGTTACACATTTTTTTATGCTATCCTGCACGACTCTCAACTTTCAACTTAGTGATAGTATAAATCACTTTTTGCAAATTAAACACCCTCAGGAAGTGATTGCTGGCACAGGCTCCACACAACACCACTCCGTAAATGGGAAAATGTTAAGATTTTTCTATAATATGGCGTAATGAGTACCTGACTATGGTAGTATCGGGCTAAGGACAATTCAACCCAGTTGTCTATGATTATACCCGTAACAATAATAACATTGCCAAGAAATATGAGGTTCGTGGCCTTGGAGTGTGGCTCACTGCACCACATAACATCTGCAACAAATCGAACAAAACACTAGGCTTCAACTCAAGGATTACTAGAGGTTTCACCAACGTGATGATGTTGAGAACCCTCTGTTCACACTCGTGAGGAGTATTTTGAAAGATTGTTGTGCTGTTGTGTGGAGTCGTTATCAGGTTGGTCATGCAATGATACTTCTAAACATCCAGGATTGAATTCTGCGTATTGTGGGTACTCGCTTGGGCTATTCCTACAGAGAGGTCCCGATTGTGCACATTGCTGAAATGCTCAATATTTGCCCCTCTTTGCACTCGTAGAACTATACTGGGGTTGATATTCATGTACAAGACAAAATAATTAAAAACAACTGTCATATCAGTTCATCATCATAGCGGTTGTTCTTCACTCAAATTATTTTATAATGCTACCAAACAAATAGTATAGGAATGGACGGTCGATCTGAAATGTGACAGAGTGAACGATTTCAATGAGCCATTCACAGATGAGTCAATAATGACTCTGGGAAGCTTTGTCCCCGTGAAGCCATTACGGGCTGATCCCTGCTTTGTGCACAATTCGCCGCATTTAGACTCTGTTAACCCATCACTGTGCATTGCGTTCATATTTTCAGTCTTTTCTGTAACAAATAACTTTACTGGTGAAAAAATAATGAGCAGTGAGAAGAGGTATAACGTTTTATTACAGATTATAGAAGGCTTCCTTACTTTTTCATGAAACAAAAATTCAAATAACTTTTATTTCTATTTGTTTGGTGAAGCAACTAATACTTATAATTGTATTTTATTACTCAAATATGTCTATGAGAAAGCCTATAAAATATATCCAATCATTTTCGAAGCACGCCAATTCACACCTGATTCATAAACAGGAAACGTACATAAACCATAGAATAAAGAAGACAAATTTAGTCTCCCACAAGTATACTTACGTACTAGGTAATTACTCGGTAATATTATTATAAAATCGTATATATATATATATATATATATATATATATACAACAGAATATAGAATGGAATAAATGTTTTTATATTATAAATGACTAAAAAGCTATAAAACATATCCCAGAATGAGTATGGTCTTACACCTTTTTCCATCCAGCACTGTTCAGTTGGGCAAAAAACCATCTTTTGGAAGTCTTCTAACTAATAAAATAATTCAGAAATATTCAACAGGAATTTTCTTATCAAAGTCACGTGGCCCTTTTGTGTTTTATAAGAAATGCAAAGAGTTAAAATAAAATAAAAATGGCTTAGAGATTTTAATTTAACATGATTCTCCCCAGCTCAACGTTTAAATCGGAACGGTTTTTCGTTTTAAACGATTTTTTGTTTTACAGGCTCATTAACACGACATCTACTCTGGGATTACGTGCCTCTAGAGGCCGTCATCATAGCTGTTGTTTCTTCTTAACTTAAAATATGAAACATGAAAAATAACAATTCAAACTAAGGACAACGATTACTATATAGTATATAAAATTGTCTATAATAAGTTTTTAAAGATTTATTAAAAATAATTAGGTTACATTTGTCACTCTCGTTTGTTAAAAGTATATATTATTGAGCTCGTTTTGTCCAAAGATTTACTTATCCTGCAGTTTTTCCGTTGACTTCATGATTACTCATAAAGCCAATATTCACTAACTCTCAGGCAAATTCTACAGAACACTATAGGCGAACTCAGTGTTATCTATGTAAATGAAGCTTCACACGAAGTCTATACGTTAGTTCTGTAGCATTTGCTACACAGGCAATTTAAAATAAGTGTTTTCTATTGTTCTCTCTGACCTTGTGATTTGATAGACGAATTCCAATCAAAGGGATCAGTTTTAATCAGCTGGTTAGTTGGAAAGGTGTAAAAAAAATCCCGATACACGCTTCTCGGCGTGTTTTTGAGTATCTTTATGCGGTTTGTCTGTTAGCGGTTTGCATTCTACTTAATAATCTACAATTATTTGTAGTATTTTGCGTAAGTAGCTCTTTTTTAGTCGAATTACGATTTTCATGTGGAAAATTTGTTTTCAAATAATTTAAGCTTTCTTTTACAGCGGTTATTGTATTATTTTTAAACAAATGGGAAATAAGAATATTTCAATCCATTTAATAATTAACGCAAGTTTTCAAGAGAGCACATGTCATTACAAGTATAGTTCAGAGTAAAGTCTTAAAATTTATTACCGTTTAAAAATTACTAGCAAATAGGCATTTAGTATTCCACAGTCAGTATAAATTTAATACTTCAAGATATAAAGTTATTTAATATTTAATAAGCATTATTTAATGAAGCGTAGTTAAATTACAGTTTGAACTTTGAGTCAGTACCAATAGCAACAGGTTGCGACATAAGTGGCACAAAGAATTTTTAGTTTAGTTTTATTTCGCCTAGTTTATAATAAAGTACAGTTTAAAAAATTAAATCATCAATATTATTTTTAAAAGGAAGATGAACTTTTAGTTCAATTGAATTTGTTAAAAGGAGAAGTTAACTTTAATTTAATGTATTATAATTCTTAGAATAAAAGTTATGTTGGGAAATGTTTTAGAACAAAATTGGTGTTGTAAGGTATTGCGAATTAAATCTAAATATCTTGCAAGTTCCCTATAGATCCTTTTAATGAGAAATTAATGAACTGCTGTTCAATAAACAATGTTTAAAGTGAATTCTGAAAGTATTCTTCAGTCCTACTACCCCAATGAATATAATTAATTAGTTTTTTGGATAAAAAAAGTGGATAGTTAAGTGCAGTTAAAAGAATCAAAAAATTATGTAAAGGGAGTTTGTGTAACTTGCGGATCTCTCTTCAAGTTCCTTCTCGAGATACCACGCGGACAGATACAGACGGACACACAAAGACAAATTGTAGACTTTGCAAACGCTCAGCCAATAAATATTCAACATCTCAATTATTGGACATTTTAATGCAGTTATTAGGGCAGTTTACAACTGGGATTTCTGTTAATACCGGTTGAAATTGAGGAAGCTTTCCAATCTATAAGTTTACATATTTCAAAATATAATAAAATACTTTATTTTTTCAAATTTCCTTTCTAATATAACAAATCGATTGTGGTTATGCAAGCAATTCTAATCACACAAGGTGTCTCTGCCACTGAGTAAACTCTGTTTACTTCCATTGTAATTAACACTCACCCCTAGACCCTCTGTACACCCTCAATAATTAGGTTGCTTATTATGGAGATTAAGTTGTCATTTTTAAGCAACATATCTAAAATTTCCCAGTAACAGTGTTTAACAAAAACTGCAAATTCTTTATAATGTCATGATGGATAAATTTGCGAGTTTTTGAATTGTAATGATCATTAAAGAGAATTTTTCTGTACACAATGATAAAACAGAAGCATTAACTTATGGTTAAAGAATGTATACAAAAGATATTGGTGTAGATATTACAAGTGGTTTACAGTGGTAAGTATATTTACACAAAATATATCAAAGATTTTCATTGTGGTTATATTGCACTAGGAAATTTATAGATAATTCTAGTACTAATTTTTATCAGTTGCCATGAAATAATATTATTTAGAATATCCACTTTTGTTGTAAGAATAAAGATATAAGCTCCGACACAAAGAAAATTAAGGCTAAATGGAACTAGTGCAATAGGCAAATAAAAATGAATTAACAAAACACTGTTATAAATAAATTATAGCAATTAAAACGTAGAACCGTATAAACAAGCAAGTATAAACGTCACTGGATAATCTCCTTTGTTTAAAGCTGGGTAATAATAATTATATTCTGTGTATTGCAAAGAAGAAAATTTCACCTAAGTCCCTTCCTTTGACATCGAATGTTCCACTGGTGTAATCATTGGAACATGAGTTTTCAACGCCTGAGTTTTTTAATTCAGACATTGTACATTTTATTACTTAAATTTTTCCTTACAGTGACCTTTTTAATATTACAATTGACAGGTGCTTTGTCTTAGAACATAGTTACCTAGATACAGTCACAAATATTTTATATTATTAAATGTAAAACGTTTGCATCCTGTAAAACCAAAAGATAATTTGAAGCGTACATGGTTATGGTAAAATATTAATTGTATTCTATTTATTTTCCAAATATATAACATCCATTAGAAATACGGGTATTTTTAGTAACATTTTATTTTAATATCATTATTTATGTTAACGCATTTTAACTTTTTTGGCTGAGCGTTATTAAAAATTTAACTTTCGCCCGATGGAATAAGAGAATTGCAGAATAAATGAAGAGTATAAACCTAATAAATTTATATAACATTTTAATACGTGATTCAGTTACCTAAATAAAGAAAGACTTCATGTGGATATTTTAAATTTTATCTTAAATTTTCATTATATATAATAAAAGAATTAACGGCGTACTGAATTACTTATTATAAATATGATCGTGCATGTTCATATAAAATATTTCGTTGAACGTAGCTGCAGTAGAGCGGCAAAATTTCTCTTTTGTCTACTGGGGTACACGAAATTCTCTTTATTTATGATTAACTGCCTTCCAGATCCTAAATATGAAGAATGAAATAAACTAAAGACTAAATTTTTCATTCAGTCTTAGCGAGGTCTGTTACTCACCGTCCTATGAAAAGAACTGGTCCTTAAGAAGCCATCGTTTTTATACAACAAAATTATCTCGTTCCGTTTTGGTTACCTTGATAACCTAGTAATGATAGTTTTATGTTATTTAAATGAGGTAATTTGTTAATATAATAATAAGTAATTTTCTTGAGGGTGGCGGTGCTGCTGTTATGCTAACTGTTATAAATCGAAATTTTCAGAATCATTGTTTTATATATATATATATATATATATATATATATATATATATATATATATATATATATATATTTTCATAACAATACTATTTTAAATCCATTACCTTCGCTTGTTAATATTTGATAAAATACACTGTTTAAGGTTGGACTCACTGGAGAGCTTGTAACATAATGGGAAGCTGAAAGGGTGGATTTAATCGTTAAAAAGTCGTACCACCATTACGACCACCTTATTTAGATTAATTAAATCCTCTTGATTATAATTTCAGTAATATCAACATTGAGAAAGGAAAGAAATAATATTAGGTGAATCAGTATGTTTAGAATCTTGTGATAAGAGTATCGTACTATTTCGAGTCCAAAGATGTATTAAAATGTACAACCATAACATACTCTGAAAGTAGTATATATACAGAGTATTCACAAAAGGAAGTCACAAAATTCTATGGGCGATAGTACTCATCAGTTAAAACAAAAAAAAATGTCATATAAACATACATGTGGGTTGATGAATGTCTCTTTTAGACCTTAGCCACCGTTTTGAATTTTGTATAAAAGATTATTATCTATAAAACTAGGTAAGCTGAAGAAACTAAATTTAGTGCATAGGTTTGAATAGGTCAGAGAAGTTTTCATAATTGTATTACTTTTTTAATATTAAAAAAATAACGCGTGTTGGAATGACTTAAAATTAAAATAACCAAAAAAGTATAATTATAAAAATTAATTGGACAGTATATATTTGCAAAATTTTAGTGAAACTCCAACGGTACTTGTTTCAATAAGATCTGTCAATCCATAAATAAGCACTACCACTTTGAAGATTTTAAAGCCAGGTTTGGCCTTCGCGGATTGTACAAGCCTACTTTTAAAATGGTTGCGCTTATTCAATGACGGATTTTGACAAAAAATACCATAATAATTTTTAGTAATATTTCTCAAATATTTTTTCTTAATAAGTTTTTGTAGCTTTACTTGTTTTATTGTTATTTGAACTTTATTTTGATATATTAGAGAAAATAACATAATATTGTTTTAAGGTATTCTCTCTTCTATAAAAAGCTATTCGTTATATTTTTTTTCTTTAGCTCAACTAGTTTTAGAGACAATAATTCTAAAATAAAATACAAAATGGCGGCTAGCGGCTAAACGGAATATGTCTCGGAATATGTTTATATGGAATTTTATGTTTTAAATTAGGAATCCTGTGCTATTAATTTATTGTGGCACACCGAAATAAGTTTATTGCGCCATTTTTAAACACCCTGTATATAGCCTATAACCATAATTCATTTATGGTTGAAGTTAATAAGGCTTTTTTAAGGCATATTTAAAATTGATGTATTGTGTGCAAGTATACTCAGTTATTTTTATAATGTTTTGTTTTAACCGAAATAATAGATTTCTGAATTTCCTATTCCTTATAAATTTTGCACCTATGAGTCCAATTTTTTAGAATTAATAACACTTTTTTAAGGCACGTGTAAAATTGATGTATTGTGTGCAAGTATACTCAGTTATTTTCATCATGTTTTGTTTTAACCCAAATAATAGATTTCTGAATTTCCTATTTCTTATAAATTTTGCACTTATGAGTCCGATTTTTTAGAATTAATTATTTGATATTAAGTACCATTTTATTTTTAATTACTATTACAAATATTGTACTCTTCACTGTTGACGTAAGCCTTAAAGAGTACTCTGAATATACAGGATATTGTATCGCAAAAACAATGTATTATAATTTGAAACCCTGTATCAGGGCTGAAAATATGCCTTGCATCGTAACAAAAAATATACATCAAATATATATCAATATATATCAAATATACAGTAAGGCAAGGAAGTAAAATATTCCTGTGGGAGAAATGGTGGAATCTTAAAGGAAGCAGAAGCGCATCCCTAATTGGAATTCCTGGATTATTAAGTACAATGAAATGGAGATTAAATTCTGAAAAGCGCTTTTATTCACCCCGCGATATTCATGAAGGCAGCCGCACCACAATGGTTCTTTGTGGGTTGTAAATTAAAGTTGCCTTTAATTATATTGCAATACAACTAATATCAAATACTCTAATTAGTTATATACACAGGATAGTAAACAAACACCAATCTCGTTATTATAATTTCTGTACCAGTAGAAAACGAGAAAAGTATTGAAAATGTTCTTTAAAATATTTAAGTATATATTTTTTGTATGTGATGATCAGCGAAATACTGCAATGGAGTAATAGTATTGTGCAATAATAAAAATTTAGTATATTACGCCATACAAAAGTTTTTATACGCCTTACAGTTTTATATGAACGTTGAGCAACTGCAAAATATTTGATTTATTATATGTAATTATATTTTAATATAAAACAGAACAAACAAATTGGAAGTATCGGCAGTAAAATGCCTTTAAAAGATCACTCTTTATTTGCCCCTTGTATCAAACAATGGTACAAGTTAGGAGTATACATGTTAACAATCATATATATAAAAAAAAAAAAAAAAAAAAAAAAAAAAAAAAAAATCACGAGATATTACCAAACAATCTTTCTATATCTATTTTACGTATTGGAACATTATACTATAAATTTCTTTAAAAAATAAGCATGTATTTTGAAAATGCGTGATATGGATATTTTAACAAATTATTTTGTGGTATTTTGTTTAAATAATCATTTTATTACGACTTAAGTGAGCTGGAAATTTAATCCAGTAAAGATATGTACAATCTTCAATTTAATGATTAATTATGTTAGTAAAAGTATTATTTATTAGACGTTTTCAGTTGTATTTACCCTGTTCCTACGTGGTACGTTATAGATACGTTGATAAGCATAAAATCTTCAGCACTAAGTGGTTTCATCAAGCAAAGGGAATTTTTATTTTTGAATAGTCATTTATAACCTTAGCTAAAAAATATTTACGTGTTGTGGTTGTTTTTGACACAAACAAATCTGAAGCAAATTTTGATATATATTGACATATCGTTGTCTGCATATTTATAGTGGATGAAATTTGTTTATGGAAACATTTTAATATTTTATTTTAACTTAATTAGGTAAGTGTGGTTAAATTATGATGGTGATTTATAATAAAAATAATAAACGTACACAATCAAAATTATTTTTTAATTCCTTTATTTTTTTAAACGAAATTCGTATTTAAAAATTGTCACAAATAAACTTGATAGCATTTTTTTTACAAAATATACAGCTAATTGGACATGTTTCCTTATGGATTTACAAGTGAAATTCATAAGAAAGATAGATACAAAGAATAATATGTTAAGGTACCTAATATGAGGTTTTCTTGTACTCCTGAAATAACCTATCTTTTCTATGACTTTAGAGAAAATATTACGGCAACGTGTAAATGTGTGGTTTTAACTTATCAAATTCTTAAAAGGATGAACATGTTTTAATGAATTTCATTTTTGAATAATTCATGGACGTAAAGGTTGCTATGAAAGAAGATTATGAATAGAACTGGAAACCACTGATAATTCAGACAGTTTTCGAAAGAAACCACTGCTATCTCTCATCTACCTCTGGCTTAATCAAGGTAATGCAGGCTGGAACCATTTCTTCAAAGCTTATTTTAGGGCGAAACTTCTGTAAAAATGCTCATAAAGTTCTTCCTTTACTCTGACGTGCTCAATTCTCCTGTTTCCATATTTGAGTTACATAAGACCCAATTTTATCAACCAAAGTAAAAGTAGTATTAAAAGCATAAATAAAATATCCAATACTATGATTACAGATCAATATGGGAGATGTTATTTAATACCACAATACTCATTGATTACTATAATATGAAATTTAATTCAAATTCATAATATCCATTTACTTAATATTTATTTTAGTTTACCAAAATATAAATTATACATCCACCCCAGAGTGATACATTTAATTTACCTTCCTTAGTTAATGTATATTTATCTGGTTTCTAACGATCAATAGCAAGATAATAAATGTCTAGAGAATAACTTTCTGTTTATTATAATAAACCAGATTATTATTTCCTTAATAATAATTACTTTACTATTTAAGTTATATGTAGCATGAATATTGCCTATTTAGTTAACAAAGGCTCTTCGGAATAAAAGCATCTAAAACAATAAAATTGGTCACACACATTGAAAATGAGCTGTCATAAAAAAATCAGAACTAAGACTATCGAGTTTAGCTTCATTTCACCTTCTGTTCAGTGCAGTATGTAACATGTGATCATCGCAGAATCCTGGAATGTGGAGTAAAAATCCGTTTGAAGAAATCTAAAGACGACGATGACTTTTAAAACAAACTCTTTATATCAATTCAACATCAAAGATACGTAGACTACAAAACACCTATGGTAGGTTTGGACAGCAGCCATCCAGTGTACGAGTATTCTAGGTGAAAGAGGTATTCTCATTGTCTCATCAGGTACACACTCAAGAGACAATGGCATAACATGTTTTTAAATAGTGCTTTCGGTTTTAGTGCTTAAGACTGAAACTCCAAAGAGAAAGTATTTGCAGGAAACATGCTAAATATTAAGTATATATTTAACAAAACAAAGACATTATACAAACAATATTGCATTATTAAAAATGTTCATAGAATCCATTCAACCATATTGGAGTAAAAGACCTTTTTTAAGTCTGGAATTTGTAAAATAGGATCTCTGAGATGTTAGAAGTGTTGTTCTCTGAGTGTTCAAGAGAAACAAAGCTTTCAGGGATTGGAAACTCCTAATGTTGTAGGGCATTTATTAATTCTATTAATTAAATTTAGTAATGTTTTATACTTAGCCTTCAATGTTATATGTATATATGAAGTAAATTGCAATAGATATAGGGGGTATAAATCAGAACCTAATCAGTTTTGAACGTTGCCTTCTTACATGACCTAACTTAACATATAAAACATAAGATGGATATGGGAATTATAGCTTCAAACAACCCCATTTATGTTGATAACGTTAAAAACGCTTTTAAATCAGAAATATATTGTACTGAAACATAACTTACAAGTTTTATATCCGGGAACTTAAATTAGAAGAAAAGTTTAATAAAAAATGCATCCCTCCACTGCGGACGCTCGATGCTAACTTTGGCTAGTTTATTTAATTTAACAAGAAAAGTTTTAAACGCTTCCTTATCCTAAAGTCCATTGCTCATCCTCCACTGCTCTTGAGTTGAGAATCCGTGAAACATCGTGTTAAATATATCCGCTTACTTTTGTTATAAATTACTTCATAACCAACCTTGCTAAGTAAACTATAACGTTAGGCTCAATTAGAAATCCTTCAATTTAGGTACATTTTGTGTTTATACTAATAATGGTAACAATAAATCGATAAAAAAACTACGCTCTCTTACGTAATATAGATGCAAATTGTTTTGTGTAGATTGATACTTCACAATTTAAAAAATTCAAATAGATTTTGTTTGCTCACATAATAGTTTTAAATCATTTTTATGAGTCCTAGCAACGCTGGAAGTTATAAATGAATTTTATTTCCTATGGTCAAAATTATTTGTTACCAATGGGTGTAAATTATCAAGTAAGGCATGTGTTAGTTGTTTAAATTTGACAATTAATTATACTTGGATAAAACTAAACTTGGAAAAAATGTTTTGATTGCCGAAATGATAAATTCCAATGAGAGTCATTGTGTGAAATCACAGAACAGACTAATATTAAATTATCTTTCCTAAATGAATCATTTGGATTATTTGGGTATCAGCAGATTATTATAAAGTAAAAAACACACAAGAACAGAATTTGTTTCTATATTGTTATGCGTATTGTAAGGTAAGAGTTACTATTTACTTTCTTTTCTCTACAAGATAAACCCACGCTACATCAAGTGTCACATAAGAAGCTTTGGTTGATTTGCAATTCAACACTTTGGGTATATTGCTCATTCATTAGACCGCATGGCATATTACTATTTAACATATTAAAGTATCATATTTTTGTACTCATTTTTGTCTAGAAATTTGTTTATTTGCGATTTTCTCATCGCGCTTACGAATAAAACCAATGTAAAACTGTTCCCAGGATTCGGCCAAATCGGATGAAATGACTTTTACACGCATCATCATCGAACTCATAAGGTGAAGTTCATTGAAACTTTCAAGTTTTAGGTTAGTTAATTCTCGAGATTCGTATGGAAAGACAGGCAGCTAGAGACAAACTGACAGAAATATGATTAATCCAGTTTCCTGAGTCACTTAGTACCTCTATTTACATCTATTTTAATAACATCCCACTCAAAGAAAAATGAAAATGCACTATTCCATTCCTGCTTTTACAGGATATGTTGAACCAGAGCTGGGCCTTCACTATTCCAAGGATATATCCTGATAGTCCTTACATGAGTTCTAGATAGGAAGCGTCCACTACCTTTAACCTTACCCATCCTGAATATCCTGTTACTCTGTGAGCTAGCGCAAAAGTAAGAAAGTGCAATGAGAAATATTTTGGATACTTGTACCAAAAATACTAAATTAAATTCTTCCATTACAGAGTATAATATTCTATTTCCCAAGAACATTTTATCAGCGTAAGGAACACATCAAGGGGAGATTCTATTATTCCTAACTAAATAGAAAATATATTAAAACATACTTCATTTAATTCATTGATTTAGATCAGAATTGAAAACAGTTCACTACTATACTAAATGAAAAAGTTTAGAATTTCTTAACTTGAGAATGACTGAATATATGTGAATAGGATAGCTGATTTTAAAATTTACATTAAAAAACTGCATACCAAATATTTGCTAATGTTTATATTTGGTGTATATTAAAAAAAAATTTTTTATTTTATCGTCTGGATATTGTTTTAAATTATGAGCTCAACATTGGTTGTAGATAAGTGTTAAAGAAGATATGTGATTAATAACAAGTGTACTCTGTGCTCAGTATCTATAGAAAATTGCACCTATATAAGTTGAGTGTTCAATCCTACATATTAATTTTGTTCACTGGAAGTTAAATATTTTGCAATGATGAACGTGGAATTGATTGTACCTCGTAACATAGCATAACATTTACATTGTTACAAAATGTGTTTTTCCTCGCCACATGTAAGTTACAATGAAGTTTTGAAAACAGGTGTCTGGATAGATACCATATTCATATGATTATACAAATTTTTTGTATTATACATATTTATATTTTAGAAACATATTTTAATAAACCACTGCTGTCCTGGCTGAGGTTTTCAATATTCAAGCCTTACTATAGGGCGCTGGTAATGAGCACGCAGGTACAAGCTAATGGAACCCATACCATTGATTAAGCCATACCATTAGCTTAATCGTTCTATTGAGATGTCAAGGGCCTTGCGGTTTTGTAAGTGATGGTATTTTATTAACAATCACTACAACTTACTTACAAATAAAAATTTTGAGACCATATAATGTTACGTTTAGTGGTCTGTATTTTGATAAAATATTATTTATACTATTCAGTACTAACTAATAAAATGTCCAAGGAGTTATGCTCTTTCAACTATAGAGTATCAATAATATTTTAAAAAGTTTTGAACTTCTAACATTTATTAATTGAAATTACCTACGAGATTTTAAATAAAATAAAATAAATGTTTTTAATATTTTCGTAATACTATCTTTTCTCAATATCCTCGGGGGAATGTACACAAAAACATTTAAAAATATTGAAATTAAGCCATGATCTAACTTCTAATAACACATCAAAATAATAACGAAAAGTATAACGTCTTCGCCTTTATAGCTTGCATGATTACGTATTAAAATTCATAGAAACATACTGAGTATTAGGTGAAGTAAAGCTGTGGTAAAATTAATATACTTATTGATATTTCAATGAAATGGCTAGAAAATTGAAATTGCTAAAAAAAAGATAAAGGTATCGTCTTATTATTGATTTTCTAAAATTCTGGAAAGATATTTTAACATGTAAAGATAAATTCTAAAATACACTTGACACAAGCTAACTTACTCGCACTAGTACAATAATGTCCGACAGTACACATAAGTGCTACCTGATATTTAATATTATAACTCCTCGCTGATTTCTGTTTAAGTGTAAAGTGCACGTTCGTTATGAAACACATTAGTTGCAAAACGTAATAAATTATTTACCTCATGTTACTTTTGATATTTAATAGACAGGTTGTAATGTACATAATTATTACTATACGAAAATATCTCAGTCTGTCGCTGACGCGATGGTGTGATGTCTTTCTTAGCATAACAAAATATCCTTAGCAACATTACTGAATTAATTACAAAGTCAGTTTCCAATGGTTACTTTACGAATTATTTTGCAGAAAATAAATGTTTATTTTTGTATTATTAATGAATTCTTTATATTATTTTGCAGTATTTTCCAAATTGCAGTACCTTTCAATTTTATCTATACGCCAAGTTTTGAATTAAACGGAACATAACCGTTTTTAATGCCATTTTATAAAGGTACACATGCGGAAAATATTAAATAAATATTTTCCCTCAATTCTATAAAAGGTTTAATGTAAGGTACAACATAAAGCATAAAGACGTTATGCTTTAGAATTGTTTGGTTAATATAAATTTAAATTTTTGAAAGCTACGAATTAGGTTTATACCCAAAAAACTTTGATAACCATACCATATCGGTATATTTTAAAAGTGAATTACGTAAAGTACGTAGGTAAGTAAAGAAAAAAATAAACCGGACTGAATGATAATTTAAGTGCGAAGAAAATAAAATACATTTTGGATACATTTGCCCGCAAATTTGAAACTGATAAAGATAAAACGTGACCTAATCTAAAATATTCCGCTCGAAACAAACTATAGAATTATGAATCACTTATTTTATCACTGAATGTATTTGTATTACATAAATAATGGGCCAATGTTTTGGGACAGCCTGTACTATTACACTAATATTATATCTTAAATCTGCATAATTTACTTTTAAGATATAAATGTTGATAAATAATTAAATAGAAACCAAACACAATTGAATACAGAATTTTGTCACACATGATGTTTGGACCTAATGTTAATAATACTTTCTAAGATATAATGCAGCTCTCAGTGTTGTAATAAGTAACAGAATATGTTCACACCTTTCATGTATGTTTCATGTATTCACTGCTCATACCGAAATGATATGTGTATACTACGTGTTGTACGTAATTTTTAAACAACAATCTTTCTAAACGATTTTTGATTTTTCGTACTAATATATGTTTTCATTATAATTATAATATAATATAAATATAAATATATATATATATATATAATATATATTATTTTACAAATAATATATATATATATAATAAATATATAATATAATATATTTTTTAAAATAATTTTAAGTTTTCATTAATTAATACTTAAAAAATTTGCTATTTCCAAATCAACGGGTCTATTCTTTTTTAATTCACAGGTTAAAAATATCTTGAAGATTTTCTATGACATATTTGTATTAGTACCGTGAATTGTTCAATAAAGCTTATGTTTGTATCAATAAACAAGATTTTGGGATGAAGTGTAATAACAGTGTGGAAAATTAGATTCGATTACAGATGGATTAATTATATTGTTCAACTTATACTTATTGTAAAGTCCTGCTAGTAGAACATGCTTACCATTGTACCTTTAAATATTTCCAATCTTAAGACTAGCAATGAGACTTTCGAACCCGTTGGTACAAAGTTTTACAGTCACTTATGTTGAATATCAACAAAGAATTATCTAGAGTATAAGAACTTAGATTGATACGAAATATGTATATAAAATTAGAGTTTTAGATAACAAAAATCAACATAAAATATAAAGAATATATGTAAAATAAATAATATATATATGTGTATAGTGCCCATATATATATATATATATATATATATATATATATATATATATTTAAAGTGCCCAGTTTTTAATATGTTGAAATTATATAATTCCAAATTGTATTTGGAGAAGAATTTCATTACACAATTTAAAGTATTTGTTTCTGTACTTAGTACATAGTTCGCCGCATCGTTAAACTACTCCCTCAATGGAGATAATCAAGTATGATCACGTGATACATATTTATTGCTATGCCTCCCTGGAGTAATGGCTGATGACAGAGGGGTGAGGGGAGGGAAGCATTGTGACGTAGTGCTATCTGGCTGATATATGAGGTGACACATTATCACACCCTACTCCATGTCGACAAGCAGGAACCCTGTGACAAGATATTGCGTAAAGGGTTGTTCTGAATTACTAATCTAATCAAGGACAACAGTTTATCTACTAATTCACATATTGATAATTAAGCAATTTAGAGGGATTTTAAGGAATGTGAGATCGGCAAACCTGGTACGTATTAGAATCATTGGTTTTGGTTATAATACGTACTGGAATCTTTGAGGACGAAGAAATATGCACAAATCTAGAGTATATATATATATATATATATATATATATATATATATATATATATATATAAATGCGAATTTTTGTTTGTATGTTCCGTTATAACTCTGGAACCAATGCACGAAACATCGTGAAATTTTGTACAGTGATTCTACACGTTCCTGGAAGTAACATAGGCATACATACTAGAGTAAATTTGGTCCAATTTAAATAGTTAATTTAATTAATTTTTTAATTATAAATCTTGTTTATGTTAGAGTGTTTTATATTGGATCCGACAGACTGCGCTACGACACATAATACAAAGCGAACTGATACTTAACAGCTGTTAATACTTTCAGCTGAAGTTCATCAAAGAGGCAGAAACACTTGTTTACATTTAAAATTTAGAAAATTTTTATTGTAAAGTGCTTGATCAGTAGTGTAATGCAGGTTGCATAGAAGACGTCATTGCCTAATTTTAAATTCATATTGCACCAATGATCAATAAACTATCTAATGCAATGAAAATACTATTAAACGCTATTATGAAAACAACCTCATTGTAAAAATCCGTGAATGCTTGCAAATAAGGTAATCGAATTTGGTTACATGGAAGGTAAATGAAAAGAGCCGAAAGAAGACACTTTATGATCGAAATTGGGTTTCTTTGATACATTTTCTTGAAAAACATCCCTCGAGATAGTACCTATCAGTAAAATATCCAATTCTACGGAGGGCAAACTTTGGTGCGTTGCAAAACGCCGTGTTCGTACATAAAACGTTTTAACTTTTCCTGATCTTCACTTGACCGTGAAACTAAGTAACGTGTTCTCACAACCGTCAACCAAGCCAAAGCGAAGCGTGGCCGGTTCAGCTAGTATATATATAGATATAAACATGTCAAATATGTATGCCAATTTTGAGAAAGTTTCACGGCAAACTTATTATTATATTATCGCTTTGCAATAGTATTTTTATATTGCTATAAGAATTTCAAGTCAAATATTTATAACAAATTTAAGTCTGATTTAATAAATAATTAATCGTCATAAAGAGGGTAGCCTCTAACTAAAATAAAATGTTGCATAAAGTTTTATGATTCTCTATTGTAATAAATAGCTTGTTAAGTAACTGCCTAAAGTTTAGAATTTATGTATATTAAAACTAAAATATAAATGTATATTCTACACATTGATTGTACAGGTTTTTAGGTACACATTTAAATAAATATCCCATCATCATGAATCGCATTCTTCCCTACTGCCACATATTAAAAACATAAATACAGTATAACAGTTGTGACTAATCTAAATAATTTCCAAATAGTTGTCGTTCCTTCTATGAAACGTCTTTAAGTTACAAATAGTGGCAGTTCAGAGTATTAACTACCATATTGATGACCACGCCCAATCACGTCCCTGTTAGAATTATTGAGATTTTGGCCTCAGTGAAACATGCAGTAGTGTTTCTTTCTCAAAATAATGCGTGACGGGTGTGGATTCCAGGGCTGTCCATAATTAATATAAACAGTTAGGTAGATAGAAAATTCAAGTATAAGAGACTAAATATGTATGGAGAATCTTGAGAATCTAGGCAGTTTTTATAATAGTTCATTTATTTATATATTGTTGTCTGTGTATTAAAAAGTAAAATAATACGTTGAAAAAAGGAATTTCAAGGGAATAACATTTTCGTTGATGTTTAAATCTTTACGAAAATTATTATTGATTAATTAAAATTTTCCTAATATGTTTAATTGTGATTTTTTGTACCATGTAAATTTCAAATAAAAAATTGAACAATCAGCAACGTATAAAACATTCTTAAAGAAGTTGATTTGATTAGTTTTTAAACCAAAACTATGTAATGTAAATCTTCTTAAAAGCAGTAAAAATGTTCTTTATATTACATAAGTTTAATATAATTGACTTATAATATTAAAAATAAGAAGATATAGTGTACGTACGAAATCAAACTAAAATTTAATACAATGTATACATTAAAAAAATATTTACTAAGTGAATTTTTATCCAAAACAAATTTAATATGCGCATAAAACTTGCTATTATATTTATAAAGAATATAGGAATTAGTAGGGTAACTAAAGGGGTTATATGAAAAAAGTTTTCTTTAATTTCATTACATCCATTAAATTTAAATATATTCAGATGTATTCTAATTCTCCGATATACAGTATAAAATGCATTATAAGTATTTAATATATTTGTATTTATTGATATAGAAACTGATTCAATATCCAAGAGAAAAATGTAAGTACCACTTGAAATCCTTCAAGGAAGAATATAGATTAAAACACTTTAGAATGTCAGAGACAACAGTTCATTGATAATTTACGCTATGGAAAATAAAGTGAGCTCATCAAAAGGCTCTCAATCAGACGATAATTGAGTTGTTGATCGGAATTCAATTATTGCCAACTTTTGACCCTTTCATTCCAATTTAAACTAATTGGAGAGCTTGAGATGTCCCCATCTGCTGAACTCTTTAGAAAGCCTTGAAAGAATATACTATCATTGTTCTATGATTTGCTACAAAATAGATTTATGCACTTATTTGTAAATTTAAATTATAAATAATACTTCCAAAGTAATGTCAATCTTATTTAATTGAGGTACTAGAATATAAGTTTTTACCTGTGCACTTATTTGTAAATTTAAATTACAAATAATACTTCCCAAGTAATGTCAACCTTATTTAAAAGAGGTATTTGAATATAATTTTTCGAGTGTTAGTGAAGCTTCTCTGAAGAGCTCGAAAGATTCACATCTGCCTCTCTCACTGTCCGCATGATATTATCTTAAGAACGAACTTACGTATGAGCTTAAAATTCTTATCTATATAGGCAATATTGATTTTAATACCATGAGATCTGGTTAAACGTTTCCGAATAATAATTTTACATTGGTCTCAAGGGTAACCATGAAAGCAGGGCGAAAATAGGATGATAAATTAATCTGTAAGGAAACTGCATAAAATAATATGAACTTTCAACATGTGACAATTTTAAAATTTGAGAAAAGAAAATATAGAGTAAATTTTAAGTTAAAATTTGGTGACACCAATTGATTTCAGCGTACTCCTGCGATGAAGTACCATCACCAGTTCACACGATATTTATTCCAATATTTAAAACTCTGCTATTAAACCTCTCTTAATGAACATAAATGAGATTGTGACAGTGTAAAGATATCTCAATACAATTTAACCTGTGTCCTCTTGAGTTTTTCATAAAACTTCATTTATACACAGACAAGAATAAGTTTTATGATGGTGCATCAATTTGATTACTATTAAAGTCAGTGGTAAAAATGATCACAATATACTTTTTTATTTCCAAAGAGTGTGTAAAAATTCTCTTCTGCACAATGAACCGTCTTGTGAAAGATCCGTGAAATCTACGCCGGGCATAGTTTGAAATGTTTGAAGCAGCCTCTAAATTGCCTTTAGTTGTTGCGTGTGTTTATTATTGCTTAAAAATATTTGAAATTTAACAATAACTCAGATCATCCGTATCATCCATTGATATACGTTAAATTGATTCATATTTAGTTTCTGCTATTTTATTCATAAAAAATATATATTAAGTAATCAATTTGTGTAAAGAAATTTTACCACATATCGCAGTTCATCCAACAAACTTATGCAACGTAGCAAGGTAAAAATAATATTGAAACCATTAACTTGGTGAAGTGTGTAGTTACTAATAATGAGTAATTTTAGTTTAATCCCAACTGATAGATTCCTGAATAACGGAGATCCTGATTATTTTATAAAAATAGGTACACAGATTCTTTAGTTTCTACTCGCTGCTAAACAATGTTAATGAAATCAGCGAAGAAGTATTGATACCATTAAGGACGAATCATACCTGTTACAACCATATAAATAATATTATAAGATTTCTTTTAATCGATCATAACATATAACCTAAGTAACGTTATATTTACTTAAGGAATGAATGTAATATTATGTTTGAAGTAAGCAGCAATATATCGACACTATTGTAATCTACTATAGTACAGGACATATCACTGCAAGCCAGCCTGGGAAGTAGCAAATGAACTGTTTTTTGGTGCTTTAGGCCTGACATATAGTGTTTAAACTTCAAATAGATTGGTTTTTTGCATTAATACTAGTATTAAAGTCTTAATACGTATAGCTTTACATTATTAATAAATTATAAAACCAAGCGACAATTCTTGCAATGATATGTCTCCTACTTCAGTTTAGCAAACTGTTTATTATCAACCATTTAAGAATAATAACAGGAAAGGGGTATTTTCATAGTGGTTATGCATGTCTTTACCTATCCTTTAACTTATCTATGCTGCAGTCTGATATTTAGATATAGTAATAACAAAAACAGACTATTCCACTTTATAACATAGTTTTAAAATTGACGTTAAAAATATCTCAATTAAAACTAGTAATGAATGATTACTTAGGAATACTGTATGTGAAGTTGCAGCACAATAATTCTGCTTTTGTTTTTGGGTATACATTTCTTTCTTTTTATGAACAACGGACAAATGAATAGTCAAAATAATGACCCAGGCAGTGTGGACCGAGTTAGTACATGTATAAGTTATGGTGCGGACTCCATTGTTTTTTTTATATCATGCGTATTAAATTATTACAGACCTACTGTTCCCCGTTGCGCATTAGCAAAAATATTTTCTCTGAGTACGGAATAATATGCTTGGAATAATATAATTAATAAGCAAAGGCTTATCTCTATGTCACCTAAAAATTAAATACTTTATTTTATACAAATGAGTGTACATTTGCTTTTATTTCAAATATGCTAAAAATATTCCTGACTAAAGCTATTGCTTCAAAATGTCTAAATGGAAAAATTTTAAATTATGCAAACTATTTGAACTATTGTAAATTTACTAATTACAATGATTAGATATCACTGTAAACTAATTAGCTATTTGTGTATGTGATAACAGTATAAAAAGTAAATTAAATGTGTAAGTAGGCGAAATGTAAAACAGTTACAAAATAATTACCCTCTTGAAATTATAAAATTACTTTGTCATATATATATATATATATATATATATATATATATATATATATATATATATAATATATATATATATATATATATATATATAAAACAGATGTTTGTCTGTATGTCCTTTATAGACTCAGAAACTATTTGACCGACCATTATGAAACATTCTATCTATTTTTCCACGGATATACGTTGATGTTACTAACTCACCACCAGGTAGCGGCGCTGCAAAATTTAAAAATTATCAAAGCGCCTGCACACTATAAACTGCAATTACGTGACAATTAGGTATATGATGTTGTGTAATACTACTTGTAGGCACTACGTTTTTATGTATATTTGTTTTTATAATAAATTTCTCGTTAAACATAAAGCTTGAGTGTTAGACCAATTTATAATAAAGTACATGTACGTGTACAAAGGCTATAAACATACACTTTTGAGACCGACTTTCTTGATCGTGGAAACGAGGTAGACACTACAGTATATCGGCGCTGGAAATATAATTCACTTAAACCAAAAAGTGGCGGGTTGGAGAAATATTATATGCCGACTGCAGTACCATTTAATATAACATTTGTGTTGGGCTGTAGGTCATATAAATTGTATATTGAACGGATAAAGAAGAAGGAAAATGTTTTCTTAAGTAAGAAGGGAAGGCTTTCCAACTCCACATGTGGAAGCAGAGCTCTTACCACATATACTGTTATGCTCAAGAGTGCCAGGAATTAAATTTAGTCTAAAATCTGAATAATTTACATTTATAAGTATTGATGGTTACAAGATACAGATCAAATGCACTTTATAATAATTCCACAACGACTGTTTCTATGCAATATGATCGAATTTTGAAAACATCATGATTAAATAATTTAAATTCCCCAATACTTCATGAAATAACGTACTATGTTGCGACTATTTTCATGTAAAATTCTTTAATATACACGGAAAAAAGTATACTATGTGTATAGGCACTTTATTACGAAAATAAGAAACTTGCCAAAATAATGTTTATAAATTAATATAAATAGATACAGGATCTCATTTATTACTACTTAATAAATGGGTTTTACTTTAAGAAATACACCACTTCTAATCATGATGTCATGAGGAAGCAGGTTAAACCATTTAGAAGCTATTTATGAAATATTTGTATTATTATTGTGACTTACTCGTTTTGGGAGTTTATGCTGTTTTAACTCTGAATGTCACTTTATATCAATATTTAAAATGATAGAATAAATGCAATTACAAAGTTGAAATGATATGTAGCAAACAGCCTTTTCTGCCTATTTTATTGTGGTTGGAAAATTAATTTTTAAATAAAAATCCCGTTGCATTAAATAATGATTACTCTAAATGGAACGTTCGTTCTCTAAAGAAGGGAACTAGTCCCAACTCTCTTCTATCCAATTAACGGAATTTAATTACTGTCCAGTTTCAAACAAAGGATATAATGTTCTTTGCAATCATTCGGTTCTTTTTCAACATTTGGTTTTCATATTTTCTTATTAAAATGAATATAAAAGCACATCAAAGCTTTATAAATACGCAAATTTATCGAAATACCTTTAGCTGTTAAATATCTACTAGTTTTCTGTTAAAAATGGAACTAGAATAAAATCGATTCATTAAAACTATATTTCACTCACCGTGCCCTTAATTAACGAGATTAGTAGAGTATTCTTGATAAGGTAAAATGAGTTTAATGATTTATATTTCATACTCGTTGAACAGATTTAGATGTTTAAACTAGTTTATACTTTAAGAATCTGCACAGGACACTAAATTATATATTTGGAAAGAATTGTCTGGTTAATTAATATTCATTTACCGAATTTAATCATTTAGTATATTAAATAGGATAAGTGTGGCTTTAAAAACTAAACAAATAATTCTTTTAGCTGCCTTTATTATTGAATAAAAATCAAGTTTATATATTAAATACAAAATATAATTCAGTAACTGAGTTAAATACGTATATGAGCCGAATTAACCAGTGTGTTTGGCCGCGTTAGAGTAGTTTATTTAATTAAACGCTATCATTTAGGTTCATTTTAAAGCTTCCTCATTACTTCCCGAAGTATAAAAACTCATAAAAGGTACATAATCTAGAACCTTAGTGTAGTATCTAAGTGTAAAAACATGTATATTTGTTCGAGATATAAATGCGTGACATATATCTACCAATTTTGAGAGTGAATTTTTTGTTTCTCGTAAAATTGCTGTTATTTTTTTTACTACTAACTGAGTAGGACCTATGTGTTATATTCTAATCTACACAAATTTGCGCGCGCACGTACACGCACGCATATAATGTTTATACTTTAAAACTCCTTGTCTAATTATGACACGGCTTTCACATCGAATACGTTTAAATACTTTAAGACTGATTAGTCAATTTCAAATTCCAATTTTTAATTTTTATAACATTGCCAATTTAAAAATTAACACAATGATTATTTGTATACATAGTTATTTTATTTTTTACATGCAGATAGATTTTTTAACAAACACACTGATTTGTAAGCAAAATAACCAGCCCAAATGTTCAATATATTTATACTAAACTTTAGTTGTAAAAGTCTATTTATAGATTCTTTGAAGAGGCTCATCCATAAAAATATTTCAAATCTTTTTCTCTGATCAAAATTAAACTATATATTTAAAGTACATTTAAATGTTCCATAAGTGTATATTTAAGTATTTATTGTATTAGAGGTTATTAAATTTTATGCATATGATGGCCTAAACACGTATCTACAAAACGTTTAAAATGATTTAGTTTCCTATTTTTATATTATTCACTCATAACAATATAGTGCATAAACTGAATATGTAGAAAAAAAACAGATAAATTGAACAATTCCCGTAGAATCGTGGGAGAGCGACACACTTCATTCTGAGCCATTCACAAAAGAGTCCATTATGACTTTGGGTTGTTTTGTTCTCCATGAAGCCATTACGGACTGATCACTAGTTTGTGCAACATTCGTCGCATTCAGACACTGTTAACTCATCACTGTGTATTGCGCTTCGCTTTCAAATCCTTTAACTCATTCAGTATTAATAAAATTCAATGGGGAACAAATAATAAGCAGTTAAAAGAGCTATAACGATTTATAAAAAATTACGGAGCTTTCTTTAATGTTCCGTATGACTAAAAAGATTTTAAAAGTACAGATAATGTCAATCCACCTGTTTTTGTTTTAGTACTACTAATTAGTACTCATATTTTGCTCTTTTGAATTTTATTTTTTTTAAGTCTATGATAAAACATATAAAATAAAATATTTAAAAAACAATAAATACCGAGATAGTTAAGTGATTCTGAAAAAAAAACTTAAATTTGATTACAATTAGGAGTATACATTCCTTTTTCTTTAAGTTATTTTAGAAAACTCATTTCAATTTCGCTGAACCGGAAAACTTTTAGTAAACATGAAATTTATCGTTAATATTATATGTCGTCGAATCCCCCACAAATGTATCTCAGAAAATGTTAACACAAATTTATATAGTTTTGGAAATAGAAACAGTAAATTCTGCTGTATTTTAAACTAATAGTATGATAGGTAATTATTTTATAAAACATATAATTTTGTTTATTAAGGCATATTATGTAATTAACGAAACATAATTATGTTCAGTTAAACAAAACACTTTGGCCATTATATAATTTTATAACTTTAACATTTCGGCAGCAAACATTTCTTTTGAAATTGTCATAAATATTATGATGACTTAGAAATATTCGATAGGAATTATCCCATCAGAGTCACGTGTTACGTTGTGTATCATACAAGAATTCCATCGTAGAAAAAAGATGGCTTCAAGAATTAAATTAATCACGATTTTTTTCTTACCGCAAAGGTTTTATTAGAAGTATATTTATCTGTACTGTTTCCAAAAACACTACATGAATTCCAGGTTTTACTTAGCATCATAAACCATCACAGCTGTTGTTTATTCATGACGAAAAACAGTTCATAATACCAATAAACGTACCTCATATGTTAAGGCCTAAGTTAAGTATATTTATTTAATTACATTCGAAGGGTATGAATAAATCATATAACATTTTTTTAACATTTAAATTTGATTACTTAACTGCACAATGTGTTTATTTATAGTTAGAGAATATGATAAATCTCCTACTGCATTATATAATTCAAGTCAGAATGTACATCTGAATATTTTAGAATATCAGATACAACAGTTTATTTAATTATTTACAATATTGAAAAATGAAGTGAACTCAATAGTGTAAACTTTAAATAAGATATTTATAAAACAATCAATACCGAGATAGTGAAGTGATTCTGAAAAAAAACTTAAATTTGATTACAATTAAGAGTATTCATTCCATTTTCTTTAAGTTATTTTAGAAAACTCATTTCAATTTCGCTGAACAGGACATTTTTAGTAAACATGAAATTTATCGTTAATATTATATGTCGTCGAATCCCCCACAAACGTATCTCAGAAAATGTTAACACAAATTTATATAGTTTTTGGAAATAGAAACAGTAAATTCGGCTGTATTTGAAACTAATATGATAGGTAATTTTTTATAAAACATTTAATTTTGTTTATTAAGGCATTTTTTCAGAATCACGAGCGTAAAGTGTCATGAATAAATAAGTTGCATAGAGGATATTACGACCGATAAGCTAATATTAACTTGCAACACGTGTTTGGATAAAATAAAATCATGAGATTGACTCTGAAACCGTGAGGAATAGCATTATATTCGGATTTGATATTTTTTAACAATTAACATCTAACGTTCTATAACGTAAATACGTAATATTACGCACAGTTATAATATTCCAGCTTTATTCTGCTGCCTGTCGTAATATTGCGCATAAAGCCTTTATATGATAACCGCTCGTTGCCATAATCTCCTGTATCAGCAAATCCACGGTCCTCTGTCTTGAGTGTTTGCACCTTGGTGAGTTCGCTGTAACCACACTCCAGACATCTACTGAGTGTTGTTGCATTTGACCCGTTCTGAAGTATTTTATACTTACATTTATAGTTATTTTAGTATGAAATTATTCGACGCACAAATAGACGATTGCCTCATTTACGTGATGATGAAGTAGACACAGATTTTGAAAATTACTTAGTGAATGATATAAGAAAAATAAAATAAAATTTGGAAAAACACAAGAACTGTTTTGCATAACAAGTATATAGCTCTATAAAAGCAGTAAAAAATCAGCAAAGCGACATAACTTTAGGTGCAAAAATTAACCGTTAACGTCTATTAACAGATCATTCATAGACTAAATAAATGAATATATGAAAAATTCAGATCTGCAATATTCTATGCAACGGCAGCAGGATGTATTCAACGATAAATATTTATGACGCTAGTGGTTAGTTAAAGTTCTTATACTGTGTATGTATATTTTAGGAAACGAGGTGAAAGGAAAATGTTTAGGAAACTTTGCAAATACTACCCATCTACCTTCTTCCATCTACCATCTTCTTAGTACCTGAAGATGAATTCCCAGAATTTGAAATGTACATTGTACAAAAATAAAAAAGAATAAAAAGTGTTAAAAAGGTTTAATATTATATACATATTTATCAAACACTTTTCGAGGTTACATCTCTAACATTCCACAGAGATTTACTGCTCAGATATTTGTCCAATGCATAAATTATAACTGGGAAAAATCGGTAGAAATACATAAAAATAAGTTGTAAATAGGTCAACTTGTATAACTTCCTCCTTTTTAAAATCTGTTGACAATCAGTTATGCTCCTAGGCCAAAAATCCATGCACGACCAATCGTTTTGATATGGATAGCACAAGTAAACGATGTGAATTTTGAATTCAACTGCATTTTATCTTTCACTTAATCCAGCTTCTGCGTCCGAAATCTGTTGATGTGACAGACAGCCATGACTCCCGAAATCTTGAATAGATCCAAACAAATTTGGAGATGAATAAATTCAATAAATGAACTATTTGAATATTTTTCACATCAGAGTCACCTTAGAATACAAAATCAATTGTAATCTAAATAAAGAGGTGTTCTCATGGTCTCATCAGTTACATGGAAGTCAGACGCTTCATTAAGCGGAAACTTAAAAGGCGCTGAATATTTGCATTAAATCAATCCTTCTCATCATAACTATTTTAACTAAGTAATTTCGTTCGATTTTTTGTAATTTTCAATTATGAATAGAAAAGATGGGTATTTATTAATTAAAATCCAACTTAACACTGAAATCAAGACTTGAAGTTAATATATCATTAAAAAACAATAGTAATTGGAATATTGCAAAATGCCAGATACTACGCTGAATGCATTTAATTATTTACGCCAAGGAAAAATAAAGTTAGGCTCATCGAAGGCCTCTCAATCAGTCGATAATTGAGTTCTTCGTTAGAATTCAATCAATGCCCAATTTCGACTGTTTTATTCTCCTTTAAAGAATATTTCATTGGATATCTTGAGATTTTTATCATCTATTTAGCTCTTAATCACTCCCTGCAGGCAAATATTATCTTTGGACTACGCTGGGGTAAGAAAAGGTTTATCACGTTATCTGTCCAGTTTATTTTATTTATTAATATTACTACACAAGTAGTGTAGATAAGAGGTTACATTTATACTTTGGTAATTATGGAAAAACCTAAATGGAAAAAAAGTGTTAGGATAAATAGATTTAAACAACCTGCACACAGTAATATGGTAATTTAATTTGTGGCATTAATGTGTAGGCGAGGTAATGTACCATCTGGGCCACGTCATTAATTAATACCCAAAGCATCAGGTAAATAAGAATTCGGGTTAATGGTTGGTCAGCGCTTGTTTCACGTTCGTAAATATCCCTATAAGGGGCTGCCACAGCCATGACTTCCCGAAATCTTGAATAGATCCAAACAAATTTGGAGATGAATACACGCAATAAATGAACTATTTGAATATTTTTCACATCAGTCACCTTAGAAATACAAAATCAATTGTAATCTAAATAAAGAGGTGTTCTCATGGTCTCATCAGTTGCCTGGAAGTCAGACGCATTCATTAAGCGGAAACTTAAAAGGCGCTGAATATTTGCATTAAATCAATCCTTCTCATCATAACTATTTTAACTAAGTAATTTCGTTCGATGTCCTGTAATTTTCAATTATGAATAGAAAAGATGGGTATTTATTAATTAAAATCCAACTTAACACTGAAATCAAGACTTGAAGTTAATATATCATTAAAAAAAGAATAGTAATTGGAATATTACAAAATGCCAGATACTACGCTGAATGCATTTAATTATTTACGCCGAGGAAAAATAAAGTGAGCTCATCGAAGGGCTCTCAATCAGTCGATAATTGAGTTCTTCGTTAGAATTCAATCAATGCCCAATTTCGACTGTTTTATTCTCCTTTAAAGTAATTTTCATTGGATATCTTGAGATTTTATCATCTATTTAGCTCTTAATCACTCCCTGCAGGCAAATATTATCTTTGGACTACGCTGAGGTAAGAAAAGGTTTATTACGTTATCTGTCCAGTTTATTTTATTTACTTATTAATTAATATTACTACACAAGTAGTGTAGATAAGAGTTACATTTATACTTTGGTATTATGGGTAAACCTAAATGGAAAAAAAGTGTTAGGATAAATAGATTTAAACAACCTGCACACAGTAATATGGTAATTTAATTTGTGGCATTAATGTGTAGGCGAGGTAATGTACCATCTGGGCCACGATATTAATTAATACCCAAAGCATCAAGTAAATAAGAATTCGGGTTAATGGTTGGTCAGCGCTTGTTTCACGTTTCGTAAAATATCCCTATAAATACAAAATATTAGTAAAACGTGTATTTAAAACTGTAGAATAATTACAAAAATAACTTTGGACTTAAATATTTCACTTTGTAATTTCCAATTAAGCGAATAATTCTTGCCTAAAAATGACCCGTAGAGTTCACATTTTGCATACAACTCGGAGAAGTCTGATACGCAGCACTCCTGAGTAAATACGTTTTAAAGAATATACTCGTGCTACACGATTTATATAAGATAGACCTAAATTTTCCAATTTGTATTTATATGTATAATTTCAATTATTAAAGGAGTCATGGATAGGGCGTCATATTAAAACATTGAAGATTAGTTTTAGTGTTGAGTTTAGCTCCAGTCACATTCGTCTTAGTGTAGGTCTGGAATCGTACCCTGTCACAGATTTGAATCCTGAAATATGGGGTCATGTTAGACTGGTGGGATCCAAAATTTCGACGACGAAGATGCTCAAAATTACCTTTTTACATAGATAACTAGACTACAAAATATAGTGTACATTAGGTGATGATGTATCTCATTTGCACCATCAGGGGCACAATTGAGTGCAGAACGAATACGATTTCTAGGCACGGTTCTATCGAGTTTTATACTCATAGAGTTACTATGGTGGGAAGGGTGGGTTCTATGTGAATTTTGATTTCAGCTGCAGATGCAGATTTCAGCTGGTCTTCCTGCAGATTCCTGACGCTGCAATATGAGGAAGGTGAACTAGAACAACACTCAACATACACATTTAGTCAACTAGATCTGACGGGTTGATCCTTCTTTGAAAACTTTAAAACATTCATTCTCATATATAACTCAAGATAAATGTTAAACATTTCCTGTCACTATAGGTATATTATTCAAGAGTAAATTAGAACTGAAGTGAATTTGTTTCAAGGGGATCATATTGAATTGTTTGGACTTAGTTTGGATTAGATTAAGAGATTGCAGGATACGAGAGATGTTTCAACTATTCCACTTTTTCGTACTTTATTGTTAACATCGTATTATAGCGTATTATATTTTCACGGAATTTTTCCGAGTTTAAAATTATCGTTTATAGTTTATTAATATTAATTAATATTATAGTTTACATTAATTATTATTATATTGTTTTAAATTGCTTTTGAATAATCTGATGTTTAGATAAAATAGCTTAAACTTTTGCCTAGTTATTTTCTCAGATTAGATGAAATGCATTTTAACTCACTTTTGTTACACAACTGTGCAAAAATACATAACACATTTTACCTAAACGCTAAGCATAAAATGTAATTAAATAAATACAAACAAAGTAACAGTATCAAAGCAAACACGTGGAAAGTTTAGACCCATATTTAGCTACTTGTACTTTTCTTGATATTTACAAACCTATTACAAACTGAACTTGTGTGATCTTTCCTACAAAGGGAATTCAGCATATGTTTTACATATAAAACTGGTAATATTAAATAGTAAAAAACAGTTAGGAATTAATTTGATTAAAATTATATTTTGAATATAATATAATAAGTGTGTGTTGAAAATGGAGCTTGTATTAAATATTCCTAATTTATTCCCTACATTGCGAACACATCAACCAATGCTAATAACATTTTTTTGAGGTCTTTCGATAGCAAGGCTCTCTTCATCAGACTCATGACAAAAGTAAATTTGTAGTACATAGTATTCATAATTTACCAGTTGTTACTATTTATTTATATGCTAAAAATATCAATATGGAAAGATTTATGATTTTTTAAATCTTTGTCTAGTCAACAAACATTTTACAACTTATAATTCAGTCTAAAAAATCGGTGTTTTAATACTGATTTGACAAACGTTATAGCATTTTTTCAGAATTTATTTGGGGAGATGAATTCAAATTTTGAATTTTTCCCCTTGTAGAGGGCCAAGCAAACACCTAAATTTTAAATAGTTTCTTAGAACATGACTGTGTAGATGCACCTAAAAATGTCTACTACATGACTAATCGATTTTTTCACATACGAAATAAAGGTATTAAGGTGTTAAAAGAACACAGCATACTTGGTCCTACCTTGAAAAAGTTAAAAAGTCCATTCTCACAACAACTTGAGATATATGTTGATAGTAAAAACTATTTACTAATTGAAATTACAAAACATGTATCCAATACATGGCCTGAATGGCAGCTCAGTTTAAGTGAATTCTCCTGTCATCTCTTTGTTCTGAATTGTAGGTTTGAGGGCAGCCTTGTCAGACGAGCGTTATTTACTGTTAACTAACGTACATACTCCATGAGACCCACGAAACTAAAATGGTCTGTCCCAATCTGACTTAAAACTATACTACTATGGTACGATCTCTGGAAATTGTATTTTAACTTTAACATAGATAAATATTGATTCACTTAGAATGACAGTTTAACTCCAATTCACCTTACGCTTAGTTCAACGTTCGGAACATGACACTGTGACATACCTGACTCCTGGCCTCCATGAAGAGATTTAAAAACGTTCATGACGAAGACGTTCATACGAACTGTACACAACTGACAACTATACATCAAAAGAGGTCTTTCTGGTTTTCCAGCATCAATTTAGCGTTAAATTATATTTTAAAATTAATTTACAGTCTTTTAGACTATTAATGACGTACGAGATTTATGCAACTTCCTTGATTGTTATTCATCTGTGGCCTATAAAATGTTTACTGTTTATCTGAAAATCTGGTATCATACCCTAAAATTAGACTAAGAGCACCTTAAAAAACATTCTTAAAAAACTAGTGAGAGTTGGGAGATTCTCTTATAACGATCTCCAAATAACGAGATATTTTGTAAAATTTCCTAATAGTATTTTTTTATAAACAATTTTGTTTATTGCAAAGAAAGGATCATCGCGTTTATGTAATGAAAGGTCGTAATGACCAAACTTGTATCAAATAATATTGAAGATATTAGCCATGACCAAAACATATGAATCTGGGTTGTTTTATAATGGAAAATTATAAATTGGTTAAATAGTAGGTAGTTATTCTTTACTTAATCTATATCATGATTAAAACCTTGGAATAAGATTAAGTTATTTGTATTTGAAATATGTATTTTCTTTTATTAAATCAACTGTCAAAGTCAACTGGAAAGCATTACAGGATAATGGACGATTTACTAACCATCAAATAAAGCTATATTGCTTTCTTTCGTTAAATGTTATTTGAATTCTAGCTCCAGGTATAAACTCAACTATAAATTTACAAACTATCTCCGCTCTTAGGCATACACGGCTACTGTCATAACTAACGTCAAAGTCTACTGGTTCACACCCTTTCGATAATTGTCATCAGATGTTAAACCGTAATAACCCTGTCACGGACCGTACCAAGTGTCACGGACTTTACGTCTGGAACCTGGAGTCTATGTCCGTATAAGGAGAGTGTATAAAATTCAGCGAACTGTGGTTTTTTTTGTATAATTCTTAGGCTAACATTTAAAAAAACTACCTACACTTATAATACTACTTAACTCGTCCAGAGGGATACAAAATATCTGGTAAAATATCATAGTATGAATAGACCACATATTAGCAACTAATTTTTAATATGTCAAGGTAGAAGTACGGTACACCACGTGTCACCGGACAAAATTCGTTAAAAGTTTATGCAAAATATATGCAAAGTATATAATTAGACTGCATGTGTTAATATCTAAAATCTTAAAATATCGTATGACAGAGTTTGTTAACAAATTTATTTATTTATGATTTTACTGTTGCCATCATTTTTGTGTGTGTGTTACGCATAAGAAAAAGTAATTATATTTCACTAACGCTTAGAACAATACGATGGAGTGAGTAGCATTATCATCGAAGTCAATTTTACTGTAGATAAATTAAACTTTATACAATATTTCAAACGTGCATGACAGTCCCTTCTAGATATATTGTTTGGAGACCTGGGCAGACAGACAAGTGGTTAAGGTATTTTTCCAGCCACCTATTGTCACTCAGTCAATTAATGTACATCCAATTCTTTTAAATAAAATAAGTAAACACACCCATTATATTTAAATCTAAATTTTAAAATATTTGTATTGATATCGCTTTAACCATACATATGATTCTTAAGCACTATGAGTGTACAGAAACGCTCCAATCACTTACTGGTATGGGAAAAGTTGGTCGCTACCTCCAGATAGATGATGGCATTACCAAGAAACATGAGGCAACCAAACTTTCAACACTCTCACTAAATTACTTAGCTTTGACATTGTGTATTATACATTGCCTATCTTCAAAGATTCCCTGCTTCCAATCTTTCTATACAGTTTTGATTGAAAATACATCATACTAATATTAGTATAGTTATAAGAATATAGATACATTATGTAGCGGTAGGTACTATTTCCTAAACGATAGCAAACCACTAGAACAAATTTCATTTCTGTATGTCTGTCTGCAAGATATTTTGAGAAGAAGCTGTACTTTAGACTTGAAATTACGATTGAATAACGCAAAATCGAGTTCAAAAACAGCACATCTCACTCTATAAGATTGTTTTGAGCGTTAGCAAACCTTTCTGAATCGTTATTATGGGTAACCATAACGTAGAATAGGAGGATAACTAGAGACAAGTTTCAACTGCAGATTCTAATTTTACTCGAAACTTTATGTTTTATAGAGAAGGTAAAAATACGTCACCACTCAGGCTTCACTGGAAAATTTCAAGTCTATTGCTTCTTTCATTCGTGAGATGGACAAGAAAAGGAGGGACATTTTAAATTCATCATCTATGTTGGATTAAATATTTATGCACAATTTAAAGTCTACTTATTTAACCAGTTTTCAAATATATCGTATAGTTACGTTACATGAGTTAATGTCTCCTTTGTTAAAAACACATATGATAGTACTCATGCCATGGTGACTTTCTCGATGCTATCTAGTTACCCATAAGAGATATATAAAAATATATTCTAACAATCAGCCAAACGCCTTTGTGTTACATAAACGATCATCGAACTCAACAATGACAAAACAGAAATGAAACTTCAAGATAATGTTCAGGTTTATAGATTAGTTCCTTTATAGTTCTGTAGGAAATATAGCACTAATTCTATCACATGTATGAAGTAATAGTATTTAAAAGACACGTCACTGTTGTAATTATACAAATTAAAGTTATGAAACTAGAACAACTAAGGAAGCGGCTAAATAGCATTATAGGAATTATTGAGACATTAAAATATAAGTAAATACAAACAACTTGTTGAATAATTTATATAATTGAAAAAATGTGTATAAAAGGTTAGTGGAGAGAAAATAATCTTCTTTGTTTAAAGTCGGATAGTAATTACATTCTGTGTAATACAGAGAAGAAAATTGCACCTAAATCCCTTCCTTTGACAAGGAATGTTCCACTGGGAGTAATCATTGGTTAATTCCACCCGCGTTTTTATCCCAGTAGTCATTTCATAGTTATTGTGGGCGTGTTGGATACTGTTAGTTACAGGTTTTCTTACAGTGGCATTATTTGGATACTATAAATCACTTGTAAAAATATCCTAAATCGAAATTTAATAAAATCACTATGGCTTATGGGACTTGCTTTATAATAATAAATGCAAAATATTTAAGATTTGTAACTTCAAAGAGTAATAAAAAATTCTAAAGTAGAAATAAGTCATTCTATTTTATTCATAAAAAAAAATTAATACTAGTACATTTGAAATTGAAAATTTACAACTGTAGTGGTGTATAAGTTTTATTTCAAATGTTTTGGGTATAGTTGTTTTTATGCTTTCTTTAACGTTTTTATATATTTATGGAATTTTAATAGGGAATTGTCTTAGTAATAATTGTAGTCTATCATAAATTTAATGGTTGTATTATTTAAGTATGCAACTTACAGGTAATAGCTCAATACAGTGTGAAAAGATATGGAAACTCTTTCCCAACTTTTAGATAGCTTCACTTGTACGAGTGAAAATTTTACATAACCATTGGTACCAAGAACCTATTTTTGGGCAATTAGAGAAATTGTATCCTTTCAGCGTAACGGCCCATGTGGAGACAGACTACAATATTCAATATAATCATCGGTCAAGCTTAGTATCAAATTAAAGGTCTACTTAAAACAAATTGATTGACACAAACCGGACCTCAAAAGCTTGAACAATCCAGAGTAGCAACCGTTTCATTTCATGAAAAAATCATATTTTTCCACTTTGTCTTATAAAATAACAAATTTTCTTTGGGATTATATTTTAATGTCGATTATGTAAGACTACAACAAAAGATTTGTGTTATACATTAATTGTTTTACTTTGATGTTCGCTGGATCAAATGAAATAGGGGTTTCCCAAGCTTGTATGTCAGTCTTATTATCAGAAGCAATCTAGAAACCGATATAGGTAATCCATACATACTTTCACTAGAAAATTATACATTCAGATTAGTTTTTTATTATACTTATCGAGTTACTTATTTTGTCCATGATAAGAGTCTTTTGTGGGAGTTACTGCGATAGTTGTGGGTTTTGTTTATATGTAATGTCTCTTAGTGAATTTTAGAAAATAATGGTATTTATAATACTTCGGTATGGAAAGCTAGTTCGTATCTATTAGAAAGCAGCTCATTTATTAAAGGACACCTCTTCCGATAGTCCACATTAGAAAATTGAATTTAGCTCCTGTTCTCCTTCTGCCTGTAGAATTATGCTATTTGCATCACTGAATAGAACAAATTTAAAAATAAAATAAATCACAGGCTTATAATTTCGTGAAGATCATAAATAACTGCGGAAATATATATGTCCATAACATAGCTGATAGTGCCATAAAGATAATCTAGCGCATTGCGGGAACATTCGCGGTGATACGGAATGTTTACAGGTGCGAAACTCAGGGCATTCTAGTGCACAGAGTTTTTGCTGAAAATATAAACTGTATAAAATGATAATGAAATTGAATACAGTAATTATGAGCTAAATTATAGTGAGTTATTGATCCTACCCTGTAACATTATTTATTACCTTTACATTATTGTTGATACTAAATGTAATTTACAAATTTATTGTTAGTTTGAGAAATGATACAATTTATCTGTAAAATAGGATGAGAAACTGATTATTATTGTTGACTTTAAAATTCACTATGTAACTTTAAAAACTTGTGCAAGGCTAGAAATGGATGTTCTCGTTGTGAAATAATTATAACAATAATATATACGTATATTTTAGAAAACATTATTGAAATCATATTTATGTTTACCTGGCTGAAGTTTTACATTTTCAAGTAAGGCTAAATAATCTGGCAATAGAGGCGAAGAAACAAGCTCATGAACCCAAATCAGCCTCCTTATTGAAATGAGATATGAAGGACATTGAAGTTTTGGTAGTGACACTTATTGTAAAATTCTTTCGTTAATGTATCTACCATCACAAGCCCGCTCACCAAGTTTGCGTGACCAATATGGCTCGGTAAATCTTAATATTAAGGTAAATTTAAAATTCTTTAATTTCAGTACATTTTAATGTCCGTATACTGATAAAGAAAATGTAACACAGTTATATAGGTAGTTATTTAATCACCTAATACGTATATAAACTTTGTTGCAAATTTGAAACTTCACGTATCCTATTTGAAATTTAACTATGGTGGAACGTTTGAGCGAATTGAACTTTCAATTGTGAAAATTCTTTGATACCAATAGATGAACATTACTGCACTAATTACTGCAGTGTAAGTCAACTAGTATTAGTAAAATAAACAAGTAACTAATTTGGCCGAACGAAGTTTGTGTTTGGGGAAATGGTACACCCAATTAGAGTAATTGCGTGAATTAACAGGACAGAGTAAATTTCAATTATCTTTCCTAAGTAATTCAATTAGGCTGTCTAGGCCACTAACTGTTATCGAGGAAGAGCACAAAAAATACTTTGCTATTTTTTATGGTTTACTAAACTATAAGTTTAAATTTACATGTGATTTACTCTATAAACGAATCATATAACTACAAGGTTTGAGACAGCTACACTACTTGTAACATGCTTCACCAAGGTTGCAAGCGAAATTCCAAATCAATAGTTACTTACACATATTTTCTCGCTGCCATCTTGTTTACCCATAATACCCGTTACAAGCACTATCTTCCAATGTTTCTTAAATATAAATGAAGCTTTAAGTAAAATTTCAAGTCCATAGGTCAGATTGTTGTTGATATATCGTTCGAACATACATTGACATGGAAAGGCAGTAAGATAGGAAAGATATTTTTCCACCCTTCCAGCGATATATTGTTCTTCAAATATCAACTTTAACAATTATTGTAGAACCAAGCCAATTGGGTATTAGGCCTAAAAAAGCATAAGTATGGACAATTCAACGCACGTATGAAATTTCCCTGGTAAAGCTACAGGAATTGTTAATTGCTAAAAAAAAAACATGAAGTAATTTTCTTCCTACTGCTGATTAAGTTAGGTTTTTTAATTTAATAATTTCTGAAATTTAGAGCTAAATTTTCAAATAAACTTCACACAACTGCTAAGTTAATTTAAATACTTTCATATCGTATTGCGAACCTTTAAGCACAACTATTACTTGTTGTGGTTTATATACTTTAATACTTTTTATTGTGTCATTCTGGCACTTATGCGACATATCAGTCCGTACACCAGATACGATATATGATTCACGTTATAATATGTTAAATGAAATAATTGAATGATACAAACACATTATTACACTCAATATGTACAAATATTTAGGAGCATATCAATATAAAACTTTTGTCTTGACAATATTACCTATACAAATTAAGTTACTAAAATGTTTTTGAGAACATTACAATTATCGGTTTAAATAAATGTTTTCAAGTAAAAACTGTTGTTTTATTTACCTTTATTAGTTCCTAACCTGTTCTTTTACATTTTTTGTAAAGTTAGGTCATACATAAATGGAAGATTTTCTTCCATGTTGTTCTGTGACATTTCTATGAGGAGCTTAAGAAAAACTAGTCACAAATTCAAATTGTGAGGTCAATTGTAATGAGTCAATGCTACAATACTTTGAACCTTCCAAAATAATAAAAATTAATAATAAAAAATGTATAGCTCCCAAACATGCTAGAATGTTTTACTATATTTTATAAACACGAAATTGATCCGTAAAGAGTTTAGTAAACCGTAACGTTTTTACGATGTCATATTATTTATAAAGACGGACATAGTAAGGCTATTAGTGAAAGACCAATTCCATAACCACAAGGCCCTTGACATCTCATTAGAACGATTAAGCTAATGGATATGGCTTAATCAATGGGTTCCATTAGCTTGTACCTGTATCTTCATTACCAGCGCCCTATATTCTTACTAGCATGTGTATCTTCAACCAGTTTACAGAACAATTTGAAATGTATTTATTTTTCTTAAATATTCATACGTGTATAAAACGTTAATGTTCATACGACAAGCAGAATATTGCTTTTAATAACCACACAAATATTTTTAATTTCACGGTTTTCTATCAATTGAATTATACTTAAAAATGTATGTAGATAATACGTAATATATAAACTGTATTTTTATAAAATTGATATCTTCAATAGCATAAATTATACAATAATCAATCGTGTTACGGGTTACGGCCAATCCCATGTTCATAATGCAATAGATTTTAGCCCATTCTGAGCATAATTACTGTGTGTACAGGCGAGTGTGTAAGTAAATTTAACCCCTATTTCATACCGTTTCAATTTATTTTCAATACCCACAGATTGTACTTGAATGATATGAGTGTTGTACCGTGTAAAAATTTCTTGTCACATCGAGTGTTCCCGCAATGTTAGATTATAGTTCAGAAAATATCACAAAATTTATTCACTTGTACGAGTACTTAAGTTCATAACTTAATTATTGAGAAAAGCTGTGAGTTTTTACTAAATATATATTCAATTTGCGCAATAAAACAGCAACGAATCCATATATTCCTCTCCCGTTTTTCGCTGTTATAACTTGTCTTCTTGTTGTGTGCTATGCATGTCACTGTTATCTGTATAATAGGAATATTAGATTATAATTGTGAACAGAACTCAAAACCTTAGTCCTTAGACGTATATCTTAGTTATTCCTGTACAAATTGTAGAATTGTTTTCCATTATTTCAATGATTTTATCGACACATAAGTTTACATTTGAAGTCTTAAGTTTATTTGCATGCTTAAAATTGACCAAATATTTGTAAAGTTCTTATTAATATAGTGTTTATTTGTATTAATATATTAATCATTCATAGAACATTTATTTACTAGGATAATATTACGCAAGTGTGTAACAAGCTTGTGAACACGATTATTCATCTGTATTTCATTTAAAACTTATGATTATTTCCGCTATCGGATTTCAAGACAAAGTTTCGATAAAGAGACGTTCAAATCAAAAAGTTATTTACGAGTCGGTATTTTTTGACTGCACTTGGACGTTTTCTACGCCGCAAGGAAGCTTTCCAAGTTTGAAAAGAAGTGAGAATTTTCTCACGCTACATTGGATTTATAACTGAATTGTTTTCAGATTATAAAAATCAGGCCGTACTGCTTTTAATTTGATTAAATCCGTCATTAGATTTATTACTTATTGCTTAAACTTCTACTTTAGGCGACCTAAAATGATCTTAATATATGAAATAAAAAATTTCAGTATTATATTTTTCCTTTTTCATTCATTACTTTTGCATTTACAAGGTCAAAGTCAATTTTTTTTAGGTCTGTTACTATATATTTTCATTAAAATTGATGTCAAGTAGTAAAAATAGTGCTATAGTATTTAAAAATAATATTGTTTTTAATTTTGAAATAACTATTTCAAAACCTATGGAGAACAAGTAACGCACAGAACATTATAAATGTACATAGATAAGTAGTACAGATAAGTTGTAAGATATTCAATGAAATCTCAAGCTTTTAAGTAATTTAACTCTTAAACTGGGAATTGACGTATATTGTATATTTGAAGAGTTTTGAGCGGTATATACCAGTTTAATATAAAGCGGATACCACCAGTGTGAGGGTTAAAAGGGAATATAGGTACTAAATAATTGACAATAATTGAATTTTGACCAGAAACTCAATTAAAGCCTAATTGAGAGCCTCCCGGAAATCCTATTCAGTTCTGTCATGTTTATGATCTTATTAGTCCCTAAAATTATATACCAAGCAGTATCCCGAGCAATGCAAATGCAGGTGACATAGATCACTTAGTCAGTTTCATTCCAGTTAGTTATATAATAGTTTTTACTATAGAATATCGAACTTGAAAATACGCATTATTTGTTTTTTTTTCAACCTAAAAATGAATTTTACATAACCAATTAAACTCAAGTTTTCATTATCCCAATATATTTCCCAAAATATATGTTTCATAGAAGAAGAAGTAAAATTGCATTAGACAATGTATAAACACCAGACGACCTATTTCATTACCTAACACTGTACACTATGAACTTTGCTGTACCACAGCTGATGACTTGACAACTATTAGATTTGGAAATAAAAAAATAACCTACTCCTTTATATACAGCCTCACAGTTTCACATAGAAACATTCTACAGGCTACCTCACATCGCACGTCCCACCATCTGCTGGACGGTTGGGTTGGATGCTCAATAAAGATCGCCTACTTATTTATTTAATTATTTATACTATAACGGTCAGTGCAATTTACAATAATGTATAATAGAAAAGGCAAACAATTAAAATATATATAAAAAAAACAGTACACTTAGTAACATTTCTTCAAGATACACTAATACATATAAACATAATAAATATTAATATACAAAAATAAAAATACGTAAGTCATAAAAACCGAAACTCTAAAATATAGGCTATTTATTAATAATTATATGAATAAATATTTTAGTAACCATTCCGTAATCTTAACTACAAAATATAAACATTTTAAAATTCAACAGTAATAGAAAACGAGGAATATCGATAAAAATAAAGATAAAAAGAAGTAAAAGAAAAAGGATTAACATTTATACATTTACAATAAAATCTAAATATATGCATGATCAAAAAAAAAAAGGATGGAAGTTTTGGAATCAGGCTTCCACTTGAACGTTTTCAGCTGCGCATGCGCACGACACCACTTCGATAGTTCCTCACCACGTGGTCTCTTTATTGATCACTGAAAACTGATATCCATGTTATTTGAACCTACTCTAGTTTTTACTTAACTTGCCTAAAAGACTGTCTGAATCTCTCATCTTACCCTTCTAAATCAGCTTTTAAATGGTGTAATTCACCAAACGCTTTTCTTTTTTTTTTAATTACGTGCATCTAATATTTTCGTTTATTAGCTGAATAAAGCAGAACTGTATTTGTATCTTCACTGTTTTGAATGTCAGCAATAATCCATGGTACATTTCCCATTAACTCATTGTTGTAACAAAGTACACTCAATTCCATTATTTTAAGCTTTCCTCTCAGAGAACGCAACCAAACTAAAAACGACATGCAAACCAATTCGTCCGTCAATCCGCTGGATGGACGTTTGGATGTTGTGGACGTTCGAGACGTAAAATCCATCCATCGGATATTTGGACATTCGGTGTGAGCAGGTCTATTTTTAGACTGAAATTTACGTTATCTAGCTTGTGCCAATATAGCGTTGAGTAGGAACTATGTCGATCAACAAATAGTGGATACTATCTAATAATCCGGCCGTTCTTATGGTCTTAGCTAGACAAAATTTATTTCAGTATTTGTATGGAAATGTTTTAAGGCTTTATCATATGCGTTATTTAGCAGGAATCCAGTGCATCTTGGCTGGGTTACAGCAAACATCAATTTTTAACTCGCTGAAGAATTGGCGAGAAATGGCGGATAGTAGCAATTTTTGGGCCGGAACTGACTTGAGATAAAGTCAATTCAACTAATTACTAACCCACTAGGAAATGGTTCAGAGATGACACAATTCTTCTGGACAAACATTTAGTAAGAAACAATTTAAAGAAACTGATATCCAGTTTGCAAACTGGCTAATGAATCTAAACAAAGGCTTTTTGATACAAACAGTTTTACTATTACTAGACACGGTCAATTCAGGATGAACTTGCATAAATTTGGATTCACTATTGAAAATCCTAGTTGTAGACTATGTATACAGTCGGAGGAGTCGGCTATATACATTATCTTGGATTATGACACGCTAGGGGTGAGGATAAGATAAGGGGGGGATAAGGGAGGATAAGAATCCAATTTGGAACCTCGGAGCCAGATATTGAATTTGGCACCTGCTTTTGGCAGAAATTCTTGGATCTCCTTGAAGCTACAAGCATGCTCTACTAGTCTAACCTGGAGTGCGTAAAAACTGATACCCTATATTAATCTAACCCAATCTAAACATAAAAAAGCACTATTTTAATTTATCAAAACACAAGTCACCATATTTGTCTGTTACATCTGAAAAAAAACTGTACTAAACATGAATTGAATACATTTTTTGTCACAATTAAATTTCAAATTAACAGAATACGGTGGGGCAAAAAAGTACATTTCTTTGAGTTTACATGATTTTGTTGATTTAATTACGTGCAAGTACTATATTATTTATATGTATTGATACCGCGGGTCTAATAAACTAATCACGGAACGAATACCAGCAACCGATTTAGTATGAATTGAATAGGTTTTAATTAATGGAAAGTAATTAAGTTCGGGTCAAAACTCACAGTCCGCTGACCAGTAAAACTGAAAGCACCACGATTGGAAGAGTAATAATTATAAAATGAATTCCTGTGTTGGTGGTAATTAATTACACGCTATAGAAACGACATTGCGCTAAATGTTCTTTGCTGAAAAGCAGAAACTTCTTTGATGTTACATATACAGTACACATTTAGTTTGATTTTAAATTACTGTATTTGGCAACATTAATTATCTTATGCTTTTTTTCTGCATAAAAAGTTATATAATAGGGAGGATCAGTATTATGCGTTTTTAAATGATTACTTACACAGAAATATGTCATTCAAATACAATTAATTTTATTTATAAAAGAATGACTCAGTGCTAATATTTTATTACGTTAATATGCGGTATTTATATTTGTCATCGTAAACAAGCACTCATGAAAACTTATCTTTTGGGAACGTTTTTGGATTATTTAATATAATGATTAATCACATTTACTAACATATTGTTCTTTTATTAATTTAAAAGAAGTCAAAACAGAACATTTTGCTAATATTCTGGATTTAATAAGAAACTTAATAACAAAACTTAATAACACTGGTTTCATTTAAAAGAGATAAGCCATTATTACTTTTATGATCCAAGCATTTATAAAAAATTTTAAATTATATGAAATAAGCAGTTCCTAACATTACTGAATTACTTTTATACTTCATGGATGTAAGAAAATATTTCAGTACGTTATTTTAATGTTTGTGTAATTTTAATGACATTCTATTGATTAGGTCCTTATATTTTATGAAGTAAGAGTCTCTATTACTAAAATATTACTATCAAGCCTTGATAAATGCGTCTTATGAGAAATACTTAGACGATTGAAAGTCGTATATTTTCGATCGGAGAAAGCAATTCCCGGCCAGACCTATTTGTCAGCTGTGCTCTGACTATAAATATCAGCTGGGGGCGTAATCCCAGCAACTCTTTAAATTTATAGGGAAAGTAATAAAATATGTGGAAGGGGTATAACATATACTGCTTCTTATCAATAAATTTTAATATCCAAAATAAAAATGTAAAATTAAACACTTACTTCAACTAAACAACGATATTTAAAGTGTATAGAACTTTAAGTGCCACCAGCCGAGACATTTATATTTTTCATATTCCAGAATCATTCCCGTATAAACGGGAAGATTAAAATAATATGTATGAAGATTTAAAAAGATACACTGTGAGTTTTTACTGTTTGGAACTAATTTTAGCACTAACTTTATGAATTTCCTTTTTTGAACTGTCAAGACCTAAATATTTTAGAAATTTATAATTTATAACTAGTAAATATATGAATGCAATTGTATACTCTATAGTACGTAGAAGGAAATATGCGTTGCCGTTTTCAAGGAATTAAATGAAGAATTTTTGAAAATAAACTGCAGGTAGGATTAGTTTAAATGGCTGGTAAAATATCAAATGTAACTTAGACACAAAACTGAAAAGAATAAGTTAAAATAAAATTATTGTAATATTATTCAAACAACTTATAAAAGACTAAAATGAATAGGTATAATGAACAGTTAAAATATTAGAGGCATTCATATTATTATAGTCACAGAAAAATACGAACTTACAAATCCAAAATTCCTACTGTAATATACTAGTGGGATAAATCCAACCTTCAGATACTTCATTTTTTCTTTCGTAAAATACTTTGAATTTGAATTTAACTATTGTGGGGAATCTTTCATCGTATATCTAACACTTTAGTAAGGTTTTGATAGACTTCGATTGTGTGTTGTATCTAAACTTTCTAAACCAAAATTATTTGTATAGAAACTTACATTTTTTCTTTTTATCTACTGATATTAGCGTCATGTGAGATGTAGCAATTAACAGTATAGCTATTGGAATAATTATTTGTTTGGTTAGAAAAAAAAACAAAACTCACACTTAATGTGTAATAAGTATGTTATAGCTCATTTATGTTGGGTACTTTTGTTGCAGCTATCCACAAAATAAATATAAAACGCTTTAGCTAACGCTCAGCCAAATCCAAATAAATGACAAACACCACACGCGATATTGCTTATATGCAAATCAAGCTTCTTCCAACATCTCAACAGGGCTTCGAGGACATTTCGTGTTAGTATAATGTCGAGGACATATCAACATTCTTAATAGTATCTCAATGTAGCCTGTGCTGGTGTGATGTGTGATTGTGATTCTTGTACTTGTGAATTGTGCTCGGGACTTGCATCCTGTGCAGTGACAACCCCTGGACTGGACTCCAAGCACATTATAGCCATGTTTGAATCCTTTTCTTTCGTTATTTTTATCTTTCTGTTCTTTTTTTTATTAATACTTCACCCACCTGACGAAGAGGAAATTTTCCAATCCTCAAAACGTTGTGTTACAATTTTTGTAACATATAATGATGGCAAATTTCCGTAATCATTTTATCCTAACAAACCTTCCATCGTCAATAACAAACTTTAAACAAAGAATTAATAGTTGTCTAGTCTAAGTGTGTATTTACATAGCAAATCTAATGTAGTCTGCTACCTAACCTATCAGTTGCAATATATATTACGGTAATTAAACAGAGTTTGACATCTCAATTATTCTGGTCAGTTTCACTGTGCATCATTTAATAATTACCCGCGTATCGATAGAGCATTAAGTCACTGCAATTAAAGTTATGTTTATCACATCAGCGGAAGCCGAATCTGAATTTGACAGAATCCATTAACGTAAAATAACCGGAAGTATGATGCTGTTTACGTACGTACTTTAGCAGATGATCAAGATATTAGGGATTGTGTTTATTATAATAATATAAAAATACGCAAAATTTAATATATTAACCCAATAAACAATTATTTATGGTTTGTTGTACCGTAGAGTCTAACAATAATAGTTACAAACTATATGTACATATTTTTACACGTATTTCAACACTTGTTAAGGTCTCTTCTTATAAAAAACCGGTTAAAATTTATTTAATAAAAATATGTAATGTTATTTATTCAAGCAGCTAGTTAGACCTTAACTTTATACTTATAATAAACCCAAACAAAGGTTTGGATCTGCAACTAATTGCGACAATTGCAACTAACTTTGAAACTATTATCAACGCATACGGCAGTGCGGTATATACAAGTCCTTTAACTTCACAGACAGAATGTGACAGTAAGGTTTTCACAACACTAAACAGTAAAAAATGACCTGTGTTAAAGTGAACGTTGATCAAGTTATAGGAAAGTGAAAGTTTAAGTTTTCCTTTCACCCTTCTGAGATCAAATCTTTTCAATAACTTTCACTACTTTAGGGTTTTTCTATATTAATTTGTTCAAACTGATTTCTATTACATCACAAAAATGTTATACATTTTATACGTACAAACATACTCAGATCTTGAAATGAAACAGTAAATCCTAAATACAATTTAAGTGAAAAATTAAATAGATAAACATAAATAAAGTGAAAGTAAAATAGGACTAATTTAAATACCCGCTTTCTTATTCTTTCAACTCCTAAAATGAAATGTAAAAATTTACAAGTTTTATTATAATTTTTAAGTTATTATATTAATCGTATCCTTTTTATTTTATTTTTCTCCAACCATTAAAGTAATTTTCTTTAAATATAAGTAAAACATGGAAAATTAATCTAGTGTGTGATTATTTTAGTTATTAAATCAATAAAACGACACTTGAGTGAAATCTATAAAATGAGTTTACTAATACTTTTAGAATTACGTGATCAGTTCAATTTTAAATATTAGTTCGAAAATTTCTGTACATTTTTCAGCGTATTAAATCAGATTATACACTTTTTTATTTTAAAATATTAACATAGATAATGAATATCAAAATATTAAATACGTGCCCAAATTCGAAATTCATCTCAACTTTATTTTAATATTTAAAAAAATATTAATAGTATTGCCTCTTGAATATTTCCTCACCAGTACGCAATTATTTTGCATCCATTTTGTGGTAATTTCCTTAGAGTGGGCTATAGCGTAATATTATAAAAATTTTAATAATTTGTACTATTTGCCATAGTTATGTACACATAATAGAAAAGTACAGTTATATTCGACTGTTACTATGATTAAGAACAGGCATAAATTAGATATCATTAAATGGCAGTAACTGCTTGGGTGGCTTTTCTAAACCCACAACCAATTATATGATGAATCACTTTAGAATTTGATAGACGCTTAAGTAACATCGATCACTTGGAGAGTGTTTGTTCGTGCAAATTATGTTATATCTCTGAATGGATGAGATAATTATTTATCTTATCCATTATTTATCTTATATTAATTATTTTTAAACTACTTGGAGTGGAAAAATCAAGTTAAATAATTAATTCAACTTCATCATCCCTATAATTAGAGCCACTTATTGGCTGAGCAATAATGAAGTCTAACAGTCGAGGGGCTGGCAATAATTAATTTCCGTCCGTCTGTCTGTCCGTACGATATATCGAAAACAAACTGGCTTATAGACCTAACATTGTAAGTGATGTTTCATTTCGTGATATTCTACATAGAGTTTAAGGAAGTTACATGACGCTCTATAAGATATTTTAGAGCGTTAGTGAATATTTTCCAATTGGTCTCGTAGGTTGACATGATGGCAACAAGAAAATCGCTGAATAAATATGTTTTAAACTCACTGAATATAATCATATGAAATTTTAGTATTTGAAAAATTAAAACATATAGCATATTTATAGACTGAGCTGTATACATTTAAACATTTGTATGGAAGCTTTGCGAATTTTGCTACGCGACATATGATCAAATAATTATAGTGAGGTGATGCATACTTTCCTTCTTATTTGAAGGTTTAGATTGTTGAAAGTAAACTTTTGTCCTGCAAAATGTCATTTAGTAATCCACTTTTACAGTTTACCAAATTACAAAAAAATATAAATGACCAGTAGACAATGAAACATATGTATTCATTTCTAGCTGTAACCCGTGGCTACACTCAAGATTTTCAAAATCTAAGCCCTTATAATACTTATTAACAGCAATTATGTAATATGATGGAGGCCTATGTAATTGTTGTAAACGTAAGAAAGCTTACATCAGGCACATATTTTTTAATTATTCGTGCATAAGTTTACCAGAGTTTAATAAGATTTATACCGTGTTTTGCGCGTGTAGGAGGTTCAAAGTTCAAGTTTCAAGTTCTGATTCAAAGTTAATTTCTTTTTGAACGCCACAGTAGAGTCTAGCTTTTTGCCCCAATCGAAAATATTAGATACCAAATACTCGCAAACTTTATTAGATCAAAAAAAGTTTACTTCAGACCTTACCATTTACTTGCGGTATACAATATTTCCAGTGCCATGGTAGAGCGTTTCCCTCTGTACTATTAACATATGATGTACAGCCTAACTGTTGAACCGACTGCGACCTATCAGCAGTGTGATTAACACAGCTATTGTATCATAACAGATTATGACATTCAGTTCTCTATCTTAATTTACGTTTAAGAAGCCTCGTATATTGTGTATTATTATTGTACATATTAATGAAGAACAGCTGTTTACTTGTTACCCTAAAGACTAAAGTACCGATCAACTATATCATTTATTGGTACTTTCGGTTCCCTTTGCAGAATAATTAAAGATATATTTTCTAATTCTGAAATGTTTCTTTTAAAACTGTAAGCAGTTTATTAATTAAGAAGTAAAATCATTTGTTCTATGTAGTAGTAACATTTACTGGCTTTGAGATATCAATTGTATATACCATACTCATGTTTCAGTCATGCAAAAATGTTTTGTTATATTGTAACTGATTTCTCGGCTATAAAACGCGATATAAACCTGTACAAAATTCCCTTGACTAAATAAGTAAAGAATAATGTAGATACGATAACTGTAAAATATATTTAAATAAATGAAATAATTTACTAGGAATAAATAGTTAACATCTTTTATAAAAGATAAATAAAGGCTCAATTGGAACAAACACTAAAATATGTGGAAGAAATATGCTGTTAAAAATCGACTTCATATTTTATTAATCATGAAATATTAGCTGGTTTTTGTATTATCTAATAAATAATAAAAAGGCACATAATATTTAAAAAAATGAAGAATGACCACATGATAAAGAATATTTATTGTGAAAAATAATTGATGAAGTGGAAAATTAGACACATACTTCTTCAAATTTGACTTCGATTCAGTAAGGAATATTGGTGTAATGAATATTAAATCCAACCATGAAATTTCTCTAGATCCAGACACATATGCTATGTACGTGAACTATTAATGTCGAAGGGCATATATTTAACCCAGCAAATGTTTTATCTAAATCCGTAAATAAATATAATATCCAAGTTTTCTTTCCAAGAAGATACAAAGAAGCAAAGTTTGTAAAACAAATTCAACCCTTCAATGCGGATTTACGGTCTCGAGTTTATTTCATTTAACATGAAAAGTTTTAAGTGTTTCCTTATCTAAAATGTCCATCATCATTGCTTCCTTCCTCTTAAGTTGGGGATTGCGAAAACTTTTATTTTTCAACTTTCTGTGATAAAGAATTGTATATGCAAAAAGTTTTTTTTATTCTTAAAATATAGATACACGAAAACGATACTATTGTGGTATTATTGTAAAAATGATGGTATTTGATGATTACAAAACTATTATACGTTACACAATCTTGTTAATAAAAGTTATTACATAATACTCAAACACCAGAGATACATTTTCATTATAAACTGCATAATTGGTAAAATTGATAAAGTGGTTTTAAAGTGATAATAAAACACTTACCATATTGTAAAAATCTAATAACGAGACTGTTTTGTTATTAATTGGTGTACCAAAGGTACCTTAATTAGCGGAAAACAATGTTACTAATAATTAAACTAAATGAAATTTGAGTTTATATGAATAGTGAGTCTGTTTAGTATCTTTGTGTGGAATCTCTGGACACAATAATTTTAATTTATTACTTCATAATTATTCCATTTCTTTTAAGCTCAAAAGCTATACAACGACGACATTTTACGAGCTACTTGCTTCTTTCTTGTGATTTTGTTCACATGATAAGTGAAAATAGGTTCCTAAAAGATAATAATATAATGCTCAGTTTCACGCCACTCTTGAAACCTCATGCTCAGAACAATAGCAGAGGATGCTATTGACGGAATAGGAGTAAACCACATCACTTGCTCCGTACCAGGATTTCGCTGAAGTTGCATTTGCAATTTTAAGCTCATAGCTCACTTCATTCTTGAAATGTCTCACAGCCCTTGCAGACATTTTCTATTTTCCGTTTTACATTGGACATTTAATATTTCACATTATATATTTCACATTTTACAATTTTACAATTGCTCCAGACAGATTTATTAATGACACCAACAGGGACGAGACTAGGCTCGTTACTCTGAACAAAGATAGGTTCCCTAGCAGATGTGATTTATGGTCATTCGATGAAAACTGCATCTCGAAATCTTTTTCCGTCTTGTTACTTAATTTCATGTTGTTAAGGAAACCTACAGGAAACTTTTCTGTAACTCGGATTATTCTCAATTTAAAGTGCTTACAGGAAATATCCAATCTCCGTACTTAATATTATGTCGTTGCCCAAAGGTGGATTTTATACTGCCCCAATATGGACCTCACTCGGACCAATATCATGATCATATGTATGTATATAATATATGTATATATATATATATATATATATATACATAATACTCAAACACCAGAGATACATTTTTATTATAAACTGCATAATTGGTAAAATTGATAAAGTGGTTTTAAAGTGATAATAAAACACTTACCATATTGTACAAATCTAATAACGAGACTGTTTTTTTATTAATTGGTGTACCAAAGGTACCTTAATTAGCGGAAAATACAATATATATATATATATATATATATATATATATATATATATATATATATATATATATATATATATATATATATATATATTGTAGAGCAAGCAAATACATTGTGTGTGGATGAGACACACACACACGCTATTTGTAAATATTGCTATTGATCTTGGTACATTAAAGAAGTATAAATTAGCATACAGTATATGAATAAACAGAATCATGTTTAACGTAACAGGCTTCACTCAAGTTGCAATGTTTTAAACAATTAGCTCATTTAGCTTATAACAGTTAGCTCATTTAGCTTATAAAAGTTAGCTCATTTAGGTTATAACAGTTAGCTCATTTAGGTTAAAACAGTTAGCTCATTTAGCTTATAACAGTTAGCTCATTTAGCTTATAACAGTTAGTTCATTTAGGTTATAACAGTTAGCTCATTTTGCTTATAACAGTTAGCTCATTTAGCTTATAACAGTTAGCTCATTTAACTTATAACAGTTAGCTCATTTAGCTTATAACAGTTAGCTCATTTAGCTTATAACAGTTAGCTCATTTAGGTTATAACAGTTAGCTCATTTAGGTTATAACAGTTAGCTCATTTAGCTTATAACAGTTAGCTCATTTAGCTTATAACAGTTAGTTCATTTAGGTTATAACAGTTAGCTCATTTTGCTTATAACAGTTAGCTCATTTAGCTTATAACAGTTAGCTCATTTAGCTTATAACAGTTAGCTCATTTAGCTTATAACAGTTAGCTCATTTAGCTTATAACAGTTAGCTCATAAAGAGACAACTATCATACAGTAAATAATAATAGATTTATTAATTCTTCTGGAGATGCATAAATGTACACAGGGAACATTATTAATAAATACGAAAGGGAATTTGAAACAATGTGGCAATGTTTACAAACATTTAGAATCACCCATCTTGAACAGGTCCTGGAAAGATTGTGTACCGCGCACAGCTAAATTCTCAAATACAAGTGACACACCTGCTAAGTTAAGTTTAACGCTTCAGTGTTGTAATGTCGGCCATTACCCCCATGTGCTACCCGCTGTCGTAATGTTGTACTTGCCCCTACTACTTGTAAATTACAGAGTTTATACTACCATTTAGTATTTAACTTCTCCATTTATACTTTACTAACGCATTAATATAAAAATTATTACCACATTAATAATAGTAGTAACATTGCTTTACGGGGTTAATGAAGGAGTTGTATTTGTGCCCTAAATACGCATCCTTATGACGATAAACCTTTCGTGCAACTTCAATACTTCTACTATACAATAGAGTGTTTTAATTAAATCTCTCTTTCGCAAAGAGAAGCGTAACCGTTTCTTGTTTGACACAAATGAGGAGAAACTTTAACTAGACTACCGTAAAACCTATTGTTAGGAATTTATCGATTTAGATTAATCACTGTAATAAAATTGAATTGAAAAGTTTAGTTTCCGATTCGTTACAGCTAGTATAAGTTATATATAATTTAAATGAATGTAACTTGTATAACGAACCATCAATAGAGATCCACGGTTAGTCCACTCCAGTTTTCATCAGCAATATCTGTCAACATAAAACAATAAAAACTCTCTTAACCATTTAGCTTGTTATGAACATGAGATTGGAATTTAAACTAAAATATCCAAACCAGTAAGAAACCAACTAACCAATCCAACAAACTAACTTAATACATTTCATGTGTTGATAAGTTATCGAAAAAGTATCCTTACAGTTAAAATTTTCATTGTACTCTGTTTATTTATTTTTTTCTCGTTGCAAACATGGTTGCGTATAAAACAAATGCCACTAAAATCACTTCAGATATATATTGACTAAAGGCCCATGTTTTTGAATGATAGATAATTAGTTTTTGTGGGTTAATTTATCCAAGTTCTTTTAGTTTTTATGTGTTAATTAGTTTTTGATTTTCTTAAGTTAATTGTTAAAGCATGTAGGATATATTACTTATATTTATTCATACAATGACTGACAATAAATAAAGGCGTTTATTTCGTATATTTAAATGTATATTTAAACATATGTGAAGCTAATAAATAAAGACACATTACACCGATGCTTATAATTTAAATTTCTTCTCAAATTTCAACTCTCTAAGTTAACTCATTTGATACTTATCGTAGGTACCGACATATTAAAGTTACAATTTATTTTTCAGCAACTGACAGAAGATATTTCGCTGAACGTTTAACCAATAAATATAAAATTGTATTGATCAGTATGATTTATCATCAAATGGATGGTTACAAGAAATTTAATAAAAAACCATATTTAAAAATAATAAAATTTATTCATCAACATGCAAGAACAGATAAATATTCAGAAATATGCCAAAAAATTACAACACAAACAGTCAATGCTACATACATACTAGATTGATACGTGTGTGCGTGCGTGAGTGTGTGTGTGTGTGTGTGTGTGTGTGTGTGTGTGTGTGTGTGTGTGTGTGTGTGTGTGCGTGTGTGCGCGCGCGTGTGAGGCAAGCTAGTTAGGTCTTTACAAAGGAAGCCAATTTTCTTCACAACGATGGAACAGTTTCACTGAAGAAGTCAGCGTGAGAGGTAGCATCACTTCCAGTTCTAAGAATTCTAGAGATACCGCTGTGGTAAGCGAAGTAAGAAGGATGGTAGCGTCTACAGTATGTGGTCATCGAACTAGTTCCTTTAGAGATTGAAAAGCCAATATCAATGAAATAGCCAGTACAGGCAAGCAGTTCATTCGCCAGCTTGAAAAGAGTGACCGTGATTTGAATTCTTCATGACCCACGCTATAAGCACATTATGCAATGTTTTATATTAAATCACATGGTTGTGATTTTATCAAAAAAAGGAATTAAAATCATGTTTTTTACAAAATTGCAAAACGAACTTAGATACCTTGACGAAACCTCGTTTACGTTAAGATTGCAATAAAAAGCAATATTTTATTTAGACGGTTAATATCGATGTAACTGTTATTTCGATAGTATTGGCTTATGGACACTCTGTAATGTTCAGTGAATATGGAATTGAGTAAATTGCAGTTTATATCACTGAATTTGAGAGTACCTAAAGGGTCGAATTGTGCGACTAAGCCTACAAAAACCATATTTTTCACTAAACAATTATATTTACATTAAAGAAAACTAAATTTACAACGTAACTGATGACGATTGATATATATGGTGTAAAGCCTAAAGTAGCTAAAGCAATGTGGCCTATTAAAAGAATATATAACTTGTTTTAATTTGACGTTATACAATATATGACCTATTTTTAATACTCTGTAAATCTAATTTCAGTCGACGGAAACTACGATTAAAATAACTTGTTAAACCGTGTGAAAAGCAGTCTTGTTCAGAGAGATTTCAACTTGTCCAATATTAATTGGTTTAAAAGGGAATAAAACTGTTAAAAGTTGGCAATAATTGAATTCCAATCAGCAACTCAATTATTGTCTGACGGAGAGCCTTTCGTAGTGCCCACTTTAATTCTTCCCTGGCTTCAATAATTCAATAACCTGTTGCCTGTGACTATCTAAATTATACCAAACCTATGTTACTTGGAACTCTGGATCGTACAGAATCGATGTACGGTTTCAGAATGAAGCATTTTTATTCAGATTTCGTAATAACAATATTTTGATACATAGAAATATTTGTAATATTCTAAAAATCTTTGACCATGTTATATAAGTAATTTATGATAGAAACATAGTTTCTAGTAAAAAAATAGGAAAATGCAAAATTATATGGCTTGAACAGCAAAAATAAATATTTTTTTAGAAGTAATTTTTTATCTATTTATTAACTAACATGTAAGTAATTATCCATTAAACAACTAACACATTTTTTTAAAACTTAATACCACGGTTTAATACATTATAGGACAGCGAAATTAATATAAATAAATGGATATAAATAAAGCTTCCAACGTATTTAGGGTTGATGCGGCTATGCATTTAGTAAATGCATCACTGGCGAAAGAGCATTTTCCAAGAAGATAGAAAATGAATGCGGCACACCCACTGTACAAAATAAACCACCATCATTTACTCATCTCAGTGTTATTTATATATTGGATGTCATTCTTAATAAAATTGGAATAAAATTAATATATAAATGTTAATCGTTGTATCCTAGATTGAAGTCAAAACGCTTTATTACAAAATATATACTTAGTAGTAACTATTCGCATAATAAGTAAATAAGTTTACTACCAAAATTTTAGGCGCTGAGTATATTACGTGCACGGCAGTCAGACTCTGATATAAGTATATTCAATGCAGGAGAATAAAAAGATTGATTAAAAATAATTTAAATCAACTCGCCATTCGTTCATTAAAAATAGTTGCCAAATTTTGAGACATTTTGAACTAGGAATTTGATAGGCAATGGGTAAAGTCATTTCTAATGGAATTTTGTGGAGTTCCTTATTGTACTTGTTTGGCGTATATCTTGTTTAAATTTGTACGCAGCACTACATGCACATATGACTGCTAGTTGTACATGACCTACAAGCCTGATAGTAAAATTTCATATCCAAACCGCGTTAGGCATAGCTCAAGTAAAAGGACATTAAGCTAAATTCATGATACGTGCTCTGTCAGGAATGTTCCGTAGGACGCAGAGCAGTTTTCTAGAAATATTGAATAAGAAACTATAATTTCAGTAGTATAATGCATGTGACTAAAAGAAGCAACCGATTTTATGTTGAAGATCGGCAAAAAATGAAATGAATTAAATAAAAAATATATAATGTAGCAGTAGTTGTGAAATAAATTATAAATGAATAATGGGTAATATATATACGACAGAGTGTTTAGTTTATTTGCTAAATGCTTTCGTATTTCTAATTAACTTTCCATTAAATAAATACTGGGAGTTAATTGGATTTATATGAATTAAATAAATTTTTAATTTATCGAAAGTAATTAAGTTTCGATCAAGCCATTTTTAATAGATGTCTGGCGAGTAAAATTTATTGGAAACACTGTTATTAGATGAGTAATAAATATAAACTCATTTCCAGCGTCGATAATTAATTACTCTCTCTCCCTCTCAAACATACGCACTCTATTAATAGAGTCAATGTGGCAGTATTGGTCGTTGTTTACCGAGAGAAATATTCTGAAAGATGTGATTTTATATACACACGTGTGTGCAAAATGATTTTCTATGTTATTTGAGCCTATATTAAAGGTAATTTTACAGATACATATTTCACAAATAAAATTTAATACTTAAAATAAAAAGTAAATAAATATCTAACTAGTTAACTGCAGTTAAAAACTCATTTTCACGGTTATAAAATTCAAAAGTGTAATAATGAAACTTTTGGAGAGTAGTGATTCAGGTATATTTTTATCAATTTATTACAAAATAATTGAATTGCAAAATGAAATTATTTCTAGTACTTCCTGGCTGTTAGATTTGTAGAGACCTAGTACTAAATACAAATTCTTTGAGAAATATGATATTAGTCATGTGTGTTGTATATACACCGTGTCCCAAAAAAAACTGAACAACTTTATTAATTAGATTGTAATTATTTTAATAACACACATATAAAAGAATTTTTTGATTTAAAGTAACACGCATAATCTTAAGTTATTTTGGGTACAACCTTTATTTGTGAACCTCAACATGGTTTCCATTGTTGGCAAAAAGATAGTCGATTCGGCTATCTAACTCTGCCCACACTCGATGACGCATTTCCTCATTAATTTTGGAAAAGGCCGTGATAATCCTTAGTCTCAATTCTTGAATGTTTAACACTTTAGACTTGAAAACCTGGTCTTTTACAAATCCCCAGACAAAAAAATCACATGGTGTTATGTCTGGGGACCGTGGGGGCCAGGCTATGGAACCACCGCGCCCAATCCACCGACGAGGGAAAGTGTCATCAAGTGATTCTCTTACAAATAAGTTCCAGTGCGGAGGGGCACCATCTTGTTGAAAAAAAACGTTGGGCTGTAGGTCTTCTAGCTGTGGGTAAGCGTAGTTTTCTAGCATGTCTAGATAAATGTTACCATTAATTGTTTTTTCATTGAAGAAAAACGGGCCAATAAGTCTGTCATAGGAAATAGCACACCACACATTTAACTTGGGACTGTCTCGAACATGTTCCCGAACTTGATATGGTCTTTCTGTACCCCAAATACGCACGTTATGTTTATGTTTATTCACTTTTCCACATACATGGAACGTGGCCTCATCAGAAAACACTACCTTCTTTAGAAAGTTCTCATCAGCAGTTAAACGATCAAGCACAGTAACTGCAAAGTGTTTACGTTTAAGTTTGTCATCTGGAGTAATTTGCTGCAAAATTTGCAGCTTATAAGGTTTCATTTTTCAAATTTTTCTTTAAAATTCTTTGAACACTGGATTTTGATAAATTTAACTCACGTGCTGCAGTGCGAATAGATTTTTGAGGACTCCGTAGAAATGTTTGTTGCACGTTCTCAATAGCTTCATTTGGCAGTTTAGGCCTACCATTGTTTTTTGAATGTTTTATGCTGCCAGTTAACATGAACTTATCATACCAGGCTCGAATGCTGTTCCTTGATGGTGGATGGCGACCATAGCGTGTTCTAAACCTTCTTTGCACTACAATATCTGATTTGGTTTCAATGTACCACTCAACACACTGCGCTTTCTCCTGTGCATTCATAGTGACTGCTTTATTGTAGGTTATGTTTTGGGGTTAAGCAGTTTGAGCAAACAACAATGAAACAGCTGATCTTTACAACTAACATTAAAAAAAACTTTATAAACTCTACCTTCATGTGGTCATGCTTATAATAATCTAAATTTAACTTTGCGGATTTTATTAGGCTTTAAAGTTGTTCAGTTTTTTTTTGGGACGCACTGTATTTTAATTTACTCGTATATATCTCAGTGTTTAAACTTCAATTGTTTACTTATTCCAATACCACATTCATTTTTATTTATAAATAAATGAGTTTGATTCCTTATAATGAAGGGTGGATCTATATCTACACTACAATCGTATACCTTGTGTGGTGATTGAAATATAACTAATTCAGTACCTATGTAAACACGTTTTGCTATAAACGAGCATATAGAAGGACATAATGAGGTTAAGAAGTAAAATATTCCCGTGGAAGAAATGGTGGAATCTTAAAGGAAACAACAACCCATCTCAAATTGGTGTTAGTGGATGGTTAACTAGAACGAAATAGAGATTAATGTATAAAAAGGGCTTATTTCACACAAATTCTTTTCACAAAGGAATGTTTACCCCAGTGGGTTTTACGGATCGATTTCTTCAAACTGGACTTTGATAAAAGTGACAGTCCATTTTTAATACCCAAATTTTAGAGTACGGTTATTTTTTTATTTGTGTTATAACCTAATATGTGTATACCAAATAAAATTAACAACCAAAGAAAAATCTACACTTTTACGTAAACATTCTATAGTATATTAAAACTACAGTCCATATTCAATTGATTAACTAGATGAATTTATTTAATTTAGTAAACTATCTGGGGTATTTTAAATATAAAGTTTTGGAAGTTCAATGATATTAGCGTAGAAAAGGTCACAAGGAAGCTAGATATGTTATTTAATGTTTAAATGTTATTATATATTATTGGTCGGAATTTTATTTGTATAATAATTCTGAGGAAACATCTGTAAACAATTAAATAATAAAGCAGGTAAATTTTAAAAGTCCCTATTTTATAATAAGATAATTGGTAAAGTATACTCAAGAAGGCTTTTTCTATATTACTTGTGGTATAAATAAATAATTAAATATAGCTTTTATGAATAAAAAGAATTAATGACACCTAACTTTGTTAAATGGTTAACTGAATGCTTGCCAATTTATTCGTACACGCGTAACAATATTTTATTGCAAACACGTTTTTTGTTTTTAAAGCTTGTATACGTTCCTAATACCTTTTATTAAAATTTCTGCCAGTTTGTCCAATATTATACCTTTTACAGTCACTGCAGTAAATTAACTGTAGGGACAATGCCAATGTCTTGCGCATATCAACACAATGCAAAGATATATACGTTATATCTTTTAGTAAAACTTTGAGGTCCCCAGTTTATCCCTTTACATAGTATTTAATGTTTCTGGTGTGCATAGTTTTGGTAAGAGGTGTCTTTTTATAGATGGGAATACAATGTAAGTGATTATGTAGCCATAAAGTGTGCTAGGATCGCCGTAGAGATGTTTTGTTCATTTCAATGTGTTTCCATTTGAATAGACCTTTGATATGAATACTAGTATAAAATAAAGAACAGAAGTAATGCGTGGAAATATTTAAACCACAAAAATATTTACTACATTATATTTAATTAGTCTAGATAACCACAAAATTTTACACTTCTTAATACTATTATAGTTTGGGAATTAGTACAATTAAGTACAGAAAACACAGCAACACTACACTATTATTGTTATTGTTAATATAAAACACTGAAACATTAGTATTTTGAATTTTCGCTACCTTGTTTATTGTTAAATTATTAGCAATAAATGTACATTCTAACTATTATAGTGACGATTGCGACCTGTGAACGATGATGTAATACTCACATAGTGTTGTGATTAAAACTGCTACTGTATCACTGTTGTGATACAATCTATCTGAGATGTCATCTTAGAGGACGCATATGTTGTAAGATATTCATTGTACACACAGAGTTATCAATTAAATTTCTTGTTACACCAATGCCCTCAGTATAACTTGTTCGTAAATTTAGTTGGTACATAAAATTAAAATAAACAAATAAATGTATGAAATTATCATTTTTGTAACTATCTTCGTAGCCGAATGTTGTAATAACCTTATTTTTTATTTATTCATACTGCTTAATAGGATACCAAACAATAAATTTTGCTTGTAAACACAATAATTTTAATAGCACACCTTGAGTAATTTTAGCTCTTTTTAGAATTTATAAAATTTTAAGGATTAATTTTAATGACTTTTCCTGCATAAGTGTAAAATTTCAAGATTTATCAGATATTTTTGAATGTATAACAAATATTATTTACATGATAATTAAATTTGTAAATTCTATCATGTTTTATTAGTAATATTTTAGAACCTACTTTATCTATTAATGAGCAATATTTACTGACCTCCATATACTAATAGAGGTTACCAAATATTTTCTGTAATAATGGTTCAATTACACAAAAAAGTTGTCTTCTCCTATAGAACATTCTTGGGTAATATTGGTTGCAGGTCCAATCAAAATTAAATTTATCTATACATTGAAAAAACACACAAATGTGCGCTATTTTACACGAAATTAGTAACCCACATAGTCTTGTGGGAGGTGTCGATTATATTTCTTGTCAACGCGCACACTTTATATTATAACTTATTATAACAGATTATAACATTGCTCGCTGTAAAATATTATAAAAAATAATGAACTTGTCCTAAAACTTAAAAAAACACTGATATAAATTGTTCACGACATACCTCATACATTTTTTCATAAATAATTTACAATCTAACGATATTTTTATCAATACCTATTAAAAAAAATAAGATATGTGATTTTTTATTAAATACAACTATTGAATTCAAAATTAAGTATGAGCGTTATTGAAGTGTAAAATTTTGGTTATTGTACGCGTTAAAGAATAATCAGGGTAGGAAGACGATACGGTGCAAGACGGCAATAGAAGAATAAAATAGAGGAGTTTTCCGTATAGTGTAGGAAGTATATGGGATAAGATATATTAATCTAGCAAAGCGATTTAGCGTGTTCAACGCCGAACTCCGATACACAGACAGAAGAGATTTGTATGCGGCAAGCGGGACCGGTAGTTGCCGTATCTGTTGTGGAATATTTCTGAGTAAAAAATTTTCAATGTAATTGGAATTGGTATAATTATATTATTTTACTACGCTGGGGGGCTGCAGACGTTTTCTGACCGCAATTTGTTAAAAGAAGCAACTTTTTCTACTTATTAAGGTTGGGACACACATAACCGCACCGTGCCCGACACGTGAGTCGGCCGAGTGTCGGTGCGGGCTCGGCTCGGTTACCGTGAGGCCACACTTGTCCGTATGCAGTCCGAACGCAACAATCTCCACTGTTTGTACTAGAGCATGTTTCTTTTGAATTCGAAGTGACAGGCACTTAAAAAAATATTCGGAAGATTAAGTATTGATTGTGATAATTGTTAATTTCATTGTATTGTTGTTATTTTTTATTAATCGCTGTGGTGTGAATGAAACATTGCAATGCTACAGAAAAGCTTTGTACAATTAGCTAGTATGTAAAATTTGTAAATATCATTATCTTTGTTATATTTTTTATCCCTAAAATTCTTGTTCATTGTGTTTCATTGGAGTGAATTTCGGTTAAATACACTATAAAACAGTATATTTGGGTTTTTTTGTATTAGGCTAAACCCAAGAGCTATAGTGTGATGCCAGAGAGTTTGCCATGTTGCAAGTCCGTTTATAATAATTTGTAAAACATAGTAAATATTTTGTAAAATATATACTGGAGAACATACAAAAACACATTTTACAAAATTTTTTCTTTTATAGCTCCGAGACATATAATTTATTTCCAGAATTAATCAAAAATAGTAGAAACATAAATATATTTTCTAAAAAAATTAGAGTACGATTGATCGGACAAAAATGATATTGAGTATATGTTTAAGATAATAAATTAGTGTATGGTTAGTCTTGTCTGCTAAGTTATAATAATATTTAAATAAAACTCGTTAGAGCATTATAAAATAATTATTTATAATATAATGTATAATGTTACATTTTTAAATCCTAATATTTTAATTGTAAATCGTGCATAAATCCTTTTTATTTAATACAGCACAATAGATATACTAAATTTTAAACTTTGAAACGTAATAGTACATTATTTACTACATGAGCTACAATAACTCATTTTTATCATTTCATTCTTGCTAGTTTCCGCTATTTTTATTTTTTTACCCTTTTGTATATAGTATTCCCAACACAAACACAGTCTTATGGGTACCTAAATTTCCCTTATTTTCTAAATCTATTGGCCTAATTATTAGTTAAAAAAAAGAAAAACCTAAAAGGATGTAACCTACTTTTTATATTTTATTACTCTAAGTACATAAATTAGAAATAAAGTAAGTAGAAAAATTGTACAACCTTGTTACATTTGTTTTGTATTTGTTATTTTCTGATATTGAAAATACGTTATGTCATACTATTATTTATTATTAAGCACTGGCAACAATACAGTATTTATTTGTAATATTCAGTTTTGTTATTACCGGGAAATAAATTATTTATTATTATTTATTTTTAACATGGGGTTTTCTTGCTTGAAAATCTTATTGTAAATACACATATTTTTTATTTTTACTTTACTGAAGTGAAAAGAATAAAAAAATAAAAATGTCATAGAAACATTCTAAATATGACCCTTACAAAATACCGGAATAAAATTTATCAGTAACTTCAATACATCAAAGAAAAATAGATTTTTTTTGCAAATAATTACATGCTTGTTATTTTTTAATTAATGAAAAATGTATATAGATTTTTCATAATTCGAATTTAGTTGTTTAAAATCACCTAATGTACAACATGGTTTTCAAATTTGTTGTAATAAGAAAATATGCACAATAAGAAAATATGACTAGTTTACTCTAAGGTAAGAAAATGTAATACTTTTATCAATAAATATGATTTGTGTACGCGAACACAAGATGTAGAGTTAAGTAGGCTATACTAAATAATTCAATAAAATTAGAACGTGTAGACTACTTAAATAGTTTTAAAAAGAAGAACGCAACAGTAAACAACATATGATACCGCTCGTAGACGCACCGTGCCCGTCAAAATTCAAACTCCACATATCGGTGACGGTGCGGGCACGGTGCTGGCCACGACGGTCTGGTGTCGGTGCGGACATGTGTGGACTTGCTGGTTGAAAACTGCGCTGCAATTCTTTCACCGTATGACGGCCAGCACACGGCCGACTGACGTGTCGGGCACGTGCGGTTATGTGTGTCCCAACCTTTAATATTTAAGTTTAAGCTGGTTTGATTATTATAAAATTCTTAATGGTATCTCTCTGTATGTTTGTTTGTGTAGTTACATAACAACTACTGGGCTTATTTGGTTGAAATTTTACATGGTTATTCTCCAGCTCCCTGGTTAACATATGGGTCTATTTCCTTATCAAAAGTTTCTCTGGAATACACCCTTAAATATTACACTGGCCTTAAATATTTCTTTTCCTTATCAGCAGATAGTAAATGTGTATTTAATTCCAACTCAAAGCCTAGAATATCTAGTAGAATCGTTTCGTAATATTTATATAGGTTATTATTGTCAAAGCCAGTTACACTTTTCTAAGTCTGGGTTTGTTTTATATGGATTTGACAAATACAGTAAAATGGCATCTATATTACATCATACGTGTGTTAAATTAAAAGTTAAGAACTGCCTCATGTTATACTTTGTATTTATCCGCTTTGTATATTTGTAAAAATATTTCAATTGTTACTGAAAATGTTGGTGGTATTGTACGTTTTAATTTTCATTCTCTACATATCCACAACGTTTTTAATCGATTATTTTATTACAATTATCTCTCTACAATATTATTCCTTTGTTCTTGGAACTAAATTTTTGGATTAAAACCTAACTGGCGAAGGTGGTAATCTCTTTCTTGTTGAACTTAGTAGCCGATAAGATGTTTACCAGGAAGATACTTATCCTTAAGTAAAATTAATACAATTCTTATGATAAATTAGCCCTTTCTCACGAGACATCTATTTTAAATATATTATAAGTAAATTTGTAAATAGTAAAGTGAGTTACATGAGATTTCTTTTTATATTCCAGATTAGAAAGAATTATTGTTGTGGTAATGTCCATTTGACCAGACCACGCTGTCATAATTATAATTTTCACACATGGCTAATGTCGTTCTGCTTTTGTTTTATGCGAATTCGTGGTCCCTTCAATTCTGTTCTTCACTCCACTTTCGTGTTATGGACGGAGAACACACACTTTTAAGCTTTGATGTCAATGTTAATGTTGTCCAACCCTTACAACTTCGCAATCTGTATCGTCTTAATTTAAGGGAAACTTATTTTACTGTACTTTATATATTAATATTCTTGAGTAACCATTTAGATCAGCAAAGGTTTTATATAAACCCGTGATTAAAACATTTTCAAAATAATATTTCCAGAAAGATGAGTAAAGAAATTTATTTAAACAAGTTCAACCCTTCACTGCAGATGTACGTTCTTCTGTTTGGCTAGTTTATTTCATTTAACAAGAAAAGTTTCAAGCATTTCCTTATCTCAAATTTCAATCATCATTGCTTCCTCTCTCTTATGGCAAGAATTCTTACAAACTATTTCTTGTTCACTCACTATGGTTATAAATTTAATTTGGGCTAGGAACTATTTCCCATTTAATGTATTTTATAATCAGTTTTAATTAGATTTACTTGAGTGAATACTAATAATATACAAAAATTGCAGTACATCTAGAAAGGTATGACATTTAACAAAAGAAAATCCGTTATATTGAATTTTAGTATTTAATCTCCAATAAACATAGATATATTTTGTTTGTAAGTTATAACATTTGGTATAATTTATGTTGTTGTTTTCCAATGTTATAACATTGGCCAAATTGTAACAATCTAATGACGAATCTGATTTCTTACTATTAGTTCCTCTATTCGGTTCCCTATATTTAATTTTGCTATCATTGGTTCTGTGTCGCGTAATATCTCGAAACATTAAGTCGAAGGTGAGACAGTCATCCTAAAAGATGTACAAGTACTCAAAGATGTATGTTGAATAAATGATTTACACATAATGTGACTACGTTGGGAAGGGTCAGCTCATTGCGAATGTTAATATCATTGTCAGGGGGTGTCAAGTTCCAGTCGCTCCACTGAGAGGACGGAGAATGAAGAGAAATTCATTCAAGAAGAGAAATTAATTCATTCAAGAATGAAACTCAACATTCGCAGTAATTAGTTTACCTCTCGCGTTGTCTCAATGATGAACCGGTAATCGATATGGGTCTTTGTTACTATTTAAGTTGGCAGTAGTTTTTCTGTAGAATTTTTAAAATTTAAAAATACCTTTGTAATGTTATTTTACGCAAGATAACAAATATTCACACGCTGAATTAAACTATTCTTTTTATTTTTCAGTACTTTAGAATCCTTTTTTGAAGTTTATCTTTGACGATGGAAGGATTGTGAAAGAATTAATAATGGAATACTTACGTGTTAGGTTAGTAATTTTCCTGAAGAAGAGATCAGATTGCAGATCTCGAAACGTAGTGTTTCTGATTTTTTGTTTCACTTAAGGATGGTAAATGTCCGGAAAAAATCCTGTTTCCTTCACTTTCGAATAGCTGTAGTTGTGTTACTAGCGGCTGTTTATCATGCTAAAAATAACCCTTTCCTAACTCCCCTCCCCACTCGGCACATGACCTGTGTCCTGAACACTTGTATCCTGAAGTTATTAGTTAGTAACACAGTAGTAGATAAAACAGAACTACTTCTCCGGACAACTTGAGTTTTACGTAACTTGTCGCTAGTGCAGTTTATTTTGCCATTACGTCTTATATCGGTTCAGGAGCCGAGTACCCATTTTAGACTGTTTAAGCTAACAATACAGCTTTTATTTTAATCCATAGATTAGATCTTCTAACATAGAAACCATACGCGACCATGCTAATTTTGTTAGAGGTTAAAAATTACAAGGATTTGAAAGTTATAGAAATATGTAACAATGTATTATTTAATCTTGGGACACAAAAAGAGTTGAACTAATAAATATAGTTATATCAAAGTCAGTTATTTGTATACATAGACTGAAATTTGCTACTTTAAAGCTCCTTACATGAATAGCTGATTCTGATTTAATATTTATTTATTATTTGTTTGCTAGTTACTTTTAATTATATCACGAAAAGAGAAATGTGATCTGAAAAGATTTCCTTCACAAACCACCCTTGGTTGTTTTTCGTCTTGGGTTGTTCATATGCCACAATATTTCCAAAAAACGCTATTAAACTTTTTTTTAATTTGACGATATAATACTTAAAACACGAATTTATTACATTTCGGACTATTATAGCATACTGGAAAACATGATTACAAAACCGAATTTAAAATAGAAGTTTGTTACCTAAGCTACATTTATCTGGTAGAGTGTTCGCTTGAAAAGGGTTTAACTCTAATGTTATTTGCGAGACCGTTTGTTTCGTCTGCACTTGAAACTTCTCTTGCCGGAAGAAACCTTTTCCCAGTTTAAAAAGAAATGAGAAATCACTCAGCCTACACGAGTTTGAAGATTTATTTGGAATGAGTTTATTTAAATCAAATATATAAAGTAACTACATGTTGTTTTGTATTTTACCTGCGTGTCATGTTGACTCTTTAATGATATTTTCAAATAAATTAGTTACAATGTTTTAAACAATGTACTAAAATAAATAATAGAGTGATGTTTAATTTCAATTTCTTAAAAAAAAGAACAGCTAACATTCCTCTAATCGTTTGTTGTTTAATTTTAAACAGTAATATATTTGTGAAAGAAACTGAAAAATTTACACTATTTAAAAAAATATATGTACGGAATAGTAATATTAAATCATAAAATATTTAAATAGTGAATTATTTTTTATTTTTAGATTAGGTTTACTGTTGTAAGTGACAGAAATAATAATAATAACAAAAGTTTTAAACGACATCATAATATAATGAGGTGAATAAAATAAAAACAAAAATCCAATTGACTTGTTTATTTCTTACACGATTACACATTCTGCTTTATCACACATCTCTAAACGTGAAAGAATTAATGTATGCATACAAAATTCGATGATCGCTTGGCAAATAATAAGTCAATTAGGGGTACAACATTATTTTCTATATCTATATGAAGTTTTGGATAATGTGTTAATTAGAACTTGAGTAATGTCTAGAATTTATAGCCGATCTAGAATTTTAGTAGGACGCCCTGTAAAAAGTCGAAATTAAGTAATTAGTCATCAATTGCTATTAAATTATAGTATATTACTAGAAGTTATACCGGTCTTAGATGGCTAGGGCAGAGGCCAGAGACATATCAAATATTTTATTAAGATAAAACTCTTTTTGCATTATGATTTCTAGAGTGATCAAAGAAGGTGTTGAAATTTATCAATTTACCTTTGCTATGACAAGAGTTCGATTAATTATTTTTTGACAAAAATTATACTTACAAATTACGTGCTAAATATAGATTTTCATTTTAGTAATCGAATGGGCATACATACTAGTAATTATTCTGAGATTTGTATCCACATGTATAATTTCAGTCATGACAATTTCCGTATGCAAGCGAAAGTTTCATATTCTACCACGTAACTGAATTGAATGAAAAATGCCTTTATTAAAGTGGCAGAGTTACCCACGTAACTGAATTGAATGAAAAATGCCTTTATTAAAGTGGCAGAGTTAGGGCAATCGAACTCTCTCTACCACTCAACCTCTTATATAAGGGTTGTATTGTAAATAGAGTGAAAATGTATTTGAAGAGATTTCAAGCAATCTACTTTCTATTGGTTTACAATGGAATAAACTGTTAAAAGTTTGCAATAATTGAACTCCAAACAGCTACTCTATTATTATCTGATTGAGCGCCTCATATAGTTAGCCTTTAGTTCCACTTAAATCGAGATGATTCTCTAAACTGTGTTTATACACTACAATATTTATTCCTTATAAAATATTGATGGATTATTTAAAATGATTTATTCATATTTATTACGAAATTACTTTTAAAAACTCTTTCCACCAAAATGTCTATACAAAAACGTAATAGATTGATTCTGTACCAATAGTGCTTTAGTACTGGTAAAAGTAAAATATAAAAGAGATGAGCATTATTTACTACGAAAAAATATATAATTTATTGTAAAAAGAAAAGAAAATAAGATTATCCATCTCTTATCTCCGTGGAAAACGAAAATTAATACAAAAATATGAAGAAGCTGATAAAAAATCATAGAGAGATTTGAAATTGCGTATTTTGAGAAAAACTTTCTGTAAAATGCTAAACAATGTTGGACTTAATATAATCTATCACTCGACATCTATCAATGAAATTAGATTATTTTACGGAAATGGGAGTTAAACCATTTAGTTGACTACACATAACGTAGTTATGGTAGGAAGGGTTGATTGAATTCGAACGTTTAATTAGCTCCAGTTCACATTCCTTTTATTTCAGCGTCTGGTCTCTGAAGCTGTCTCAGACTTGACTCCTAGAATCTGAAGTCATGTTCGTCTGAAGACATCCAAAGAAAGTCGGCGAAGAAAAAGCTCAAAACGAACCATTACATCGTTTCGACATAAGAGACTCCTATAAACAGGAATTGGCAATCTCTTGAGGTTCGTTTTAGGTGGTTTAGAACCTCTTTCAGGAGTCATATATGAAACAGCGTCATATTTTAATAGACACTGAAATAAAAGGAATGTGAACTGGAGCTAAATTCAAAATTTACTTGTGACATCTTTGCGTGACATCCAAGAGAATCTAATGAAATCACAAAACTAACTTTAAACATAATTGTCTAAGGCAGAGAATTTCCAAGTTAAAACCAATTCTTAGGAGTTCTACTAAAATTTACACGGGGCTAACGTAGATTTTAGTGTTATTATTACTTCTATAAAACATGTTACAAGATTTATAATACACAGCTTTAAAGGAGATGAAACATTTATCTGCATGGGTATCATATAAAACTCAGTGTAGGGAGAAGTAACTACTGCAGGGGGTAGATAGAACTAATGAAACTGTTGCTTTGCTTTCAAGATGACCTATTTCTTACACTCAAAGTCCAAAACCTGACATAGGTATACAATTACTGGACTCTCATAAAATTTAAAAAAATATGGGCTTCTCAGAATTTCTAAAAACTAGCCTGAATAGCATACAATTATATAGTGGTTATAATTATCTCTCCATTTTAATATTATATCATTGATTATGACTATATTTAAACTAGCATACATTCTTTAGAACGTATCTCAAAAATATATTGTATCCCAGTAACATGCTGCTAATATTCGTTTACATAAGCTTATTGCAGTTTTACATTACTTTGAACTTGATCAATAAAAATTTTAATTTGAATAGATTAATAACATTAATATGTTGACTTGGGAAAGGCATTAGAAAACATTACTTTAACACACTTTTTCTAAACCATTGTTTACTATGTTTACTTATGAAGTACAAGAAGTAGTACTTCCATATTATTATTGATAGTTGTGTATCCAAATGTTATATATCTTGATGATCTCATCCTTAAATTTAAAACTGAAAGGACAAGTAATTTGTTTCATATATAAAAACGTATTTAAGATAGTCTGCTTACAAAAAAACTTATGTAAATTTTCTATTCACTCTCGTAATGCATATAATAATTTTGAGAATTCTATTCCGCAAATGTAGTCATTGCGTATAGTGACGTTTTCTTATTCTGGCTAATAAGTCATCATCATTTCATCATCATCATTTTCATTTATTTATCTCATTTACATATAATACAAAAATGTGATAATAATATACAAGAGAAGGTACCCACATGGGCAAAAAAGCCTGTGTGGTGAGAACCGAGTCCATCTTCACTCGAGTTTTGCAATCACAATAATACTAATATATAATGTAAATATTAGAACAAAAGATAACTAAAGATAACTAAATAGTAAACATACTCTGTTTGGATGCATATTAACTAAATTCAAGCAGTGTAAAAAGTAATAATTTAATCAGTTTGATAATGGAACGACATGACAAAGATGCAACAAATTCTAGTATATGAAGTTTTATGGCTATAAGAAGTAAGACAACACACGGGATATGCTTAAAGAGTGCCCAAGAAACCTTATTTTAAGACCTATAAAAAAGGAAAAGAAAAGAAAAACAAAAAGATAATCAGAAACGAATCATTTTATTGTTGTCGACACACACGACGCACACACACACACGCACACAACACACGCGCGCGCACACACACGCGCACACACACACACACAGCGCGCGCGCAACGCACACACACACACCCACACAGATAATTAAGAATGCTCGCACATGTCCCGTCACCAAGGTATTCACAAACTACATATAAATATCATCGCAGTAATTATCACTCGGCACGAACAGATCACTCAGAGTAGATAGAAGTGAGTATAGCGTTTGCACCACTCCTCCCCAATGCAATTAACCAGTTCATTAACTTCTTTTTGTACGCTTCGACTTTAATGTTCCAATTTTCTCTCAGTTTCCAATGGTAAATTTTGGTAGATTATGTGTAGAACGTAGAAAGAATTTGTTTTATTTATAGACTTAGTATAACGTGCTGTGGCGATACCAATATGTCAATCTATGCCTTGTGTTGTATGCATGTTTCCACTTTCTCTAAAAATGAAAAATTTATGTTTGAAACCGTACAAAATCAAAACTTTTAGGAATAGTTGTCTAATATCAAGAATCATAAATAAACGAAACAAATTTTACTGATGGGAACCCTCCTTGGTTTTTTTGAGACCAGCTTTCATAATAGGCTTTTGAGTAATTTGTAAATGGTTTTTATTACTGTATTAGAAGCCCCTCCCCACGCAATGATTCCATACTGAAGGATCGATTGAAACATATGCGTAATAAACAATTTTGATATGGCGGAAATTTAGCACACGTGATAATGTAACGAACATATAAATGCATTTCCGTAGTTTGCTATTGATATAGCTAACATGGGCTGCCCAAGCGAGTCTATTATCAAACATTACTCCAAGATATTTGAAAGTACTAACACGTTCGATACTATGACACTGACAGGGTATCAGGCGGCCACCGCACTGCCCATTGTGTGCATCTTCAGCTGTAGACCCACTGGGTCGCGCGTTGCGCGCAGGCACACAGCCATGTGCTTCGTCTTGCATATATTTACAGTCAGTCGATTACTGTCAAACCACTGTTTAATGGTGTGAAGTCCTCGCTCAGCATTCCTATAGACTTCCTCCCACATATGACCATCAAATAACGCTACTGTATCGTCTGCGTACAAGTATAACGTACCATTATTAAGAATGATATTTCCTATATCATTTGTATAGATTAAGAAAAGTAAAGGTCCAAGTGTACTCCCCTGGATAACCCCAAAAATTTATTTGCTTGGATTCGCTTTTTATACCGTTAATTTCAACAATTTGCCGCCTATTACATAAATAACTTTTAAACCACTTCAGCGCGTTGTCTCTTACACCAATTAATTCTAATTTTTTAACCAAAAATGTGTCTATCTAAGGAGTCAAAAGCTTTTGCCAAGTCGATGAACACCAATAAAGAGAGCTTGCCTTTAGCTATATTGTTATGGATGTGTCTTGTTAAATTAAAAAGGGCGTCTTCCACCGTAACATCTTTCCTAAAACCAAACTGATTTTTAAAAATTATATTGTTTTCAAATAGATAATGGGTTTAATTGTTTTCTAACAATCTTCTTCTCTAATAACTTGGATATAACGCTTAAGAGAGATAGCGGGGCGATAGTTCGAACGCTCTCTCCCTTCTCACCTCCCTTGAATATAGGCATCACCTTGGCGATTTTAAATATGTCTGGAAAAATACCATCTATGAGACTAGTATTTTATTATGTGCAAGAGTGGTTGTTTTAGATAGGTAAAGTTATCTTTGATAATATCACTATTAATACCATCCATTCCTGGAGCAGAGCCTCCTTTTAACTCGACCATACACTCTTCCATCTGCTGTTCGGTAACTGGAGTCAACCTAAACTCCGTCCGCAACCTGATATGTTTCAATATCAACCGGGCAATCAGCTACAGGGACCGTGCCAGCCAGCTCTTCTCCCAGCATTGACAAAATAATTATTTAGTAAATTCGCTACATAAATTTGTGTTATTATCATCTTTGATATTTGTAACCGAAGCAACGAAATGTTCCACTGGGAAGCGTGAATTTGTTTTTAGTTTTCCCTGCTATTTCTCCGATATGCTGCCACAGTTTTTAGGATTTCCGATTGATTGATTAATTTTAGTCTTGTAATAATTTTCTTTTGTTGTTTTTAATAGTTTACTTAAAATATTACGATAATTTTTTGAAATAATTTAACAATTCACGGTTGAAAGGGTGACGTTTAACTCGTTTTGCTCAGTTTATCTCTTTTACGGATTGATGTAATTAGTCCTCGACTTATCCAAGGTTTCAACCTCAACTCCTTATTCCGAAAAATTACATGATTTGAGGAGACTTTCATACTATCGTTAATTTTTATGACCAACATTTCGGCGCTAATTATTTACATCAGTACAATTATATATTTCGTTCCAGTTGCCATCTAGCTATTTGATTTTTTTACTTTCGGATTTATTCATTACGACTACACTTTGACTCGATCTGCTACCAGATTTTTTATTTAATCTACTCCATTCAGTTGCAATCAAAAAATGATCTGTTATTGCAGTTTTTATGACAACTGAAATAATATTCTCAGTATTATGAGCGTCTACAAAAAAATATGATCGATACAGTGAGCTGTATGTGCAGTGACGCGAGTAGGTCCTGTCTACACAAGCCACAAACCCTGCTGCGTACAGTACGTCCAGATATCGCTCAGCCGCCGCCGATATCGCGCTAATCCATATACAACAGTTAATATCCCCCACAATCCAGTACGTGCGGTCCCTGACTCGACTGTCACAGTATCTCTCTAAGTCACTGATAAACAGTTCAAGGTCACCGTCGTTTGATGGACTACGATAAAGTGCCAGGACTGTGAACCGCTCACTGCCGGTTTCTAACATTCACCTCAAGACACGTTGCGCCATTAAACTTTACTTCACTCACCGTACTACTAAATAACCTATTTACATAGCAGATAACTCCATCATTCTGATTTCTCCTTAACCTATTGCAAAAAATATCAAATCCTTCAATTTTAAAACATCTCATATTCTCCCTCTTCACACCAAGTTTCTGTGAGAATTATTAAAGTCAAAGTTAATTTTAATGCTATTTAGTACAACCACTAGTTCGTCAAAATTTTTGTTATAGCTCCTGATATTTATATGAATGAAACGTATATTTGTGCTTGAATGATTAAAATATTCTATCAACTTCACATACATCCTCACAGTCGAAACATGCAACATATCTTAAATTATCCACTTCTGCAAGGTCACCCATTATCAATCACATTACTCCACCCACCACACCTTACGCCTGGCTGTACAGAGTAACACCTACAGTCTAATATTAGCTATCCCTCTTAAACTATTATCGTATTGTTATGTTTACAGTTACCAGATACACACACTCACTTTCTTATATACACACCGTCTCACACACACACACATGTATACCATATACTAACATGCACATATACATGTACACACATAAATGCACGTACATACACAATCCTACCTGTATTCATTCATGCACAGAAACACATGTCCATGCATTCATACACTTACACACATATACAAACTCCAAACACATGCATTTATGCTAATACGACTCACGCATACATTATATTGATATAGATACCTCCATAACTCGCACATAACATGCATACCCATACGTTCCTCACGTACGCACTCTCGTGAACACAACATGAGTTTTGTTAAAGAAATGCAAATACTCCCTCACTACCACCCTGCTATTATTCCTCTAATATTTCATCTTACTAAGTAATGTATTCAATTTATACTGATACAAATGAGAGTTAATGATATGTACATTCGCCAAAGTTAATATAACTAAAGTTATTTCTAATTTATTGGAACAGATCTCACTTTACGATAATATCACAAATGAATTATTTCATACTATATATGAATGCATGGTACAAAAAGGATTATTTTGTGCATCTTTGTGAACAATGTATATTTTATTACATCTTATGAAAGCTACGTATATACACTTGAAGGTGTCTCCAATTCATAGAGATTCGTGTAAATAATAAAGCAGACTGCCACAAGTACAAGATGCAAAATTTATGTATTGGAAAAACTATTTTAAACTCCACAATTCCCAATAATACCCAAGACCATACACTCTCTTCAAAAATCAATAATGAAGGCTAAAAGTATGAAAGTTCACTTACATTGACAAAAATATCAAATTAAATATATGATAGTGCTACAGGAATAATGTAGTGCAATGCGGAAACAGTCGCAGTGGAATGTAATGGCAATTACACGGTGCGGCACTCAGACTTGCTGAGATCATTGTAATATTATCATTATAATGTAGGTTATATGATACAAAATCAGAAAAAAATGATTGAATTTTTTTCTCATGATATTTCTGTAATTTGATACATTTAAAAAAGATCGTCAAACACATAGATAATGGTTATATCACTGTCTGAGTATTAAATGAAAATATTTATATTAGTCACTTTATGTGGTCAGGAAAAATGTGTCTGACCGTTGGTTTTAGGTAAATCAAGCTGAGAAAAATATGATCTGCGAAGAAAATTATTATTGCAAGTTTTTAAACTCTTTGGTACCCTCCTATATCGACCTGCACTAAAACTTGAAAGGTGGACAATCAATGTTTATCTGAGGAAAAATACCTATATTGATTTAAATAAAAACCAGTTTTTGTGTAAACAATGCAACCTTTTCGTAAAACAAATATAAAACTAGCATCGGTCTGTATGCAATGAAAATTGGCTATCGTCTCCTGGACTATCATTATAAAACATAAATTTCAAAAAATTGTAAATAATGTCAATGGAAAATTTTACAGATTTGAAATTCAGATGAAAAACTACTTAGTGGCCATATTTAATAAAAGAATAAATATATTTGAATAATAAACATATAACAGTTTGTGACGTGTACTTTTCTGTTTTACCTGAGCAATTGTTATGTAGAACTGATCACTCTACATAACGAAATTTTACATCCAAATGAAGAAGCGCGCATTCATTGTTGCTGCAATAACAGAAACGGTCCACTGATTAGACGCCAATCAGCTGTTCAAATAAAGGAGTTAGGCTAAGGTGAGCCCATTACCATGCCATTGATATTTTGTCGCTTGCGTATGTCAGTTAGTAAAAATTTCAGTATAATAATTTTTGTCTTTACAGAATTAAATATCTACGGTAAACTAAGCCCTTGGGCCTCGTAGTAAAAATTGTCAAGTCCTGTCGATAAACGTAGGAAATTAATACGTTATCTGTAATAAATTAATACTAATATAGTCTTTTAATAGTTCACGGAGATAAATAGTTGTAAATACGTGTTCATATGTCAAATACTGTAACCACATATTGTTGCTGTAAATTGTACATAATTAGGCCGAGATATTATCTCGTAACAATTGCATCGTCTCTCATAAATTTCCTTACTAAACTTGTTAACTGTTCTATAAATAATTGAATCGGTTAACTTTATGTCCTAATGTTTGTATATTATTTAGTTTTACCTCAGAATCATGTAAAGGCAGTTTGTCATGAAATTTATACCTACCATTGTGCCGTGAAAGTGCATACATTAATGCATTATGTTAATACTTCAATACACTTTACTATAATTTATTGTATTAAATTAGTTTAAGTAAGAACAAACGTAATTAATTTTTTCTGTGTCAGAATAATTATGCTTTGTGTTTAAGACCAATATTGTATATCATATGGTAATTGGCAGATTCTGCGCTTTTTTAAATGTACTTATGTTTATTATACATTAAACGTTTTCTTTACATTTTACTGGCCGCTTGTAAGCTAAATACGAGTATGTTTAGAAACACCAACAATAGTGACAGATGTTGCTGTTTTGTAATGGATATTGCTGGTTTCTTTTAAGTTTAAGTTTGACATTTTTTCATGATTGAATATAAGTAGTGTTTACTGATATCAATGAGCGGCAGAAAATGAATAGAACTGACTTTATGAAATTAAAGTTTCAATATTGGATTGCACGGACGATACAATCGACGGCTCGTGTGTGTGTTTTTGGGTCCGCCCAGTTGGTGAGTAGACTTTACACTACTTTATTCCATCGTGCTCCCCTGGGAGGTCGGACTAACTCCGTCAATGTCATTGTGGAGCCTCTACCTATCGGACTAGGCCTGAAAAACTCCAGTTTCGAACTTTGACAAATGGGGACTCAACTTTAATTTTAATGTCTAGCCATTATGTATTCATGTGAATTATTGTTTTGTAATTTTGTAGTTCAGGAATATGGTCATCATGATTTTGGCCACTGTAATTTTGTATTAGTAATCGGAGCGCTCCTACCGTAATAATTTTTCGTATTTTTATTTCAATTGGCCCAACGAGTTAAGTTTAAGTTAAGTTAAATATATATTTGTTTATTTAGTTTAAGACCTTAGCACTGTGAGAGAAATAGGCAATACAGAATGAAATATGTGAAATATTGGTTTTAATTTCTAATTGCCTGATATTTAATTAGAGACCTTGCAACTTACTATTAGAAAATAATCAACCGAAATCTGTTGCTAATTTAAGTACCTAAGGCTTAGTGTCCGTAAACCTAATAGTTCTTGCGTGCATGGTAGTGGTCTCGATTGAGCATACCTGAGGGCAGGAAACTGTTCCTTGTTGGAGACCTGCGACTATCACACCCCATCAACAAGGTGGCGCCCTTATTACCGAGCAAACCGTAACCATCTGGGTATCCGTCAATCTTAGTAGTCCTCTGTCACTGCGCAAGAACTTGGTTGTCCTGGCGCTCTACCAATACTCACGCCCTTCTCCACTGAGCGAGGCCGACAATATTGCTAACCCGCGAGGAGGGGTGGCAAGTTACATTATAAACAGATTACAATTTGGTATATACCACACTTTGTCTATAATATAGGATGTTGGTGATTTTTTAATCATACATAATATGTTAAAGATTTACTCTCTTTACATTTACAATATTATAATGAATTTTTAATGAAAACTTGAACTGATCATTCAAAATTATAAATAACTTTACACAAATTCATCTAAATAATACGAATAAAAACCTCAATGACTTACAAATAATTGCACATTTTCTCTGTATTTAAATAAAATCATACAGGAACACTCCCTCGCTATAATTAGTTTTGCAAGTAAAGATGAAGGGGACGGTTATAAAGACGCAGGTGCAAGCTATAGAAAGTCTTTTATTAAGGAATTTCCATTCACTTCATCGCTCTAATGACATGTATAGGACCTTGAAGTTGTTGAGTGCATTAATCACAAACAGTCCTAACAGTCATCACTACATGTTTACATAGATATTTCAAATATGCTGCAATCTTCCAATTTAATAAATAATTTGTTCACAGCTAACTTAATCGTGTTTCATAAAACATACTGTAAAACATTAACTTTCGTCGAATATTCCTTTGTATACCAGTGTTGCACATATATTGTTGTATTTCTTACTGGGCTTAAATACCTCAAATTTTAACTTAGGTTGTACATTGATATCTCAATCCGTTTGGAGTTAATCCAGGTTTATCAGGACTTAATTTACATTCTTCCATATAAGGAATTATTTGCGTATCAGAATATATAGCACTATAACTCGCATATAGTTTCCTCAAGAAACATAAAAGTGCTAAATTTGGGGTTAAAGTTATATTGAAGCGATTTTAAATATCCGCATCTGTGATGCAGTAACAAAACTACGGTCTTTTAATCTAACTTAAAAATAGTAATCAATGATTAGAATAACCCTTGCAGTTCTAAATGTTTTTCCTACCACATTAGATCTGTCCACAACGAATAACTTCAAACGGTTCAAAGAAAAATAATAAATCAAGAGCATGTTTTATTCATCTCTGGTTTTTTGAGGGATAAAATCTTTATATTTTTATTATATTTACCATGCGTATAGTGGATTTTTGAATGGTCGATTTAAATAAGGTAGGTTAATGGATAATTGATATCAGGTTAAACAATCCGCTAAATATAGCAGTTTAAAATAATAATGTATAAAGGGGTTTTTCATTTTGTGCGGGTATTAGATAAAGTGAGATGAAATACAAAAAGCTTTGTATGATATATTAACGAAATTTATTTTTCATATGAAAGGCCCATATATGCCAATATGTACGGAATATGAAATAATTCAAATGTACACCGCGGTTTCTCATAGGGGTACAGATTCGAGTGGACCAATTTTCAATTACTCTTCCGCATACATCCAGTTTGAATTTGAACGATGGCCAGGGTTATGTTGATCTTAAGTTCAAACGGTTGATTACGGCCTATTGGCATAAACCTGCGACTTCAGAAAAACCCCGTAAAAAAAAACCAGGAGTGTCAAATCGCACGATCTTGATGGCCAGTTCACATCACCTCTGCGAGAGATAACCATACCCTCAAATCGTTCATGCAAAATGTTCATGGTGTCGTTCGCTGTGTGGCACGTAGCACCGTCCTGCTGAAACCACATGTCGTTTACGTATATATCGTTCAATTTGGGCCAAAATAAATCCGATACCATCGTTCTGTAGCGTTCGCTGTTGGCAGTGATGGCCTCACCAACGTTGTTTTTAAAAAAAAAAGGACCAATCACACCGCCAGCCCAAAATCCGCACCAAACAGTAACTCTTTGTGGATGCATCGCTACCTGGTGAACCTCATGTGGGTTGGCGTTGTCCTATATACGGCAATTATTCTTGTTAACATAGCAATTCATCCAGAAATGTGCTTCGTCGCTAAGGATAATTTTTCGGCCGAAGTTAGGGTCCTCTTCCAAACGCTCTAAAGCCCACTCGGCGAACAAACGGCGTTGTCTATGATCATAAACGTTCAGCTCCCAGGTCAGTTGGATTTTTTACGGATGCAGGCTTAAATCCAGCCGCAAAATTCGATTTCATATATTTGCCTCCAACTTAAAACTAATGATATTTTCATGACTTTGCAAACTCAATTAATCTTTGTTTTAATCTTTGAGAATCACTCTCCGGGCCAGGATATTGTCCGATATGGGGTGACCACGACCTTTCTCGCTTACCAGACAAGTGTGAGCGTTTCTAAGAAATTTATATTGTCATTAATCACTTCATTTTGCCCTACAATTCCTATAAGTACATATTTAATTATTGATAGACCAATGTAATAAGTTACGCATCTTTTAGTAATATGCAATTAGTCAAAACTTTAACTATGCAGAATCTGCATTGTGTTATTTCAATACGTTTTACAGCGATATATAATTTACTGCTTAGATTTCACAAACTCTTTTCATTAAATTTTTGCTCATTAAATTTTCCTTTTTTATCAAAGGAAAAGGAGAGAAAAGGTTAAGCTTCTCTTCGAGAAATATAGATTTAATTAAACATAAGCCTAAGAAAACCGTATGTCTTTTACTGAACACTCATACTGTAGGCGAGTCACGAGATGACCCCTAGCAGCTGTGTATTGTAGTGGTATCATCTTATTTTGCAGGCACATGTCAGTACTTACGCTTGCAACATTAGTACACACGTTGAGTCTCAAGAGAGGTATTTAACGCCTTCAATTTCTCGGTATGCAAAGAGACCAGGGATTGTCTAGGGACTCACCTACAGTATTCCCATAAAACAAAAGTAAATACACCGAATCATTGATAACGATGTAAACAATGAAAACTACCTAAAGCTATGTAGCCTTAAAAATAATACGCCACTCGTTTTCTTGTGACGTACATATAAAATATATTGTACGTATTTTTAAATAGCCTGTAAATCTAATTACCGACAAAGCAAACCACGATGAGATTAACTGTTAAAAATATGTACAAAGTCGTGAAGTGTTAAAGGATTTTTAAAATAATTGACCAGTACTAATTGACTAAAAAAGTTAATAAAACTGTTAAAAGTTTGTAATAATTTAATTCCAATCAGCAACTCAATTAATGTGTGATGGAAAGCCTCCCGGAGCGTCTACTTTATTTCTGCAATGGCTTCAATAAATCAATAACCTGTTGCCTGTGACTGTACTACATCAAACACATCATTTTCGATTTCTGGATTTTACTGAGTCAACATAGGGCTTAATGATTACAGAATTTTATAAATACTTGTAACTAACAAAATATTATTTTAAGAAATATGAATATAAATGTTAGTCATCAAAACAAAGAGCTGTGGGTAATGGCTACAAAATGTAGGGGTAGAGTCCTGTACGAATTAAGGGATTTGCACCCAGAAAATATTAAAGTACAATCCAACAGGCACTAATTCTATCAAAATGTAATATCGCTATCCTGCATATGTTAATAGCACTTCGAAAGAGACGCGGAAAGGAATTAAATGATGTAAAATCAGTTTGGTGTAACCTTAAACTGCATGTTCTTGGGCGTTAAAATCACACTTTATAAATGTGGTTTTGTTGTTATGTCAAGGACACCGACTGCATGCATTTGTATGCTACCTGAAACGAATGTTTTTACATTAAGTACTATTTGGCAAATATTTCGAAAACAAATCAGAACCCGATTATTCTCATAATACTGATAGCTTTTATACTATGAAGAGGAGGGAAATGAGTATTTAATGAAAAATAAGTTATAATACTAATTGTAAATAACGAAAGTAAATAAAGCAAGGGAATATCAACTGACTTCATGTTGGAGTTCAAGAAACACCTACTTACGTTTGTCCCAACTAACTGTTGAATCATTTTAATAGCGTTAGCCAGCTTACTCACTTTTATAAATTTTTATTTATTTTTCATACGGATGATCGATTTACTGAATTTAAAAAGTACATACTACAAATAAAACCTAGAATAAGTAAATTTAGTTTTATGATGTTAACTGTTATGTGTTGAATTTATCGAACATATCAACCCATACTGAATAGGAAAATTTATTATAGAAAAATAAAGAATATAGAGATAAAAAAATTGCTAAGTAATTTTATATGTCAGTACGATATAAGAGTCTTTATTGTTACTCCCGTTAGACTTCTAGTAAATACATCAATAAATGAATGCTACAAGTTAACTGATTATATATGAAGTGAAACGATTACATAATTCAATGAAAGTAATTAAATCCTGTTCAAATTATCTTTCACAATCGGCTGACGAGGAAAACTGTGATTGGAAAAGTAATGAAGATAAAATAATTGTCAGCGTTGGTAATTACCTACCGTATATATTAATAGAGAGAGTGATGGAACCAGCTGGTCGTAATTATGAAATACATACTCAACGATGTGGTTTTAAATACTCATGTTTGGTTTATACATTAATTAGCAGCTTTAGTATCAATAGTGGTCAACAGTATTTGGCCTTGTAGAAGTTTTGTTTTAAAGAATAATTTTAATGAAAATATTATCATTAAAATTCGAGTATTTTACTAATAGATGTTATTATAAGAAAATTGATTAAATAAAAGTGTATATAAAATGGTTTGCTAGTCACAGGTAAAGAAATATTTTGAAATGTTAAAGAAATATTAATATTTTAGCTTCAAGGATGAAATAAAAAATTATAATTACTAAAACCAAGGACCAACTAGTTTGGTGTTTCATATTTTCTGTAGTAAAAAGTATAATAAGACAAAGTACGGAACTATACATCCCTTTTGAGATATTTGATATTAAGTACGAAACCATTGAGGACTACGTATTTAATGTTTTATTAAACCTGTTGTTAAAATAATATAGTCTGAAAATTATTCATGTAAAAAAATTAAATTCTGGAAAACTTAACTTCAGTAGAGAAATATGCTTTTTATTCATGGTACTGGAATACATGAAGTGCAACGATGAACTATTCAGTATCAATTTTATGAGAATATTACCACAACAGATTTGATAATATTGAAGATTAAGAAAGTAACAAATATCAAAATATACTATGCCTGCAATATTATTATTATAAAATGAATTTCAACTAAATTTGACGTAGTGATTTTCTTTGTTTATTCCAAAGAAAACATTTATTTTACTCATAATGGCCAAAACGGGTGATACCTTAGGATAGAAATAGTAATTAAAATTAGTTATATGAGTCCCTGGTCACTTAACCAATTAATTTCCTAGTTAGCCGAATGTATAGTCGACATTTTAACATAGGATAGAATGTTTGAATAGGAGGGATAACATATGTTTTCCACTGAGATGCTTTCAAATCCAAATGTATAACTAATATAATATCGTTATACGATTATATTAATTCATTATGTGTTAAACTGGTGGTTTTATATTTATTGAAATTAATTGGTTATTAAACCAATTTAAAACTCTATAATACTAATTATTAAAAGCAATCATATACTTAATCGTACTGTATTCTTTAACGTACTTTTTTTCTTGTTATTGGCTTAATGAATTTTTACATTTTCATAACCTTTTAGTATTTGAGATAATATGTTTTATTTTAATTTTTTATAATTTATACATAATTTAATTATAAATTATTATTATTTTGTGTTCTTTTAAACAAATTTTTAAAGTTTACAATTTTCTAACTTAAGTTTAACTGATGTAATCAACCAACCCAGGAGTTGTTACGACAAAACCCATAAACTCCCCATGATAAGAACCTTTGTTATCACTGATTACCGTTTCTCTGTCATTGCCGGGTTTACTTCAGACACTGTCTGATTGCTAATTTGGAACTATGATAATGTACCGTAGCAGATACACAGATGATGTTTCATATATTTTTGACCACTACTTCCACAGTTCCTTTTAACATTTCGTTCATTTACTTTGTACACCGAATATTGCGTTTAAGCATTTTATACATAGATTGCTTAAAGTTTGTTATTGACTATAGATGCTTCAAGGACAATCATGGTCTTATATTATTGGAACAATGAAACAATTTGATGGTAAATGTCCGAAATCCTCTTATTATTTGTAATTTACTCCGGAATTTTAACACAATATTCTACCTTCGCCAGTTCGGGTTTATGTGGTTCTGTATAGAGACTATTCTCTCCAGTCTGCAATTCATGCCGTTGGTGAACAAGTCAGGTATCACTTAACTATACCTTTGATTGGCAGTCCATTGTGTGTGGCAATTTTTATTTGATAAGTTTTTTTTTTTAATATATCAGGGTTTTAATCTCCTTAAGAAGAGGGTAGATTTTAACCCTCGGATGTGTTGTACTGACATATAACGAAGGCAACCTAAAGTTATATTATTTTTTCGAAACATCCGCCTTGCCTAACAAGCCTTAAACAAGGAAATGTTCATATAAAATCAAATGTGAATATATTTGACAAAATAACGATCGGCTGATAGAGACAAGTCGGCTCCATACCGAGTAATCAATTACCAACGCAGGTAATGAGTTTGTATTTATTACTCTTCCAATCACTGTGTTTTCAATTTTACTCATCAGCGATCTGTGAAAAGTGACTTTTGATCAGAACTTAATTACTTTCGTTTAATTGGAAATTGATTCGCTTCGTATAGAACCAATTAACTTCTGGTATTCATTTAGTAACGTGTTTACTGCAAATATGTCAAAGCCTTCTGGATGTAAAACAAAACACTTTTATGTAATAAAACCGTCTAACATTATTTATTTATATTATTGTCATACACTTAAGTTATATTATGTTGCTTCTATATAATACTGTTTGTTTTATCATGCTGTACGTAAGTTAGTAGCTCAAGTTAACTTTATTACAGTAACTCTAATTCAGTAATAAGTTTTGATAAACGTCTTTCTTTGTGTAAAATTTAAAATATGAAATATCAGTACGTTTATTTCCATTTTCTTCAAATAGTATGAGTTTTATACTATTGGTATTATATTTCTATTCAACCCCTTCAATTTATTGTTTAATTTGTGTTCCTTTCATAATAAAGAGGTAGTGGGAATGATTTTTAAAAATCAGACTTTAATTTTTAATCGACATAAACTGAAAGATTAATATTTATACCGAAGAATGAGCCTTTTAAGGTATAAACAGTACAATTGTATTAATATTATCGTTTATTACATATTCCCTTATATCTTCCATTACCAAATTCAGGATAAAAGTCGTAAAATATTCACAAAAATTTACCTGTATGAGTTGTATGTTGAAGGGTTTTGAGTCCACATCTCTTAATTTGAACAGAACCCTAGGTTTAATTACAGCTTTTTTATTAAAGGTTGAGATCTCTGTACGGGCTTGCCATTGATGTGATAAGGACCAAATTCAGTAAAAAAAAAATTGATATTGGCTATTAAATCGAACATATTTAAGGAGTCTTACTCTAATTGTAAATCACAATATACTGTTATTTCCTTACAGTCAGTATTTTACCCCGAAATTATGCACCACGTAGAAGCCAATAACTAGTATTTAAAACACGTGTTATGCTTTCAATAGATTTCACTGGACACTATACAGATATTGTGACCTCAATAACCTCAAGAAAGTTAATTATAATGAATAAAATCTGTTCGCACCCCCATAAAACCCCTGAGCATCCCAAATTCCACTCACCCTCTTATGGAACTATACATCTGAGTGCTTGGTAACATTTAGCTTGAAACCGTTTTACAATAAAATGTGTATAATGAAACATGCAACTGGAAAGGATATACGGAAAGATTAAACAAAATAGGCACGAAAAAATACATTGAGGAACTCCACGAAAATACCACCTCTCTGTCACATTACCTATCTATATCCTTTCCTGAAGTATAAACCTGGACTTTAGCCAATCCATTATACGAGTATGCCTGTAAAGTTCATAAAATTCTTTTTGGTAAAGAATAATTATATCTGGCTGATTTAATGTCACATCTGCGTTTTAGTTTGGTCTGGTTTTAAATGAGAGCTTAATCGTATGTGATATCTTGTCACGAATACAAATTTATCTGATTTGTGACCAAGAATATATTCAAATGTTGTATTTGTTCTGGATACAGAATTTAACTTTGCAAGTAAAACTTTTTAATATGCTTACTTGGAGAGCTAATGACTTTCGAATTATTACCAAATTAAGAGAAAACATTTCTTGCGCAGATTCATGTCACTTCTTGCTTGTAAATTTCACTTTTAATAACGATAAATTTAATAAATACGTAGTTGTAATGGGCTCCAAACTTTAGTTTTATGGATTGCCAACTCATTGTAACCGATAACATACGAATTTATTTTGTTCATTACCAACTTTAGTAGATGGTCCCATACCGTAGGAAACCATTTAACGAAGTAAATTTTTGACTTTTTTATAAATATTTTGTTTCTCAACTAATGAAAATTATATGCTAAAACAAGTTTCAAAGGCTTTAAACATCATACCAGTTTTGTTATTCTCTAAGTTCATAAGATCCAAAGATTCCTATATTAAATTATTTAAATTTATGGCGACGATATTTTTTAATATACATAGAAACAATTAACAGAATAATATGATTAAGAAGTCTCAATAAAATCATTCGTCTTTCTTAAACACTAAATCTTAATCTGTAGAATTGAAATATCAGAAAAAGATTTGTTTGGTGTATTTTAAAGTGTTAGATGAACATTTTATTGAATTACTGAAGCCTTTGCAGAATTGTAGAGGATGCTTCAGGAGACTCTCCAACAGACACTAATTGAGTTGCTGATTGGAATTCAATTATTGCCAACTTTTAACAGTTTTATTCCCTTTCAAACCAATTAATATTGGAGAATTTGAAATATCCTCGAACAATTTATCACTTCTAAAATGGTTTTAAACAGAAAATCTCACAATCAAACCGAAAATATTATTGGATCTTACAAACAAGGATTAATATCTCAAGTTTCCTTTTCATTCCATATATTATTGCATCCTATTTTATTACTTTGATACTTTTTAAAACAGCAAATTAAAATTTTAACAGTAACACAGATAAATAATATTACTATTATTTTTAATAATTATTAATTTTACAATCATAATTGTAATATTATGACATTAATAATATATAGATTGACTATATATATTGATTAACTGACTGAAAGATTGACTAAAGTGAATAATATTATCTCATTAAGTAATATTGTGTGTTTACCTTGGGCGTTGGTAAACATATATCGATTGGAATGAAAATCTGTAATACGAATTTATTGGGAAATTGTTAATTACAATATTTTAAAACCAGAACTCCGGTTATAATTATAGTTTCTCTTTTGTGAAATAAAATTCGTATTTGGTCAATATTAATTTGAAACCTCGGGTGGTTTTCTAAATATCAATTTCAACCTGTATTTTATTAGTTTGTACGGTAGTGGAAAAATATATAAGGTTTTAAATTGTTTTGGTGATGTTGATTAAATTTATCTTTTAACAAAAGGTGGTTTGCTCAAATTAATTTGTACATTAATGAGTAATAAGCATTAAATTAAATACAAATGATAATAAATTAGCTACTTAAAAGCATGGGATATTGATAGCAATAATTTTAATTTGTTTACTAAAATTTTATTGAAAAAAGATTGTTTTAGTTAATAAACTGCTAAGGGTTCTCGAGAGCTATGTATAAATATAAAAACTGGTTTTTTTTGAAATCGAGAGAGAACTGTCCCCTAAGGAGGAAATGAATCGTCATTATTCAGCCTCACCATTTTCGGTGGAGGTCGAAATGGAATGGTATCATAAGGGTTAAAAATAAAAACGGTACATTTATTATACACATATTAGCTTTAAACGATAAACACACTATCGTAATATAAAAAAGAAACTTAATAGTAAAATGTATTTAGGTGTCTTATGGCTGAACTAAAATTGAAAAGCTATGAAAATTACCATACAAGTAGAGCATATTTTTTCATACTTTTTGTTCTTTCGATACCTTTCAATTTCGTCTAAATAACTTAAAATAATATAATACAATAAAAACTTGCGTGGCTGACAATATAAAAGTATTTCAATCTGCGAAAAAATTCTTTATCGATTTCAATGAGACTAGGTAGTGTGCGTATGCAATCTAAATTAGTTCTCTGATGAAATCGTTTTTCACAAAAAGTAATTCATGCAGATTATTTTACAAATTATTAATATGCCTAAACTATATTAAAACATTGTATATTTAGCCTAAATATAATTTAAGCTAAATATTTTATTTTCATGATTTTCAAAATCACAAGATGGTGTGTTGGAACATTTCATAATTTATGCAATATGTAAACTAATTAGGTCTACATTGAAAGTTATAACAAAGTGAAGAGTCAAAGCTGCGCTTTGAATTATAATTCCGCTTTTGTAAACTAATAATAAACTTTGGTAAATATTAATGATGTGGGACTCCCAATGGCTCCTCACATAAAGTACGTGTTATGTATCCCAACACTTTCTTGATTAGTTTTTCTCTTGAACATAGCTTATAAAGTGTGAAACTTACATACTGCGCGTATTAATAAGTGTACATATATTGTCAAACATTATGGATGTAATAAAATTATGTAAATTTAGGTTATTAAAAAAGTGAATTCAATATTGAATCCAACCTTAATAAAGTGGTTATTATTGCCTGAACATTAGCAAAACCTATAATTTAAAGGGCGGGAAAAATTATTTCCCTCTGTTTGTCTATGCACACGATATCTCGAAAAGACTGACTAAAGATTTCAACTTTTGGAAGAAGCTTCATCATTACACAAGCCACACCGAGTATGTCACAACATGCGATATTGCATATGGGTAACACAAGAAACATTCTTACATTGGTCTCCATGGCAACGAGAAAACGCCACAATAATTTAATTTACAAACAATTTGTATAGATAGAGTCGTGTGACGCTTTAATAAGTGACGTAATAACTTTGTAGCCTAATGTATGTATCACGCCGTTCTAAATAACATAAATAACATTAACTTTTTTCCAATTAATAGTTAATTGCAATAAATCCTCACCTTAATGAGCTTAAAAAATTTATTTATATATTATTCAGAGCAATTTAATTAATATTCCACCAAATTTCATATATTCAAGTTGAACTTTTGAATTCAGACGGTTTTTAATTTTTCTTTGAGCATTTTACAAATATTTTTATACTAAAACAATTCTAAATAAATTTAATAACAACTCATCCAGAAAACTATTTGTCATTCATATCAGCTTGTAATATGATACCGAACACTTGAAAGAATAGATCCAAATACATATAAACGATATTAATAAATTGGAATGAAACTTAATAAACAGCACTAGCACTTATCTATGCTAGTTTTTAAATCTAAACTAGTTTTACTACATATTTTTATCTATTATTTTAACGGCGTAAAATAGAGGCATTTACTAGGAGTACACACATTTTTTGTATATTTGTAAAGATAAACATCGTTAACTATAATATGAATTGCTTCAAATGTATTAAATATTCTTGTTTTAAAAGAATAACAGGATTTTGTACACTCTCCATCATTAAATTTCAAAATGAATGAACCATTTAAACTATATTTTACTGAAAATTAATATAAACTGAGATTATTCCGAATGAATTTAATGACAGATATAGAGCTTTTTGACCCATACAGGGCTACATTTAAAGCTAAATAAAAATGAGTCAAACACAACTCTTCCCTGAAATCATAAACGTCTACCAGGCTAGGAAACTCGTCGAATATAATTATCCTATTAGACTTTAGCAAAGTGTATTATTCTAGGGGCATAAAAGTTTAATTTCAGTCTGTCTGTCAATATTTCTGTCTATCCGTAATATATCTTGAAAATAACTGGCCTATAAACTTTAAATTGTGCATGAAACTGCATTGCTATGTGAGGAACTCTGAGTTAGATTACAGTGGACATGCAGTATAAAGTATGGAATTTTGTACTGCATGTCTACGGAATTTTAACAGCGTTAATCAAGCCGACCACTCAATAGGCTGACACAATGTCTCTTTTGCTTGCCAGGAAATTTAAATTTACTTTTCAATATGGTTGTCTGTCTTTGTAGTATATGTCAGGATTGAAATGACATAAGGCCTTTAAATTGTGTATTTCACCTCAGCGAAGCCTGTTACGCGACACGTGGTGTGGCACACTCCTGTCTTGGAACTAATAAATTCTCAACATGTGAAGAAGGAAACAGTTACACTACATTTTTTATAATGGGTTACAGCAATACCAAACGATTAGATATAATCCGCTTTACAGCAGAAGGGGCGTGGGATCAGAATGATAGCCTCGCCGTAGATGTAGTACCCGCACACATTGAATACATGGATCCAACATATCATTAGGACAAACACAGATTGTCTCTACGAGGAACGTCTTATTAGTGTGTTTTTTTCTCCATATGGAAATGTATGGCCTCTACTTCTGTTGGTATTTATTTAAACTTTTCTCTAGAGATTTTTGTAGCAATTTTTGATTACAAATATGTTTTAGAGTCCTAAAAACAATTTTAAAACCAGAATATTTATTTTAAAACAGTAAAATCTTAGATTTTTATATCAGTAAATATCAGTAACCAAATTAAAAATACTGTCATTACTATTTAAAAATGTAATAATAGGCATAATTATACTAATTACAATTTTCTATTTTATATTATAGCAATTACTTTTCATAACAAGATTTCTGTGTTAAAATTATTCAAAAACTTAACAAAGAGGTATGACCTTTCAAACATAAATGAAGTGAGGAGTATATAAAAAAGCAAGATATGTGAACAAACAATTTAAAACACTTTCAATACTATATACTCATATAATTATAATCATAATATACCAATTATAATTTATTATATTAGATTAAAACCACTTCTCTTTATAAAAAGATTTCTGGTTGATATTATTTAAAAAACTTCACAGTAGAAACGTGACCTTTCGAACCAAAATGAACAGAAGAGTACGTAAGTAAACACAAGATAAAGAGAGAGATAATTGAAAATATATATGATAAATTATCATGGATGACAGTTCTAATTATTCTGATGTCAACAATGGAATTAGAATAAAGTTGGATGTTGGACTTTCAAGATAAAATATAACTTGATAAGTACGACTCCACCCCATCCTCCAGCGAACAAACAAGCCTGATACAATCTTCCCTCCTTTCCAATTTCACTGTATTCCTGGCTATGTTACTTCGTACTACCTCATTCTGTGATAGAAAATACTATCCTCTCTCCTTGCAAGTTATGTGAGGTGATATAAGATTTTTTTTTAATTGAACTAAATCACATATTTTGTATTATCTAAATTTAAAAAATGTAAGGAAGTAAATTTGATTTAATACGATGCTTACTTTTTATTGGATAAACATGCTTGAAGAAATCAACGAACATATTGTATGACATACATTTTTTTATTTAACAATAAGACTAAAATATTCTTCGTTATCTTTGAATATACAATTACTATCATTGGCGAATCACTTATTTTAAGTGCATTTACACAAGCTATAAAAATTTATACTCTTAATGGTACGAGTAAATATCAAAATGAATAATAACTTTTGAATTTAATAAAACTTATATATTATGTTAATTGCTGACGTTTAAATTATAGTAATCCATCAATAATAGTAATTTATTTACAAATTTCCATTTGTATCCTAAAAAAATGGTTGCAGTTTGACCATAAATAAAGGCATAGCAAAAGGCATTAGTGACATATCAGAATGCATATACGTGCTATCTAAGTTAAGAAAGTGGACTTTGGATTTGAGTTAGAGATCGCACAGGTTCAAATCTATCTCCTCTGTGATCATCAGTGATCTTTGCTTGTCACCGTATTACTTTTTATCAGAACTGTTGACCTTGTACTGCAATGCAACTCCCACTTAGTCTTTTTCACAACATCCCGCACAGGTCAGTGGCCCGTAAGGACGGGTAGAATAAGGTTTTAAAACGAGATAGGCATAGCACAAGTATCAACAGAGCAAAACAATCACTGGAGTTTGTCTATTAACACTGGAGACTACCAGTCATTCATTATTTATGCATTCACATGATATTCATATAAATCTCTTTATGCAGGAGTTGGGGCTGTTTTTCGTAATATAGCGACCCTTATACTTATGCAATATTTTTAATGTTCACCTGATTTAGAACAGATTTACTAGAGAAGTATGGTTCTTGTGGGTTTCTATGGGATCCAAAAAGATAGTAGTCTTCTAAGGAAGAAACTGCATGTCTGTTTTTTTTTTCAGCAGTTACATCTCAGTATAGAGCAGTGAATAATATAAAAGTGATATGACTTGTCTTAAACAACGCCAGAGAACATCTGCTAGGTTTTCTGTGATATCATAGGTAATATCTTAAAATCTGTACCTACACACCCAGTACAGGGTCCATTATTCAACGAAAGTTTAAGAATATATGAAAACTAAAATATTCCAAATGCACGATACCTATATTTAAATAAAAAATGTAACATAATAAATAAATTAATATTGAACTACGTGCACTTATTTTTGACTCCATAAGATATTTATATTGCTTCTCGTCTTACTGCAATTGGGATAATTGTCACCACTCAGGTGAGAGACAGAAACCATTCTACCAGACGTTCGTGTGTTAATTTAAACGACAACGTCGTTGCCTAGCCGAAACCAAGAGAAATATTTCTCACTATAACATGTTAAAAACCAAGAATTCAGCAATCCTGGTAGATGCAGATTAAATATTTTTTCTAAACAAATATATTACATGTATGCCGAAGCATCTAAAACTATTAAAGTTGTTTGTGTGAGATGTTTGGCGAAACGAAGTTTTTACTAACTTATGTCGTTTGATATTAAGTTTTTACATTATATCTTCTATTAAAAGTCCATAGTATTGTATGAGCAGCTTAACGATTCAAAACTGAAAAACATAATCAATACAAAAAAGTTTATTAGGCTATATTACCGTTTGGAATTCGATTCTCTGTTATTATCCTGACCGCTAGAAATATTTCTCTAAATGATAGCTACTGATAATTCAATTAAAATCTAAAACGTATATAAATCAGACAAGGATTAATACGGAAACAGAGTCCTCCAATAAACTAAGATTGTTTACTTTGTCACAGTTAATACCACCTAACTAGGCGTAATATTCCAGTTGCTTTTGAATGGCACTTTCTACTGTCGTGATATCTGAACTGCTCACAGACGAGCAGTCCACTAGTTTGTCAGGCATCTTGTAAAATTTTTGTTCGATCACCCTAAATTACCTGAAATATTGATTACTGCAATAGTACATATTGGTTACATTAAACTGTTGGCTATTTTTTGATCTTGTACGTTCTGTACATAGAGACTCCATTTGGATCGCAAAGGTACTGATGAAATCTGATTCCCACTCATTCGTTCATACTTGGAAACAATTCAAACTGCGCTGCGCACAGTCGCACAAATCTATTGTCAACAGATTTATGGACAAAAACACTCCATTGGCGTAGCGGTTTTTTATACTCAGTTGCTTCTGGCGATTCGCCCATAAATCTCGTATATTGTTCCGCTCTATAGATATCCACAAATATACTCATGTTGTTGCCAACTCTACGATATATTACGATGAGTTTCTCCTTCAAAATCTGGATGGATAAAAATTAATGGGGATGAACATGAAACTATAATAATCATAATCATGCACTTCATTGACAGTAGTGATTCTTTCACATTTTCTCATATATCTATATCTAAAGCTATTTCACAAAAATTATAAAAATCGGGTTTCACATGCGATATTTGATTACCTTAATTGCATAATGTTTGTACTTTTTAGCTATTGGTGGCAGTATAGTTTGTGTGGAACATTATTTATTCTACAGAAAATGTATTTTTTGGTGCCCAAAGGGCTAAGATGGAACTTTTAATTTCCAGGTAATGGTAAAAGGAAAGAAACATTACATTAATCTATTCTTCTAATTTAACTAAAAGATCATTCCCGACTTATATTTTGCACAAATGATTTTCCTTATCTCATATATTTAAATCGAGATATAGCTGATTTACATCTCAACCATGGAATATATATTATGAATTAAATCGGCATATTAGGTTCATTTGGAATTTTCAACTTTTTAATGGAATATCCTAATAAGAATATTAGTGTGATTGGCGCTATCAGCTTAGCCTCAAATATACTGTGTAATTCCAAGGTGTGAAAGGTCACAGGCAAAACAACGGAAAAGAGAACATGAACGACGGATAGGCTGGTATTTTATATGATGATCTGTTTTTTGATGTGGCTCTGTCAAACTTGACATGAACTTAGTTCACCAATACACGGATTATAATCACGTCCACAACCTAAATAGAAGTGCTGCGGGCAGGAGTAAGGTAACCATCTTGGTGTCGCACCTTACCGACCAGTCTTTGGTGATCCTCCAAACATGCGTTAGGTACTTTGCTCCCTAACAAGATTATTGAGCTCCTACACGAATATTTGATTGTGAGCAAGACTAATGACCAACAGTCTGAAGCCATAGTCAGAACACAGCCCATTGCACCACAGGTGATCTAGCAACCAAAAGTCTCCACACACAACCAAAAGTCTCCACACACAATCAAAAGAGTCCACTCAAACTAAAAGCCTCCACTCACAACCAATAGTCTCCACACAACCAATAGTATCCACACACAAAGTCTCCACACACAACCAATAGTATCCACACACAACTAATGGTCTCCACAAACAACCAAAAGTCTCCAAAGACAACACAAACTGCTTCTTCGCAACTCCCAACCATGTTACCACACATGCAGCAAGGGCTTTGAGAATTTAGTGGATATACTTTACGATCCACAACCAACATACAGGTGTAACCTATCGGTCATAGTCTTAAACGAACAATAAACGCAATATGGTAGAGTTGGAAATCATTAATATATATATATAATATATATATATATATATATATATATATATATCTCACTGACAACTACTGATTTTAGTAAACTATTGTAAAAATAATTTAAAATACGTAATTAAAGAATGTTGATAACTTACAGCCAAAACACGAAGAAAATTTCTACGACTTATTTACATTTTCTCAAGTCTTCGTCCTTTCTCGGTGCATAGTAACATCACTAGGGTTCTTTCTCAGAGTCAGAACTTCAAACTGTTGGTGTATAGTCAGCTTTTGCTTTTGCATCATGACGTTTCATTTTATGTTGTTAAACTTAGTGTAATTTCTATTTTTGCTACACTTTTAGTTTGAAGTTTTTTGTACTACGGTTTTTGACACCGTAAGATGAAGTGTCAGTCTTTAGGTATATTAAAACGGTAAATGAGTTACTTTTGGGGTTTGTTTGAGAAGTACTGTATCGGCAGATACATCCCTGATTTCACTTAGAAAGAGAACAGGAAAACGACAGAGAATGGATTTATTACAGGATCAAGAGACAGACAGTACATTTGTCTCTGAGACAGAGGGATTCATCACTTGTTTCAAACAAGAACAAAGATAACTGCTGAACGTGTGTATTAATTCGACTTAAGTTCTTACTGCAGTCTTACTCAACTTGTTCCCGAAGTATTATATCTTATTCAAGGCTGTCACAAAATGCAAATACAGTTTTTCAAATGTTTCGATAGACATTTAAACCTTTTGTAATGAGTTACAATGCAACGACTTCAACAAAAGACTCGGAATGAAGCCAAATAAATATCATTACATAAATTGCTGTTTTCCAGTCCTGCTGAGTAAGTAAAAATAAGTTCTAATAAAGTTGTAATTATGCAGTTAAGTATTAAGTTCCAATTAGACTCACTCTTATAGTAGTGTTATGACAGATTAATTAATCTAAAATATATCTATCTAGCTATCTTGATAGTAACAAAATTTCTTATTTAAACATTTTCTGCAACTGCATATACTCTATTAGTGTACTAGGAATGCTCTTTATCTACTCACTTAATATAACAGCTCTTTTCCAGTCCTGCTGAGTAAGTAAAAATAAGTTCCAATAAAGTTGTAACTATGCAGTTAAGTATTAAGTTCCAATAAAAGTAGTGCCTTTCCGAAAATTTCTTCTGATAATTGAATTGGAATGCGCAGTTGAATCATTTGCAAAGAATTGAGTCCACTGCAGGATTCTCTCAATACAACGATAATTGAATTTTAGATTGGACATTCAATTATTGAGGATTTGTAATTTATCAGCTTGAAAATCAATCATTGCTTAAAAAACTGAAATAATTGCTTCGTCTAGTAACGTACGTTTTATAAATATGGGCCATATTAATATTCATACCTAGACACAAATTAAAATATTAAACCTAATGTATCAAAAATGAATTAAAAGTATATCATATTAGTAAAAAATAACAAAACATTTATTATCCTAATTACATTTTAATTGGTATGTTTGGCAATTCAGTTAAAATGGTATAATATTTGCCCAACGTAAATTATCCAAGATTTAGCTTTTAACACCTTCATATGCAAAGCCATTTTAATAAAGAATCCCATTTATTCTCGTGGCCATTGATCTGCAGCCGTGGATCAATAAAAACTAAATACATCACTATTACATGCCAATTTCATTCACGTAGCTACGCTTAATGATGTACGTTTGGATTTGTGTGGTTAGTACATGATTAGTAATGATTAGATTTCATTTTAATTAATAGTTCAATGCATGCTATTAATAATAGTTTATTTAGAAGAATTAAATAGTGGTTAAAGAAAATGTTTGTGTATAACATTGTTAAATCATAAAAGTTATATATTATATTTCTATACCCTCTTTTACGTCCGAAAGTAGAGCAATTTTATCGTACGATGCCGTATGGTAGCATCCCCTGCGTCCATAGTCTTACTGGAACAAAAAAGAGCAATACGGATTGTCAAAGGTCTACCACCTCTAAGCTCAAATACAGGAGTTTTCTATATACTAAGGATTCTAATTCTTCCTTTTATTTACCTATAATAAACTATTCTTTTTACACTCACTCCGGACGTTCAAACTGTTGTAGAAAAATATAGGTATCCCATAAGGTACAGCAGCTACCTGAACACACCAGTTCACCGTCTTGCTCTTTTCGAGAGGAAGGTGTCTCATGTCTGTGATCTTTTTTTCAATATCTGAAGTAAAAAAAAAGAAAAAAACATAAAGAGGGAATTCTACAGTGTTTCTGAATTTCCATCTGAGACTTTACATTATCTCCATTTTAATAGGTAGTTAGCTTAATTTTCTGTGCTGGTTCTTAAATATAGAAATTAAGATATATTATGTATTTTTATTGATATCTGAGGTTGATTGATTGATTAAATCACTATAATAATATAAAACATTATGAATTTACATTCATATATATATATATATATATATATATATATATATATATATATATACATATTTAATAACAAATCATTCCTGAATTCATGCTAATTTACTTAATTACCTACTACGCATTCAATTCATCACTCAGGTCAATTTATTAAGATTTGTCTGGCAAATTTAAAGTTATATACTTATTAGAGCTTCAGAATACGAGCTCCAGTAGCACCTACACTTTAAAATCTGTTTACAAACATTTTTTAAGCATTTGTGAATTTTCATCTTGTAACGGTTAAGTTATCATTCACATATATGGCATGTGAAATTAATATGTTCTAACTGAATTAAATTTGTGTTTCAATTTTGATATCGAATTTATTGCATAGTTTTATAGACAGGAAATGTACTTAAGAAATACGTACGTATTGGTGAAAAATATAACCATGGGTAGAGGAGAACAAAACCAAACATGAAGTAGTTAGCATTCACATGAATGACCGTTAGAAAAGCACATATCAAGAACATTTGCGTATCATTGTGAAAGTCCGAAATATTGAAAACACTAATTTGTAATAAATAGGTTTAGGAAAAGTGTGAATCATTGAGATAGTATAAATTTTTAATGTTGAATTTAAAAGAACTGCATTGTTTCTTAATCATAAATTATCATTGAATAATCTGAACATATTTAATTGGGATGTATACAATTTTTTTTTAAATATATATCATGAAACAGTATTTAAAATACCTAGTCACGTTTAAAAAATGCATGCAAACTAACCTCTATTCTAAAGGCCAAACAAAAAACTGTGTGATGAGTAGATCCGATATATAATATATAGTTTTCACAATGGTACGATTTACTTAGTATCCGCAATTAAAATATTTATATAACACACATTTAACTTAGTTTTTCTAAAATATTTACTTGCTTATTTCAGATCGAGGTAAAAAAAATATGCAACTATACATTAATTTCTGAAATTTCTTCTCGCGCCTCGCACTTTTGCAGTTGTGGAAAATTGTGACGACGTCAAAAACTTGAGTTTAGATATTTAATTAATTTACAGAATTCGACAATTATTTATTATATTTATTATAATCTTTAATATACTTTAAACATTGCTTTATTTAATAGCAACACCATAGGGTGAAAAAATTACCTGTGGTTACTAATTTTTTCATACCAAAGCAGAAGATTTAGCAATAATTACAATTATAACACAACGTAACTTTAATACAGATTAATAACTTTAAACTTTAATACACGTGTGGGATGGTTACGGTACAAACTTGTAATGTCAGTTGAAGATTCCGCTCTAATTATTGAATATAAAGTTTTGCTACGAAATGCGGAACACTAGAAATCCATTAGCTACGGTTTCTGCTATAAAGTTGCTTAATTGGTTTTCTTATCGATTCCCTGTTTTATCTCCAGTTTTTCTGAGTTAATAATGTCTTATTTAATAAATTTCAATAACTAATATAAATATGAAAAAAATATCTAAAAATGATATCAAACATAGTGCATATTCTTTGATACATAGAAAATACTTTGAGTATGTAAACCTAGAAAATTAAACATAGATGGTAAATAACATTAGTACTTGTATACAATTTTCATTTTTATATTTCTTCCAACTATAGCTCATAGTTAATTAAAAATAATAAATAATAAGTGAAAATTTGCAAAAAGTTTTGGTGTAAGGGTGCACTTCTCAAACTTAAGGGTCACAAGTTCGATTTCTGGGCTGAGCAAAGAAAAATTTTCAAATGGATTTCTACAGTTTGCATCAAAAACTTATATTATTACTGAAACATAGGGGTTAGGCTGAGGCCCTCAAAACAGCAGATCGCGCGTTTGATTCTCAGAAAATTCGATAAGAATTTGCAATTGGGTTTCAACCATTTTCCATGAAAATATTTTAATAAAAATGAATCATGGGAATTACGCTCTTCCTCCCAAAACAGGAGGTCACAGGTTCGGTTCTCGGATAAGTCATTATATATTTGCAATTGGGTTTAGATCGTTTCCCATAAAAAAAGCTTAGTATTACTGAAGCATGGAAGTGAAGCTGAGGCGCTCAAACCAGGACATCACGGGTTCGATTCTCAGGGAGGGCAATAGCAATTTGCAATTGGGTTCCAACCGTTTTCATTGAAAATATTGTAGTATAAACTGAAACTCGTAAGGATTAGTATCCGCCCCTCAAAACCAGGAGGTGACGGGTTTGGTTCCTGGAGAAATCATTAAATATTTGCAATGGGATTTAGATAGTTGTCCGTAAAAAACGCTTAGTTATTACTGAATCGTAGGAGTTAGGATAAGGTTCTCAAACCATTAGATCAAGGGTTCGACTTTTAGAGAAGTCAATAAGAATTTGGAATTGAATTTCGACTGTTTTCCAAGAAAATATTTTAGTATAACCGAATCGTAGGGATTTGGCTCCGCCTATCAAACTAGGTTATTACGGGTTCGGTTTCCGGAGAAATCATTAAATATTTTCAATCGGTTTAGAAACGTTTTCAATTAAAAACTGATGCATAGGAGTAAGACCCTTAAACAAGAAGATCTCGGGTTCGATTCCAGGAGATCAGTAATTATATAAATTTGGTTTGGAACGCTTTTAATAAAACAAGTTTAGTATAATTAATTTGAAATAAAAATGCATCTGGAGTATAAGAAACACCCTTGAAGTAAACACAGAAAAAACCTGAAAAAAAGTTCATCATAATATTTTTTTTGAGTTAAAATATAAATGTATACATTAATATTTACCTTATTAAATATGAGGTGTTAATGTGTTATAAACTTAGAAAGGCTTCTCCCGGCACAGAAACTTTACACAGTCGAAACAAACTGCCCCGTAAATAGCACGTTAAAGTTGGGAGCTCTCGTAGCTCGTTGTTCTTGTAAGTGGCTTAGTAACAAAAGTAAAGACTTAACTTGATACCTTTCACTTATGTCATTACGAGACACCTTCCTCACTTGAGAGAGGCATGTATTTAAATAAATCCTATTTAAAGTAGAAAGTTCATTCTCTATTTCATTTCCTCAAATAGTAATATGCCCATCGCATGTTGTTAAAGTGTTTGCGAAAGAAGTGTTTCCATTGCCAAAGAGGATATGTGTGGTATTAAGCTGTCTAAAGTAAAAAAACAACTTTAACACAAATAACTTATTAATTTCTAACTTTTTACATTTTGAGCCAAATGAAGCTCTATTTGGTTCAGTTTTGATAGTGTAGGTATAGGAGGATCATTTGAACACGACTTTAAATTTTCGTATTTCAAAGCAAAATAGTCAACAAGTAATAAATTGATAATTTCTGAGGTTTTCAAGTGTAATTCAAAACGTGTAGATTTCCGAAGAACTGAACACAATATTTTTTCTCAAATCATATTGTTATTTTCAAAAACTTAAAAAAACCTTCGGAAAGTGAAATGATAAATTAAATAAACCCCAGCTAACCACCGATTAAAACCTTCAATAATATAACTTGCTGGCTGACAATAATTTAACTATTTCTTGTATGAAAACAAAATTGAAGAAAACTCCCTGATTATGTCAGAAGTAAAGAAACCACGTGACTTACTACACTATTACAATGCATACAACTACACATTAAAATGCTATATGTACATATAAACGCACAGTTGGATATGTCAAAGCATACGTACTCTAAAGACAATAACCCATACATTGTCTTAACAATATAAATTTATATTTAGTTGACTGCTTTTGGATCTATCTGCTCTATTTGAAATCGATAAAAAGAATCAACTCTACAAAATAATTTGTATATTTCTAATGAGGCACGTAATTCTCATAATATTAACTTTATATACATACAAGATAGTAAAATAAACACTAGTTGCAAATTAATAGCAAATGAGCAATCTAATTATACTATCCGAACAGTTTAAACAGACAAGTTAGTCCATAACGAGATGACAATACTACTCAGACTGTTTAAACTACTGCTGTTGACTTTAAACTACTTAATGTAAGAAGGTAGTTGCTAACTGACCTACTTGGGAGACGGTAGTTCTCTCTCTTATTACTCTATATTATTTGAATATGTGTTTTTTAGTCGATAATAATAATTTTCTTTAAAAAGTAAACATGTTCTTAATTGCAAACAATGTTATTGTAAAATTGTTATTTGTCAGATCTTAACTGTGAATGGTCTGAAAATATCTCGTGTTTAGAATAATTTTTTTTCTGACCAGATATATGTTCGTTATACTCGAATACGTCAATTCCTAAAATTTGATTCGTTTATTTTTAACCTAGTTAGTAATTATGTGTTAGGTTTTTTAGTGATTTACCTGAAGAAGAGATCAGATTGCAGATCTTGAAACGTATTGTTACTATATTTTTTTTATCATTGAACGATAGCAAACGTCCGGAAAAAAATCCTGTCTCCTGCAATAACCATAATATTTAAACCGTACGTTTTTTACCATCGCTTTGCTTTCATAAACATTAATTTGATTAAATCTTACGTATCCTATTAAAAATGTATATTTTCTTATTGGTGATGTTCTAAATACTGAAATTCTCGGCCTCTTTTTCTTCACTCTTTGTAGTCGTATTTCATTTTTGAAATAGATTACTTTAATTTCAAAATGTATATGTATATATATACATAATAAAATATAAAATACAAATATAAATATGAAAGATAATAAGTTAGAAGGATTTGGTGGTATAGCTAATAATCTTAGACTTCTTTAGTACAATTTAAAAATTATGTTCTCTTTTATGTTTCTCGCTGTAGATATCCTGATTCATCTATGATAAGCAACATTTCAAAATTTTCCATTTAATAACCTGAGAGTCCAAAATAAAATGTAAAAATAAGGTTCATAAAATGAACTTCATTGAAGATATTCTGATTTATCAATAATGAGCAACATTTCTAAATTTTCCATTCAATAAATCGATAACTCGAAAATACAATTTAGAAATGTGGTTCATAAAAAATAAACTTTTCTGTAAATATCCTGATTCATTGATAATTCTGTCATTCTAAACTTTTCTCTGAATAACCCGAGAATTCAAAAATAAAATGTAAAAATGAGGTTCATAAAAATAAACTTCATTGAAGATATCCTGATTGATCGATAATGAGCAAACTTTATAAATGTTTCATTCAACAAAGGGTTTGGTTTAAAGTTCATTATTCACTAAATACTTACTTTAATTTCAAAGTATTACTTTTTTACTTCTTTATTGAGTGTTAATAATTTAGAAGTGAAATTTAAGTACTTTGCAGAACTATAGAATTTATATCTATATTTAATTTAACAAAATTAATTTAAAATAAACTATTATTTAGTACATAAAGCACAGAAAATAAATATTATACCGGTAATGCACATTTTACTATTTTAAATGTAAACAAAAATAAAGTATTTCTATAAATAACAGAATCTTCAAATTATCTCACCTGCTACAAAAGATCGATGAGAAGTGGTTAACTATGAATTTTATTTCGTATATTTGGTAAGTGTACCTACGAGTATAAAGCGAAACCTTTTTAAATTCAATGTTTGTTCTTTTATGATTAGAACTGTCTCGTTATAAAGTTATGCGTTTCGTACGACATTGAGACTGTGCTTAAAAATTACATTTCTCCAATATATTTCATCTTTGCTTTGAAAATCCACTTTGAGCTCAACATACTTTCATACTAAAGCTAAATTAAACAGATGTTAAACAAAATAATGCTAAAAACTAAGACTTATTTCGTTCGGTTACAAAAGCAAAAGATATAATTAAGTTTGTACTTAATTGATTCCATGATTTAACGAACTTATTAATATTCCAAGACTATGTCATAAGATTTTAGTGCCACTGTTGCTTGTTTTATAAAGTTCGTTATTGTAAGAATGGATAGCTGAGCGCATTTGGTGATAAAAGGATTAGTGTAAATTGGGCTTTTACATTCTTATAATTTTAATACGGTATATACATTATTTTAATAGGTTATAATCCATGTGGAATTAAAATTGAATGAAAACGTAAAATTTAACTTGATGATGGATGTGAACTATTAGGACGTGAGGTCATAGAAATATGCACAGTTAGTGTTTTAGTTCATTACTATCACTATTAGTTTAAATATATTGTAATGCTCTTGTATCAGCTTCAGCCAGAACAATAAGTTTGTGGTAAATTTTTAATATCATTGTTTACGAACCATAGCTGGATAAAGAGGTTTAAGCGTTATAAAAGATTATACATGTAATCATAATTTATTATCATGAATGATTATAATGGTGAAATACATTTAAATAAGTTTTGTTGATATACCATTAAAAATATATAACGATAGAGGAGCTTTACGGGGTGGTGTTGTGTGGTGTGGTGTGGCGTGGCGTGGCGTGGCGTGGCGTGTGTGTGTGTGTGTGTGTGTGTGTGTGTGAAAGTGTGGTTTTTTTCTATTAGGGTCTCCCATCCACACTCAATATTTGCAAAATGGTATAGCTGATTTGCATGCATTCATGAACGTAATTCGTTTTGATAAAAGATAATAATGATAAAAACGATAATATGTCTTTGTACATTTGTCATCTTTTTAGGTTACGAAGTTTCGAGGATTGGAATCTATACTCTTCATAAGGTGTTAAAAGCCATAAGAAATAACGTTAAGTACGAACAAAAAATTAGGAAACCGAATAAATGCGTTATGTTATACGCTGAAAAGCGAATATTGAAATTGTAAAAGTTTTTATTTATTATTATTAAGTACAATATTTTGGGAAATTTAAGTACTAAGTATGCACTTATGTAGAAGTATGTACCACAGGAAGTGCAACTTCACAATTATTATCGCAACTGATTGTTACCATAATTATCTTATCTTCTGTATTATTAAATTACAAAAAATAGTTCAGGCTTGGAGTTTAATTCAATAGAAAGATTTAAAAAAATGTAAATACCTCTGCTGTTGATAAGCCTAGGACAGAATCTAAGTGTTATTTGTTCAGGATTCTCCCTTAACGTGCAATATTTAACAGCCCCGAGTGTATGTTGTGATACAGGAATATAATGATGTAAAACAATTGCTAAACATTTTATACAGTTAAAACAAATTCTATTTTCAAACGTGTACCGTAAATTAGTTAATTAAATTTCATACAATGTAAATTTCGCAACCTAATCAGCCAGTATAATATAATATTATTTTACATCCAATGTTCCGGAACTAAATTATTGGGCGGAGTAACTACCTAATTGGCACGCGTATGAATTTTTTTTCTTCTAACCCTTTGTAGCAGCCCAACTACGTAACCGATCAGACCTCGCGCGCTTTGTCCGTAAGTAAAATTTATCTTTTCGTATTATTAAATTAGCCCTTTGATGCCAAACGTATAAAATGAATGTAACGTAAAGTAAAGATGTGAATAGTAAAGTAACTTACCCTTGAAGATCTTTTATTTGCTTGATGGAGATAGATAAAAGGTTGTGGCGTCGTCCTTATGGCGACGAGCACGTTGTTATAAATAGTAATTTGTTCTTTGTTTAAAGGTTATTTTTGACGATGGAAGGATTGTGAAGGAAACAGGATTTTTTCCGGACATTTGCCATCGTTCAGTGAAACAAGAAAACAGTAACACTACGTTTCGAGATCTGCAATCTGATCTCTTCTTCAGGTAAAGAACTAACCTAATACATAATTACAAACTAGGTTTAAAATAAACAAATCTTACTACTAAAGCGTTTGTGGCAACGCCTAAGTCAGGAATCACAACCTACATGTTTGTTGTCAACTTCACTAACACTAAAGACATGCACTTAATACAAAACTATACAAAACACTGATCATTAAAACTAAACTACGGAATACAGGTCACAATAAGTCTTCACTCGTCTACTAACCACCTACGACTGACCAGAGGGACTAGCCAATGGCAATCGTGACGGCTGGCTAAAACAAGATGGCGGAAATACAAGGGAAGGGGAACAGGAATGGGCCCTTTCGTTATTATTGTTTCATGCGAGATGAACTTCTTAAAACCATATTGTGACTCCGCATTGGTTTATTACAAATATCCGATCCGTTTGATACTTTTGGTTTTCTCTTTAGTTTCATTTTTTTAGAATTGGCAACCAAAGCGGCCTAATCTCGACTGATGGTTGACTGATTGGTTGGTCTGCCAATTTAATGTATGTTGCCTCAATTAATTTCCTTTTGAAGAAATGTGGTTCCCGATGTATTATGTGGGGCTTCATCCCAATTCATATGATGGTCTTCGGACCAACAATGGTGTGCAATTTTTGACTTATCTGTGAAACCCTTTCTCGTGTTTTCTTTATGTTCTTTTATCCTTACGTTTAGTGGTCTTTTTTGTCTCGCCTATGTATTCCCTATTGCAGCTACATTTTATACTGTAAACACAGTTTTTTGGAATCCTGTGTGCCATTTTTTGGTTTTGTTTTTACGAGACTTTGTCTAAGAGTAATTTAATTTATTTATTTATCAACGGTCAGTGCCATTTACACAAATGTACAAACAAGCAACTAGTACATACAAAAGTACAAATTACAACATAAGTTAACAACAATATTTACTAGATAGCTTCAAGATGTATATAAATAATTTCCAACAAATAATTATTTTAAATACACAATAGTAACAACAAAGAGTATAAACTAAGCAACAATCAATAAATACTCTCCAACAACAATTGACTTCAACCAACCCAAGAACAATACTGATATGTAGGTATATAAATGCTATTAACTACAATGGGACCAACTAGCATTTGATCTAAATACATTTTAAATGCTATGCTAAGAACAAAAAGAAGATAAGACTAGAAAAAGAATAAGTATAAAATTTCCTGAATAATCACGAGTGCAATATGTTTTTTCCCTGAAGGTAGTGGGTGAAGAGCCAAAGAAGTCGGCCCGTGCTGAAACAGAGTTCCCATGTCTCAGTAAACGAGGGATGATACTGTGGTAGCCGTAGCTGGTTAGCTGATGTGTCTTTCCAAAGAGGTCTCTCGACCTGGTGCCTCCGACTGGAACACGCAGATCTACCATGCCGAGGAGATCCGGGGCAGTCGATACTACCATTTAGCAGTCTATGCAGGAACATCAGGTCCCAGATACCTTCTTCTTGACTCCAGCAGGGGCAGTCCAAGAGCATCCCTTAGCGTTGTCACCGGAACCTCCCTATAGTTAAATCCCAGCCGGACTCCAACTGTCTTCAAAAATCTTATCTGAATTCTTTCCAGTAGGTCACAATGGTTTTTCTGGAAAGGAGCCCACACCACGGACGCATACTCCAGATGTGGTCTGACCAGCGAGATGAAGAGATGTCTCAATGAGTGGAACAGAAAGACCATCACGTGAGGCTCTTATGACAAATCCAAGGAAGCGTGGCTTTTTTAGAAATATGTTGCAAGTGCTCCCGAGGGTCAAGATTAGGTACCATTATTATTCCAAGGTCCTTTTCACTCTCCACTCGCTTCAGATGGCACCTCCAATAGTATAACCATACTCAAGAGCTGACCGAGAACGTGCAAATGTCATCACAAAACATTTGTCCGGATTCAAGTCCATGTCATTCAACACACACCATTCTACAAGACCATCCAAGTTACTTTGCAATCTACGGCAATCATCAGGACCAGTTATCTCAACAAAGACCTTAGCATCATCTGCAAACAACAAGAAAATTAGTTGAAGAGTGTTTGTCTGTTTTAAACGGCGGTTCTAATGTTGTACTTTCTACCTACTCTTCTAATTTTCTCCGATAATCCCGGCACATAAGGGATTGACATAAACGCAAATTTATCACAATTCTGTTTTTCTGACTCAGGGAATGATTCTTCTGGTTCGTTTGCACTTATTAATTACTAATTGAGGGTATCCATTGCTTCTTAGATCCGATTCAATTTTCTTAAATTCTTCTTTTAGTCCATCTTTATCTGAGCACAAGCTCTTTGCTCTATCAAACAACGAGTAGGCTACTCCTTCTTTGACAGATTTTTGATGGTTGGATTGATAATTTAAATATTTTCCTGTGTGTGTTATCTTTCGAAAAACAGTTGTCTTAAGGACATCCCTATCTCTTAATACACACACATCCAAAAAAGGAAGCTTGTTTTGGACTTCCACTTTCCATTGTGAGGCGGAATGGAAGGAGAAATACTATTAATGTGATTCAAAAAAATTATTTAATTTCAATGTCTCCATGAGAAAAAATAACAAAGGTATCATCCACATACCTCCACCAAATCTTCGGTTTGAACTGAGCTGAAGCCAAAGCTTTTCGCTCGAATTCCTCCATAAAGATATTGGCGAAAATAGGAGACAGTGGAGAACCTCTCTTAATACACACACACAGTTTCTCGTGATTCACCTTGCAGGGAATTGTCTAAAGTCCTCTTGGACATCTTAACGCCATTGGTAGGAAAAACTGACTCTTTCATCAAAAATTCCAGGGATTTCGTAGAGAAGTCAAAATCCCTAAAGTTGACTGAAACTGACAAACTGGTAAGTTTTGATGTCGAAAGTCTATTTACAAATGTACCAGTTCCAGAAACTCTCGGAATTATTAAATCACGTCTCAAAGAAGACCAAACATTAAAAGGATAGAACTAAACTTCCCGTGCCAGTAATTATGGAACTGTTAGAACTATGCACTCAATGCAATTATTTTGAGTTAGAGGGTAACATTTACCGTCAAGATGAGGGGATGGCAATGGGTTCTCCACTGTCTCCTATTTTCGCCAATATCTTTATGGAGGAATTCGAGCGAAAAGCTTTGGCTTCAGCTCAGTTCAAACCGAAGATTTGGTGGAGGTATGTGGATGATACCTTTGTTATTTTTTCTCATGGAGACATTGAATTAAATAATTTTTTGAATCACATTAATAGTATTTCTCCTTCCCCATCCGCCTCACAATGGAAGTGGAAGTCCAAAACAAGCTTCCTTTTTTGGATGTGTGTGTATTAAGAGATAGGGATGTCCTTAAGACAACTGTTTTTTCGAAAGATAACACACACAGGAAAATATTTAAATTATCAATCCAACCATCAAAAATCTGTCAAAGAAGGAGTAGCCTACTCGTTGTTTGATAGAGCAAAGAGCTTGTGCTCAGATAAAGATGGACTAAAAGAAGAATTTAAGAAAATTGAATCGGATCTAAGAAGCAATGGATACCCTCAATTAGTAATTAATAAGTGCAAACGAACCAGAAGAATCATTCCTAAGTCAGAAAAACAGAATTGTGATAAATTTGCGTTTATGTCAATCCCTTATGTGCCGGGATTATCGGAGAAAATTAGAAGAGTAGGTAGAAAGTACAACATTAGAACCGCGTTTAAAACAGACAACACTCTTAGACAAAGTCTCGTAAAAACAAAACCAAAAAATGGCACACAGGATTCCAAAAACTGTGTTTTACAGTATAAAATGTAGCTGCAATAGGGAATACATAGGCGAGACAAAAAGACCACTAAACGTAAGGATAAAAGAACATAAAGAAAACACGAGAAAGGGTTTCACAGATAAGTCAAAAATCGCACACCATTGTTGGTCCGAAGACCATCATATGAATTGGGATGAAGCCCACATAATACATCGGGAACCACATTTCTTCAAAAGGAAAATTAATTGAGGCAACATACATTAAATTGGCAGACCAACCAATCAGTCAACCATCAGTCGAGATTAGGCCGCTTTGGTTGCCAATTCTAAAAAATGAACTAAAGAGAAAACCAAAAGTATCAAACGGATCGGATATTTGTAATAAACCAATGCGGAGTCACAATATGGTTTTTAAGAAGTTCATCTCGCATGAACCAATAATAACGAAAGGGCCCATTCCTGTTCCCTTCCCTTGTATTTCCGCCATCTTGTTTTAGCCAGCCGTCAACGATTGCCATTGGCTAGTCCCTCTGGTCAGTCGTAGGTGGTTTAGTAGACGAGTGAAGACTTATTGTGACCTGTATTCCGTAGTTTAGTTTTAATGATTAGTGTTTTTGTATAGTTTTGTATTAAGTGCATGTCTTTAGTGTTAGTGAAGTTGACAACAACATGTAGGTTGTGATTCCTGACTTAGGCGTGCACAACGCTTTAGTAAGATTTGTTTATTTTAACCTAGTTTGTAATTATGTATTTAGGTTAGTTCTTTACCTGAAGAAGAGATCAGATTGCAGATCTCGAAACGTAGTGTTACTGTTTTCTTGTTTCACTGAACGATGGCAAATGTCCGGAAAAAATCCTGTTTCCTAGTAATTTGTATCATTAAATGGCTAATACCGTCGCGAATTTGTTTTAGGCGAGTTTACGTAGCTGATGTATCTCACGTGTTGTTTGAATAGATGGCTACCACTTCCCAACTCTACTCCTCTTCTAGAAATAACCGTTCTTAGACTACAGCTTCAATGTCTCGTGCCAAGACGCCGATACCCGGGTTGTGAGTCTACCTATTGTGAAGGGAAGTGAAATATTATTGTTTTGTAAAGTAAAACGTTTTTTTTTTTTTTTTTTAATTAAATCTATAACTCTAGAATATACGTGTCTGCAAGACATCATACTCTATTACTAAACCTAAACTATACTCTTGATGTTCCTGAACTAGTTACAAAAGGTCCCTGCTCTATCCTATCTAACTTAACCTAATTTTAACATTATTAGTAAGCATGCAGGATAGAAGGGAGCTTAGGGTAAGGGAATGTTTGTTGGAGTCAGGCATGCAGGAGTATGTTAGGATACTACAGGGGAAGGAAGTTGGGTTGTTGTTAGTCGTGTTATGTCCTCGGAACGGATTGTTAGTCTCGCTGGTGCTGCGCACTTCTGGGCCCCTCCACGGATTGGACGAGTCCTGGTGTCGGTGGAAGGGGCCGCCAGCTGCAAGGGCCGCGAGCAGAGTCGTTGCAGCTGGCTGGAGTCATCTGTTTGGGTCCAGGGGCGGAGACTGGCAGAAGATGATATCCTCACGTTGTCAATTCCAGATCTGGTTTCCATCTCTGGTCCTGTCAGGTGTAGGTCGTGCTGTGCTGTTGTTGGATCATCCTCTCCTGCCGCTGCGACGCTCCTGGAGGGTGGAGGTTCCGAGGACTGTTTCGACGGTGTGAGCCGCGGTGCTCCTCAGCCTTGGTGCGGGTGTGCAGCCGCAGTCCCAGCACCGCCGAAGGGGGGAAGTCTTAATCGGGGTTGTCGTATCCGGTGGGAGATGTCGAGTCTAGTGATGATGATGCCTTGCGTTGTCACTGAATTTCTGTTTCTGGTTGGAAGTTTGCCAGGCTCTTCAAGTCAAAACTGATCAGTTCGACTTCGAAGTTTGCCTGACTCTTCCCGTCATGTCACTCCTCGGGGTGTCTTGTCAGGGTCACCGTCTCTGGTGTCGTCACAAGCGTCCGGAAGTCACAGGGCCACTGCACGTTCAGGGTTTCCTCCACGAAAGTCCGAAGATCCTGCCGAAGGTCATCGTAGGCGATACAGTGGAAGATGCTGTGGTACGGTGTGTGTCAACTTCTCCGCAGTGACAGAGGTCGTTCTCCGAGTGCCCGAAGCGGTGATGGTACTCACCAAACTGACCATGCCCAGTCAGGAACTGAGTGAGGACATGGTCAATCTGGATCCACCTGAGCTGTTGAAGTCTCTCTCGGACATCCGGAAAGATGGAGTGGGTGAAACGTCCAGTGTCCGCCTCATCCCACTCCCTCTGCCACTGATCCAGGATCTGCTCCCTGAGTTGTTGTTTGGTGCCGTTACGTTGTCCTATCTTCCTTTCCCACAGCATCTTATCCATCTTGATCTTCAGATCGATCGGGAGTTCTCCAGCGAAGACTGCTACTGCCTGGAATGAGATGGTCCTATATGCCCCTGTAATGCAACGTAGTGCGTGTCTCTGTGCCATCCGGAGTTGTCTTCGCACATGAACGTTCTCCACCCGGTGGGCCCAGACACGTGAAGCGTAGTCAACCATCGGGGTGTAGACTGCTCTGTAGATGGTCTGCAGCGTGGCTGGTCGTATGCCGTACTTGAGTCATGCTAGTCTAACTATCTTCCCCATGAGTGCCTTGGCTCGCTCGCCACTGGCTTTCACATGGGGAAGGAACGTCAATTTCTTGTCTAGCAGAACCCCGAGGTATTCCTGTTGCTCCACGTACCCGACCCGTTGTCCGGAGAGTCTGATCAGCGGTGGTCGTCCCCTATGAAGATTGCCGGCCAGAATCATAGCCTTTGTCTTTGAAGCTGAAAATTCCAGTTTCACCCTCCTTGACCAGTTGTCCAGTCTGGTGCAGATCTCCGCCATCTTTTCTTCAATGTCAGGTCTTGATCTTCCTTGTACAAGGAAGACCGCGTCATCAGCGAAAGCGATGACCGACGAACCATGCGGAAGTGGGATTCTCAGGAGGTCGTCAAACACGCAGTTCCACAGGATGGGTCCCAGGACTGACCCTTGCGGGCAACCCCTCTCGATGGGAATCTGTGCGCGGCAGCCACCGTGCTTCATATATGCGGTCCTGTCGGACAGGTAATTCTTGATGATCTGGTAGATGTTCTGAGATACTCGCATGCTTCTAAGTTTATGGAACACAACTGGCCACCACACCCCGTCGAAAGCTCCCTTGATGTCCAGGAAGAGTCCTACTGCGTGTTTTGAGTCCACTGCTGTCGTCCAATCCAGGAGTCGTTGAATAGCATCCACTGTGCTTCGCCCAGCCCGGAAACCGTACTGAGAGTCGCACAGGTGTCCTTGTCCTTCTATATGGTTCGTCAGTCTTTCACATATCATTCTCTCGAAAGTCTTTCCGAGGACAGATAGTAGACTAATGGGTCGGAAAGATGTTGGGTCCGACCAGTCTCTGTCCCCGGATTTACGGATGATCCGCACCAGTGCTTCTTTCCAGACGGATGGGTAGTGTCCGCTTCTCCAGCAGCTGTTCAGGTGTTCCAGGAAGATCTCCCCCACCCCGGCGGACCAATTTTTCAGGACTTCAGCTGGGATTCCATCCGGCCCTGGAGCCTTCCCCTTCTTCGTTTTGGCGATAGCGTTGGTTAGATCATCTATTGTGAAGTCCTGATCAACCGGCCCGTCGTACGGTACTAGGACGTCCTCCCTGATCCTTAGGTGCTCATGATCTTCGTTTCCCATCGCGTCTGGTGTCATTAAGGTGTTCAGGATGTGCCGCAACGTCCGCTCCATGTCGCTCGTGTACTCCTGATCTGCAATTCTCAGTGTGGTCATAACTTCCCTCAGTCTAAGCTTGTCAGCCCCTAGCTTATATACGAAACCGAATGGATCGTTACCGGTCTCTCCCACAAACCGCCGCCAACTGTCCGACTTGCTCTTCTTAATCATTGCTTTATACTTCAGCTGCTCCCTCCTGTGGATGCCCGCGTAAACGAGTCTCATCCTACAGGGGCAGCAGCGCTGGGCTTTTCTTCTGGCTCGGTTGACGACGATCTTCTGGTTTTCGAGACCGGCATTCCACCAGGGGGCTGACGCGTCTCGTTTCTTCTTAACTCGGGGGATCGCCGCGGCACAGGTCTTCTTCAGGACTGTGGTGAATTCCTCCGGACTGATTCTTGCTTGTTGTATTCTTGCTTGTATGATGTTATTCAGCCTATCGAAGTTCGTCTTATTAACCCTCATTACCGTACCGGATCGTTCATTCGATGCAAGTGCTGAGTCAATCGTCCACGTCATGAGGCGGTGGTCGCTCATACTCTGGTTCTCCAGCACTCTCCAGGATGTCACGTATCGAGCGATGCCTGGTGTCGCCAGTGTCACATCTATGTTGGTGCCCGAACTGTGAGTGCTGGGACCCTCATTATTGAGAACCACCAGGTTTCTTCTTATGATCAAAGCTTCCAATTCAGACCCGCGGCCGTTTGTCTCGTCGGAATGCCAGAACGTGGAATTGGCATTAGCGTCCAATCCCACGACGACATGTTCTCCACGCAGACTCCGCAAGATGTTGTCCAATTGATCGATGTAATTGTCTATTGGATGGCTGAATTGGAAGTAGCCGGATACGAAAGTCACTGGTCCTGCATTTGTCCTAATCTTCATCACTGCAAAGTGTGTCGTCCTGAGCTGCAGTATTTCCAGTGGCTCCAGTTCCGGCTTACAGACTATCGCTGCCATCGGTCTCACTTCCTGTTGCTGGTTCCCAATAATGAGGTACGTGGACGATAATCCGAAGCATCTGACCTTGCCCGAAACGCTGTAGGGTTCCTGCCCTAGGATAATGTCTAAATTTAGCTCAGCCATCGTGTGTCTGGCTTCGTCACAGGCAGCTTTGGAGTTACGGAGGTTAAGCTGCCCGACCCTCAGGATCTCTCGTCGATTAGGTCTATTCATAGTCAGTGTGTGTCGAGATCCTGGAACACTCTGCAAGATAGCTGGGACAGGTGTTAGATGTCAGTGCGTGCTTGGAATCTCTTCCAGCTCTCTTGCAGTTCGTGCAGGTGGGTGGCTTGCTCCTGTCCTTGCAGTCTTTGATGGTGTGTCCTTCCTTCGCGCAGTGCCCACACGTATCCCCTACAGCGTTGCAAGCTTTGGCCAGGTGTCCGTACCTTTGGCATCTGTAACATCTGGTTGTTGCGATATAATCTACTGTCTTACATGAATTCCATCCAAGGCAGATTCGTCCGGTACGTAAGAGGGTTTGTCGTATCACTGGGCTGACTTCACACACCCAGTGACATGTCTGAGGATCTCTGGGGCCCGTCCTGAAGAGGGGGGTGAAGCCTCCCACGAAGGTTGTCAGCTCCATCCCCGTTGAGCGGATGTTCTGCTCGAACACGTCCCTCGCGATCTCGTTGGGTTCCAGGACCCTTGGAACATCGTAGATCATGATCTTTGGTAGTCTTTTCTTGGGTTCCCGTGTGTTGACGACCGGCTGCAGCGTTTCGGCTAACTTCTTGGCTTGATCCTTTCCTTCCAGTTCAATCGCCACCCCACCGTTCCGGATCTTGGACACCCTGTGAACCCTCAGGCCCAAGGCTTTTGGGTCCACAGTTCGGCGCACCAAGTCCTTCACCTCCTCAGACGTTGCTCCTTCCGTCTTCGGATAGACGAGGATCGTCTGAGTAGGTTTCGTAGACCTGGGTGGGATGGTCCTGGACGTCGATTGCCTAGCTGCAGCCTGCGCGTATGAGGGTCCTGGTGTTGCTGTATGATGCTGTGGAGGGACGGTTTCCTTGAAGATCTTTATGATCGAACTTCTCTCCTCAAGACGCGCCCTGAGGGTCAGGTTTTCCTCGTGAAGCATGCGTGCTTTACGAAGTACGGAATGCAGCTCTTTTTCTATGTCGCGCACTTTCTCCGCGGATCCCGCCTTCTTTTGAAGCAGCCTTAGCTTACCCAAAACCAGGCTAATGGAGCTGTCGATTGCGTCATAACTAGTCAACTCAATTGCATCCTCTTCCTTGCCGGTGTCGTCGCTATCTTCGTCGGTACTCAGCTCCGTCAACTTAGTTCCGGGGGCCTCAACCTTGTCCTTCTTGCTTGTCCTAGGGTCATGTGTCGGACTAGAGCGATTTTTGCGTTTCTTGGTCACGACCGCGTATTCTTCTGAGTCATCGTCCGTAGATCCCATCACCATCCTCTCGGTTGTTTTCCGAGGAGGGGTGAGGTCGTCCGTCATGTCCTTGTGGGGGGCTCTCCCTCCGGATCCGGAACGGATTCGAGAGGGAGAACCTGCCGTCTTGTCCTTGTGTTGTATTGCCATGGTATTCTTACTGGTGAAAGTCATATCCGGTATTTGTATTTTTGATGGCCCCCCCAATTGTAACGAGGTCTTTGTTGGGGGGTGGGCTATTGTTTGTGCCGTGGTGGACCCAGGGGGTGTCTTGACCCCCTTCTTCTTTGGGTCCACTGGCTTGTTTGATCCAGATCCCGGGGGGGTCCTTGTGACCTTCCCCCTGCGCTTAAAGGGATCTGGATCCATTGATGTCCGGTCCGGGTGTCTTTTTCACACCTCTCTCGGAGGTGTTAATGCCCCTTTTAGCCGGGCTCCAGGAGACCGCACGGATTCGTGTCGTGCGGTTCCTCTTATTGCCCCCCTACTGGGTAGCAGGGGGGGTTGCCTGGAGTCCGTTGCCCGGTCGCAACCGCGTGGAGGTAGGGGCACCGAGAGAGAGAGAAAAATTTAGTCAAGTTTGTTGGGGTTGGGGTGCCAGCAGGTCACCGAGTTCGGTAATTTCGGCCAATGGCCGAACACGTGATTTTGTTTCTTTTGTGGGTTCGTCGAGTATAGCAATGCTATGAAGAGATCAAACCCACTGAGCCGGTCCAAGCTACTTTTGTTGTGTTTTCGCTTTTTACGAACTCTTATTTATACTCGATAATCTCTCTCGGCCTGCGGCCAGTAAAACGTCGTATGCGTAATTCAATAGAACATTGGATATTTTAGGCCCACCTAGAAGATATACTTTTAGTTATTATATTCTAATTGGCAGCAACGTGGCAGTACATAACTTTTCCTTTACCATCTAAAAGTGGTGCTTTTAAGTTTTCGTAATTAAACTGAACTTATAAGTAAACTTTGTATTTCTAGTATTTATTACTACGACCTCAGAAGTCACCACCCCCATGTGTTATCGTCATACGGTACAAACGAAAACTATGTCAATAGAAGACGGAATCTACATATAAGACCTGCATTGTATTACAAATGCAAAATATAAAAATAATAAAAGATAAAAATTCACAACCGCACGACGTAATTAAAAAAAATCATTTAAATATGTTCTACCTATACATATATTCTACACAAATATCCATGCACGCATATATTATTTTAGTTAGTGCAAACTATAAAATTAAGTTGGGATTTGTTAATAAATGCCATATAACTTTACATACATTTTATTGATACTTTCTTTTTAAAGTTGTGTTTTTCGAGTACCAAATGACTATTTAAAACTCTGTATATTTTATTAGATTATATTCATCTTATATGTTCTATAAATCAACGAAAAACTTGCTGTAAATGCCGAAGTCTTGGGAATATTTAAAAGAAGGGTAAAACCTCACCGAGTGGAATTGTCTTGTTAATTACTAAACCTATTGAGTTATTTAACCTCATCAGTTTTAAATACTGATTCTTTTAATTAGTTAAGCAAATATTTGTATTGAATATTACGTATTTAAAGTGTACAGTACCATAAATATAGATAGTTTTATACATAGATATATCAAATACATGATTCATATCTGAACTCCAATTATAATACCCAATGACACTAAAAAAACGTTAGAATAAATATAATTTATATTATAGTTATAATTTAAAGCGAAGCTGGAGCAAATTTATTCAGAAAGAAGGACAGAAATCATAAATATTTCACATTCTAATACATTCATGAGATGGCGGCTTACCCACTCAACCCATTTTAACATATGGATTAAGTTGATATTCGCAGATTATCCTTTGATATATCTTCCTACATTTTCATTCCCTTCTCTATTCGATCAACATACTAGAATAAACCTAATACTAAATATAAGATAAGATACTAAATTCAGTGTTTTTAATGTTAGTCAGATCATGAAAAATTTTCTGATTTGCATTGGTAACAAAATATGTAATAGAAAAACTGAATAAAGGCTTGTTACAATCGAACCTTTCTACCAGTAAAGTAATTGTTAAACAAAATTAACAATTAGAATCTAATGAGGGAACAATTCCCTTAAAGGAACGGCAGAGTGACAATAAACTATGATCTAAACCCCGAATAATCGCTTCGTTTATTTATGGTTTACGGATGGAAGTGTTTAATAGAATACACACAAATGTAATGTACGTGAAGTGTCATTGGATGATGACATGATGCAAATACAGTAGTAATATTATTAGTATTTAATATTGCCCTTAAAGTTTATAGTTGAAAGAAAACATGGCAGGGTCTGACACAAATTTGGGCTGACACTTTTAGGAACCATTATTAAATTATGCTATAAATGATAATTAGTGATTTTAGATAGTGTCGGTGTACTTCATTTCGTACTCGAGGAGATAAAATCCAGAAATTATAAGATTTTGGTTCTGCCAGATATGGCAACAGCATACAATTTAGAGTTGAACACTCAAAAGCTTAAGGGTCACTGATGGCTAATGGTAAAATTACTATGGTTATGATGACTTTAAAATGTGTAAGATAATTTGGTATCGATTTTAGTGAACTGTACTATTACAAGTTATTACATTTTTGTCTTGAACTGTATTTTGTACAATGTAAGAATGCATACCTGAAAAAATCTGTCAGGTAAACGTTGGATACTTTTATATTACTTTAGGAAACTAGACCAGTGTATAACCGAAAATATAGCCACGAAATGGTTCTCAGGATCGGGCAGCAGGCTGACACAGGTTCTATTTTATTTGCCGGTATGATGCAAACTTTCTTGGTACTTTGGAATCTGGAAGCCACTAATTTTTAAGAGCCTAATAACAAATAGTAGAGGAGGACAGAGCGGCCTCCTTGTTGGTGACATCGCTTTCTTCTTTTTGGAAGGCAGAAAACAAGAACAGATCGTCAAATAAAATCTTTCTAATAATATTGTTCTCGGAAAGAAAAACTCTTTCAAAAATATTGGTATAATATTAAAGAACCAGAATAATTGTATGTCTGTCTATGTGTTCAAATGACTTCCTGAGAACGAAATTATCTATTTACTTTAAATAATGTGTGTGACCTCAGCGAAGCCTGTTACAAAACACGCAGCATAGCGTAGTCCTATTTGTAGTTAAATTAATTTTTTCCTTTATATTAAAGAATGGAAATAATTTTGGAGGTGGCACTTTAACTTCCAGAATAAATTGATAAGTACGACTCCACTCCATTCTCCAACGAACAAACAACCCTGATATAATCTTCCTTCCTTTCCAATTGCATTATATTCCTGGCTCTATTAAGTGATACTATCTCCTTATCCAACATAAGAAAATTATATATTTTAATTATCAAACTATCTTTATCGTTGTTGCTGTTGAGAAATTAAATACGTCATGAATATTAAAGGTAAAGTCATTATAATTGCTTACAATCAATTTTCAAACAATAACTTATTCTTCCACTTACAATTTTATTCCATAAAAATGTAGAGATGCATAGAAATTTCCTACTCTTGATCAATCTCAATAAAATGAAGCATATTGTTACGAGAATGTGGAAAAATGTTCCTAGATAAACGGGCTAACCTTCAATAGGATTTCGACGTGATCGAACACTCGAGATCCTCGACAGTGACAAAAGGGGTAATAGGTGAATAGCGGTATTGGAGAGATAGAGAGAGAGCGCTCAGTGGATTGGGGCAGTTCCGATCGTCTCCGCCCTTGGTTACAAGAGCGGTGGGTGGGCACTGTGACCCTTTTCCACTAGTCTAGTAAGTTCTGGAAGCACTAATAACCATGTAAGGAGTTCTAGTGACACATCGAGTGATTAAACACCAGAAGTGAACTAGGGAACTAGTGGTAATACTTGTGATCGTGACGGTTGAAATTGTGTTAATAGTTATTGAACGTGTCAGTGTTAAATAGACTTGTCTGTGAGTTATTGGACTACCTTACATAGTTAATTGTGGTATTGTGACAATAGAAAATTAGTGTCAATTTTTTAAGCAAATTATTTAGCAAACTTTAGAGCCAGCCTAGTTTTACGTTTGCTAGGTATTATATTTAGTTTCACTTACAAGATAAATAAGTATTTAGTGCATTCAATATTCACCGATTGTTCATTTAATCTAGCAACAATTTAAACTCGTACTTTTAATCATAGTTATTATATTTCGTTTAGTGTATGCTTCGGAATATAGTGATCCAGACTTGTAATAAATTTTACTACCATCGTGGGAATAATCAATTATGTAATGATTGATTACATTGCTAAAATAATTTGAGTATTATTCATAAATAACATAGTAATGCCAATTGAGATGTGAAGTACTGGTATTGATTAATTTGAAAGCTTTTTGGGATTAAGATTTGGAAAGTTAATGTACTTACCATATTTTTTCATGTAATGAAGAGAAAGGAAGGAACCTCAAATAAAAACTAAAATATAAGGATTATTGTTGTATATTAAAATTCCAAATATATTTTTGAAAAAATTTAAATATTACTAATCAATAGAAAAAACAAATAGTATTATTTTCAGTTCATGATGTAGTTTTTAACTTTAATTGTTGGACAATCAGGTTAAAGTAAAATTTAAAAGTCGTGAAGGAGACACACATAACCCATAAAAAATTAAAAAGTCCTATATTTAAAAAATCCTATATGGTTCTTATATCATATTGTTCGTCTTGACAAAACATTGCAATTTAAATACAAATACAATACATTTTACACAAGTAAAATTAAATAGAAAAGCACAAACAGGAGATTTGTCACATTTAGTGTCACTTAGTGTGACTCATTGTGTCATTTAGTGAAGGTTACCTCAAATTATATATTAAATACCTGTGAGCCACGTCTTCTGCCACCGGATTCAACTAAGGTTATCACGTCACAAGTACAAAAATGTCATACTATTGTACTTACTTTATTTAGAAATCTATTTACTCAGTTATTTTGTCGTTGCCATTGTGTTTACCCATAAGAGTAATATGAAAATGCTCGATAACGCTCGGCCAAATTCCATGGAGTGACAAGCACCATTATCCAGATTGAAATCCAGATTCAGGAATCAAGTCCGCAACAGCAACAGATTTCAGATGCTGCAAGTAAGAGGAAGGTGAACTGGAGCTAGACTCAGTATTCGCATCAAGCAGCCCTTTCCACCATAGCTGAGTTATGTGAATACACACTGACTATATTAAAACTATACAATACAAGGATTTCACGTCCATCGCCGTAAGACTGATAAATGTGATTCCCACTCAATCATTAATACTTGGAAACAATTCAAACACCACTGAGCACAGATCGCACAAATCTATTGTCAACAGATTTATGGACAAAAACACTCCATTGGCGTAGCGCTGTTTTTTGCACACTGTCGCCTCTGGCGATCAGCACATAAATCTCATATATTGTTCTACTCTATAGACACCCACTAAGTTACTCATGCCGTTGCCAATTCTGCGATATTTAACCAAATTTTCCTCGATAATCTGGTTGTATACAGACTAATTTGGATGAGAATAAAGTTCTAATCACAATTACGCATTAAATTGACATCTTAATATGGCCCAGACAATTAAAAATTTAATTATTCACTGGAGAATCAAAACAATATTCTTTGGAGGTTTGTATACAATCTTTACTAGGTACGCGAATATCTATCTAGCTACATTTGCGTATACTGATCGCAAGGTAGTGATATGGTGTGATTTATTGCCAACGCACGAGTCTTTGATCTTTTACAGATTTGGAACGATCTTTATCAAATTAATAAAAATCAATAGGATATTGAACTTGTATTAATATACGATATAAATATATATTTCAGCTTAGATTCCTAAACATTCCATGAATTACTAAGTCAAATAATACGTTACTTAGGATGCTAACTCTGAATAGATTTCATGGTTTCATTTAGACTGAAATATAGGACAGATTTGAATTTAGCTCCAAAATTTCTTCATTATACTATTTTGTTTTATTATATACCTAGTTTCAGGTTGTCATTTGAATTGACTGCAACGTGAATTGATTTATTTTTAAAGCTATTAAAATTTTGAAATGTATTTTTCACTGGTAATAAAATATATTTTATTATGGATTCAAAATTAAAGTAACATAGAGTTTTTTGTTCCAAGGGAACTTTGATAGAAGGGAACATTCTGGTTTCAATTAGGAAGAGAAGAAGAAAACGACAGAGGATAGATTCATTACAGGAGCAAGAGACAGACGGTACATTTGTCTCCGAGGCGGGGAGAGAGAGAGACAGGAGATAGATTCATCACTTGTCTCAGACAAGAACAGAGATAACTGCTGAACCAGTAAACCTATTTCATTAATATATACTCGTATTATAGCCTAATTCAAATATTTAAAATGTTTCAAAACTAACGCGTTGGCTTAATATTTTTTCTATGCAACCACGTAATGCAAATATGTATCTCATATATCGATACAATTATACCTGTTGATTTATTTTCCCTACGCAATAGCATGTTCTTATCTTAAAATTTTAAATCGGAACATATTACGAATTCAAAAAATTAAAAATATTTTGCCTTACGCAAGGTGAACTTTTCATGATGATTTACTGCATACCTGATAATGGAATAGGTAATAATGTAAGTCATCGTAATTATCGCACGTAATTCATCATGTTGATAACATTAATGAAATGTATAAAAATTAACATGAAATCCAGTTTGAAAAATTGTGATACACATTATTAAAACGTCCTCAGATAAATGTTTATGTATCTACTGATAATTGAGGTTCCGATTGGGGTTTCTATATCTGATCTTGGGTAGGGTAAGATAAGCGGACCCGGTTTTTTATATCGAAATTGGCAAACGATATTACTTAATCATAACCATCGATATAATCAATCGATACTGATTAATTATTTTGAATTATTACCTTAAATAGTCTATATGAACAGCTGCAAACACTTTAAAAATAACACACGTAGGGTAATATTTCAATTTTACATAAGTAATTTTAATTATTAAAAATGGAAGTCAATTTTAGAAAACTACACGACATTGCTTGAAAGATGATAAGACATAAATAAAATATATTGTTTTTGTGGTTTCAACATGTTGGACTCGTACCGAAAACCCATTATGTGAAATTTGTGGGAAAGAAACAACTGTAACTGTGAGAGGAGCCAATATGGTTTTCTTCAGTTTTTCAAATTTTTGTTATAATAATTTGTTTGATCACTGTAAATATTAAATTCATATTTTAATTTAAAACATATGATTGTTATTGAGGACTATAGATTCTTTTGTATCGATTGATAGTCTAGGATTTGAGATGCGAATATTAGGTAACGAAGACTACATTCTTCGATATAAAAAACCGGGTCCGCTTATCGTACCCTACCCCTGATCTTTAAAATCCTCATTCAGTTATGTTATTAAAGTAAAAGTTAAAAGAAATAAAATGCTCGAATGTTAATCATTACGTTATTAGGTAACTGTAACATTACTATCTCCGAAGAGTAAATATCTGTAAATCACAGTTACAAACCATTACACAGCAATTTATCTATCCATTGGGTTTTTACTATGTTTCCAAGTTTTACATATTTACATGGAGAAATATGTTTTAACTTAAATAAGTTTTAATTCACTCAGAGTTAGTAAAACTCATCACTCGTGGGGAGCGGCTTAAAAAAATTTGGTTTTAATGTGTTATCTATATTTTCACACTATATTTCGAAACACAATTAGCTATAATCTTAGAAATGTTCATAAAGCATTATTTGTATATGAAAAATACTGAGTTCAATGTCGTGCCATAAAATTTGGATAAGCGTAGACGAATAATTTTACTACACGACGACCATGATGACAACGAGAAAAATAGCAAAATAAATCAATTTGTAAACAAAGTCGATACACTAATTATAGGTATTTGACATGTGATATATTACATATGTACTCTAACTAATCCAAAAAATACAAAAATATATTATGGTGACTTGGTAAGTTCCCTTCTTTTACAAAATCTGTATGGATTACTAAAATCGTATTAAAAAAATGAGGATTATTAATGTCTGTACTCGGGAAGGGGTCTTAAAATTATAAATGTAAATAATGAAAACTGTTTCAGTTAAAAGAGTAATTTACCAGTAAATATGTTGGAAAAAAAAGACATGATATTTAATTTATTGTTAAATTAAGACTGGCCTTTATATATTTTAACCAAATACATAATTTTATCGTTTATGACCAACAATATTTAAGTTATGAATTTTTTACTGGGAGTCAACTAAAAAATCTGATTTTCCATGACGTTTTGTAATTTTATTGAGCGGAGATTTCATTTTAATGTACGGAGATCGTAAAGGGGTGTCCATAGCATCCTAGCCGGTGGGAAGCAACCAGCCTTCTCTTGTGAACGGTGACACTGTCACCCTCAGATAAAATAAATTTGTTAATTACAAATTCGTGTTCAAGTCGAACTATAAAAAATTGTTTTCTGTAGTTTTTTCTACAGTAGCACCGTACTAGTGCCTACGAACGGACGGGCGGGCGTACATATTAATTACGCGTATTTTATTTGTTTCTACTAAAAGTAGAACGCACACAACTTTACAACTATATAACCAACAGCTGAAACTGTAATAACGACCGCCACACGAAGGATGCTTGTGGCGATGACTCTGTCAGCTGTGTTCCGTCCCCATTATTGAATGTAAAACTTTAGTACCAAATGAAGAACATCAGATATCCATTAGTTGTGGCTCCTACCATAAAGATGCTTAATTTAGTTCATTAATATAATCACTGTTTCATCTTCAGTCCTTCCATGTTTATCGTCAATATGTAAGACGCAAACCTTCTAAAGTAGGTTATCAAGAATGTTATAATTTCAATTTTGATTTCTATTTCTTAAAATATATCTTATAAAGTTTAAACAGAAATTAATATTCTAATACCAGAGTCGGAATAAAAATAGAATCGGATAAGAGTCGCCTTCTCTTATTTTGTACTTTACTGAAGAAATACAGGTAAACGCAAATCAGTTGGCTTTATATTAAGTTTTGAATCTTTTCCGGTATTGTACGGTGAGTGAACTATCTCATTGCCTAAATTCGGTTCATGTAACTTTAAAAAAATTAATTTGTTTGTTTCTTTTAGCAATGTAATTTTGAAAATATTAAGATTTAAGGATAACCGCACACTTCATATTTAGTTACAAAAATACTTGCGTATGATTATATTTTACTTTAATTTGTTTCAGTAAAAAACGAATTCCCGATTTTCGACTCACGCTTGCAATCCCTGAATGAAATTATTCCCGGACGTAAACACATTTGAAAGAAATTCGATTACCATGTTATCAGAAATATTCCTATTATTGGGTCTCCAAAAAGATGGTTTCATCAAAACTTTGGTCAAATAAAATCGTCAAAATTGTATTTTTCCGTAAGGCACAGCGGATCTCAATATACTATTCAGGCTTAACCCTTGTATTACTTTACCCCTTCCTCTCCCGACCATTTCCATCCTGTCTCAATGCTTCAGATGACACGCCGCGATGACGCAGGAAGTGCCACATTGATTTTCTTGTTAGTTGTTGATGTTTCACCTGTGCTGGTGAGACGTGTGATTGTGTTCTTGACTTCTAGTGTTCGAGACTTGCATCTTGTGCAGTGACAACGTTTGTCTACACTCCAAGCAGTTTTCGGGTATTATAATTTGTATTTCCCTGTTTTATTTTTTTATTGGTAGTCCATTGCCGCAAGCTCTAACTTTTATGTACCAATTGTATTCTCATCTGACATAGGGAATAGATTTAAATACTTGAAACGTGTTACAAATTTTGTAACATATAACAGACGTCTAAAATTCTATTAGTCTATCAAACCTTTCATCATCAATAACATACTTTAAACAAAGAAAACTACTCAGATTAAATTTGTTGTGTTAATGCTTCATATTGTGATGACAACTCCAAATGTTTATAAATGCAATATTCTATAGAACATACATTTTTATGTTTAGAGATGACATGCAACAAATATGACGTAAGCAGAAAGCTCTAGCAACACACATGAACAATTCAAATTGAATATTAAATGCTTAAATTTGAATATAGAATTAAACCAGCTCTTGAAATGAAAATATCTTTATTCCTTCTGCAATATTACACTTCATGCATCATGATATAATGGTAGGAATATACTCGACCATCCTACACAGTATTGATGGCCGGCAATCAAACAATATACACTATAACACCTTATTAACATTTAACAGATAAACATTATTTTTATGAGAATAATTCTGATGCAATTTTAAATACAGTTCCAACGTGGTTACTAGAAATTTGATTGTTTATACAGTTTATACAGATAAAATTTCAGAAAAAATTCTTTCTGATTACAAACTTTTAAGCGCAGTTGAAACAAACAGCCCCGTAAGTAGTACTTGGGAGTTAGGCGTTGGGCGCAGTTCTAGAAAATTTTGTTCCTGGAAAGTCGCTCAAGGAATTAAAGTAATGATTTAACTACTTCCACCTATGCTAACCTTATTCATTTGGTTCAAGCACGTATTTAGATTGACACTCTTCAAATAGAGCAAGTGCACTCATTTATGAATATATTCATTTAATGATGAGTATCCTTTAAGGACAACTGAAACTGTTTATGCTATACTGTAGTCTTCAAATAACAAACTATTTTAATAAAAATGGAATAATATAATTCTCTCTTATCTCTTTAGTTTCACATACATATTAACGGCTATGGCCTATGGAGTTTCACTAATATATACTATGGTCTTAACAAAATCAAATGTTTCAATGAATATCCTTTCAGTTTTGAGGGAAAATAAATAATATTATTTTACACAGTTCACTGGTGTTTATAGGAGACAGTCATATTTAGTAAAGCTTTACATTCATATCATATAAGTATACTATTACATTCTTTAATGGAGAACTGAGAATATTTATCTGTTTTTGAGTTATTAATTCATGTTTAAGTTTCTTCTTATTACCTTTTTCGATACCCATGATGATGAACTATTACGATTTGAACTAGAGTTATTTCTGAACATTTCCTTTCCATTAAAAGAAACTTAAGTGTATATAACGATTGAAACATAACTAGATCTAAAACTAAATGAAATCGCTACTACTCAGGGAAGCAAGAAAACTATAATTACTAAAAAATATTCAGCCCATCGCTAACCGAGTTTAACTAAAAAAACTAAAAATCTGAAACTCAGTGCTAATACAAAACTGCATGAGATGGAATATTCAACACAGAAAACCCACCAAAAAGCTTGCATTCATTAATATGAAATGTACGGCTAGTGAGGAGAGATTTCAAGATTAATGAAGTAGAAAAATGAAAACTTTAGTGAGAACGTTATAATTCACAAATATTTATTTACTATATACCATTTTAATCTGAAAAAACTACGGAATACGCTGAAATTGTATTACATAATTATTATATTTTGAAGTGCATACAGCCCTCAACAACTAGCAACTTTACTAACATGTTTGAAATTTTTAAAACGCTTTACAAAGACAATTTGTACATATATATTTAAAGATCTAATCTATATATATATATATATATATATATATATATATATATATAATATTCTGCTATAAAATATGTCGTAATAGTTTTAAAATATACTATAAATATTTATTATATATTTAACATAATAAATTTAAATATGTAATAAGGTTATTTAGAACAAAATGGAAAGCGCAGTATGGAATTATCTCGTTAAATAACTGAACAATCCCTAAGCGAACAATACAAACTCATAGGAATCAGTTAAATAATTAACTTGCAATAATGTCTCATTAAGGAATCCATTTTCCATTGTGAAATGGGCAAGGAACAAACTGTATGTGAATGTTACAGAAAATTTGATAACGTACTAAATTTATTTTGTTTCAAGACTAAACCAACGGGTTTTAATGAAATATTTTAAATTTATTTGTTGCATTATATACATTAATGTAAGAAATTTTATAAATGATATAACTGACGCTATATTTTTAATTTAAAATAGTAAATAACGATGACAGTATTACACTAACTTTACATGATGTGTGATAATAAACTGTAAATGTTCAGGGGAAATTTCTGACGTAAATTTCCAAATATTTTGCAAACTATATAAATATATGTAAATATAACATATAAACATATCTTAAGCATGTAAAAACATATAAATACAAAACTCGAGATACAAAAAATTATGTAGTAAATAACAAGAAAGGTAGAATCCATTTGAGTGTGACAGAAAGCTCCGGGATTTTGCATCCTTATGTATACATTCATGAGGTGACAGCGTTTGCACTTAACTCTGTGAATGAGCAGGATTGAGCAGAGTAGGAGATTAACAAGTCATATTTTAATCATCCCTTTCTCTGTTTAAATACACCTACTTTAGTAGCTTTTAATTAGCAGGGAATCGTCTGATTTTTCAAAGCATTAAATTTAAATGTATTGTAAATTATTTAGTATTATATTTTCAGTTACCTGCCTGACAGAAAATCTATTCAGATAAAATTTAAGTTCAGGAAATACATTGCATCCGGAGCAATAGCTTCTACACTATTTTTTGAAAAAGCTAGTTCCTAAATATTATACAGTAGGACCTTGATATATCGAACCTCAAGAGGATTTACAAAACTGCGAGATATATCAAGAATTTCGATATAATGAGGTTCGATATATCAAGGCTGTTTGGGGCAGACTTCGGTATATAGAGGTTTACAACTGTTGTTGTATTTAATTATATCAAGGTTAACTCTGACAGACTTCGATATATATAGAGGTCCACACCCACTACAATAATACAGTACAATTAAGAATCGTACATTACTTTATCGGGAAACGTGAATAAGAAATTATAACAAGTACACCAAACATCAATTTAGATTTATTTATTTTTTAACTAAACGTATAGAGTAATTATTATTACATAAATATGAATATGAAATACTGTAAACGTCTTAAAAAGTTATGTTGTACAGTATAAATACACAAGTCTGAAATACGGTTCTACTGTACTGTACTGTATTTTAAATGTTTATTAATGCTACTGTAATGTAGGCTTACGTACATGTTATAAAGAGTTTGCAAAACTTATTTACTGTTGTTAAAAAAAAATCTTAAATTGTAGTTTGTCTACCTGTGAAAGTCACTTTGTCCAACGCGTCGTCTAGAATGGATAAAGACTGGATTATTTTGTCATCCATAGACGTCTTCTTTTGGAGGAAACTTCGCAACGTGTTGATGGCACACCGGGCATCGCGAAGGGTGGGGTCAGGCGTTTCGACTTCGTTTGTCGTCATCATCCTCGCCGTCCTCGACTACACTGTCTTCTACACTCGTGGCCTTGTAAACGGATGCAATAATGTTTGCATCGCTTAATTGGCCGCAAGTAGCAAGCTCGTCATCGACGGCCACAAAAGTCTTCGAAAAACAGTCCTTCCAAAGTAAGGGCCCGAGTCACTTGTCTCCACAGTACAGGACTAGCAAGTTCACCGTTATCCGTTTCAAACAATTGAACAGTCTTCTACAACACTTTCCTCTCCTTCGTCAACTTGCTGTTTAAAGCCACTTTTCTTGAAACAGTTCTTTATAGTATTTTCGGTAACATTGTTCCACGCCTTAGAAGCCATCCACATTGCATCAAGTATGCTTATTTTTGTAGGGTTCTTGTCCTCGAGGTTACGAAGGAAGAGGCATACAACTTTCCCTCCGGTAATGATCTTTAAAGTTCTTAATTATTCCTTGATCCAATGGCTGTAGCTTGGATGTGGTTTTTGGAGGTAAGAACTCGATTTTTACGTTTTTCATTTTTTGGGATGTCACCGTGAGCAGTAGCATTGTCAATAAACAAGAGTATTTTTTCTTCTTTTGCTTCATTTGTCTGTCCAAGTCCGTTAGCCATTTCTCAAAATCCCCTGAGTTCATCCATGACTTTTTGTTTGATGTGTAATCCATTGAAAAGCTTTGAACCCCTTTGAAACACCTTGGATTTTTTAGATTTTCCTATCATCAATGGTTTTTAAGCTTCACGGTGCCAATTTGGTTTGTTCCAAGCAGCAATGTAACTCTTTGTTTACTATTCTTACCTCGTGGCAAGTGTCCACCTTTAAAAGTTAAAGTTTTGTCAGGGAAGATACTGGTTAAAAAAGACCTGTTTCGTCGGCATTAAAAATATCGTCAGGTTTGTATCCCTTGACAAGATCAGGCAGTTTTTGCGACCATTCTGTGCAAACATTGTCATCGGACACTCGCACTTTCGCCAGTCACCTTTTTGAAAATCACTTCATTTCTTTTTTTAAGTTTTTGGAGCCAACTGTTGCTTTCTCGAAAGTCAGGTTTATTTAATTTGCGCAGAAAACTGTGCTGCTTTTTCTATTTAAAATTGGGCCACTTACAGGAAGGTTTTTATCACGGCACTGTTTTAACCACTGATAAACACTTTCATCTACGTCCTTGAATTCGGGTCCTTTTATTCTCTTGCACGAAGTTCCTTGGCGTTCATATTTTTCTCTATTTTTCAATATGGTCGAGAGAGTATTCGCTGGTATACCAAAGTCCTTTGCAATGTCAATTTTTTTCTTATTCCCCGGCGTCCACAGTCTCTATAAGTTTAAACTTTATCTTGATAAGATAAAGTTTTCCGTTTTGCCATCGCACTTTTACACAAAACAGTGTCACAGTTTGAAAATCTGCCACGCACAATAATTTCATTAAGATAACCTCAACTCGCCACTAATCGCGGTAACGTCCAAATTAAACTGAGTGTGGAGTGGTGATCCACCACTGGAGTCTACAGAAAACAAAGGAGTGTCGGTGGTGGGGGTTTCAAGTCTCGACATGAAAAAATACGGTACCTACTCTACTTTGATGGTTGTTCGTTTGCACAACACGACAATACAGTACTAAAGTTCGTTTCGTTTGATAAACTGAAACTTCGATATGTTGAGGTAATTATAAGAAAACTTCGATATATAGAGGTAAAAAATAGGCAAAATTATTGGCGAAAATTCAATATATTGAGGTTATTTACTTGAAATCTTCGATATGTAGAGGTAAACTTAGCATTGAAGTTAAATGGGACATTCAAGGGGAATGATAAAACTTCGATTTATCGAGGAATTCGATACATTGAGGTTCGATATATCAAGGTCCTACTATACAACAGTGATAGACAATAAAAGTAATTCTAAAACTTGAATGTGTTTCTTAAAGTATGGAAATAAAAAACGAAATTTAACAACGAAGACACGTGTAATAGGTACAAAGTCACGGTGACTATAAGGAACTGGAATAAGGCAAAATGGTTATTCTCGCATCGAGAGCTAACTAACGAGATTTAGACATCAGTAACGATATTTTATTTTTTAATTATAGTCATACAAATTCACCGTAAAGAAAAAAAATTATACTACAACAATACCAGTACTAAAGTTTTAAGTATTCAATTAATTAGTTAATTTACATACAAAAGATTAATTTTCATGGAAAGTAATAGAAGTAGATAGAATCAAAAACCATATTGCAATTTCGTTAAATACATTATTTTTTCCTTTTTCTAACTGAAGTCGGTAAATGTCACATTTTGTTAATCAATACTTCGATGCCAAATAAAAACAGACAAATCCACAAGGTAGTTAACTGAAACTGTTTAATTACACTCTTAAAGTGGCTTTCAGACCAAATAAGTGCTTGAGTACCGTATTGTCCTTTGTACAGAACGTTGCATTGTCTTTCGAACATACATAGGTTAAATTCTTTTGATTTTACAGCCACATCCGTCTCTCTTAAACGATTTCTAAAAGGGAGAGTGATTTTTATAAAAGTATTAAAATATATCAATATATATTTCCTATAAAACAAGTTTTAAATTACTCGTACCAATCTATGTACTGACGTCACATAGAACTTTTTTCTTTACTGTTTAATGTGTAGTAAAAAATATATTATTATTTAATTTATTTTGGATATAGTGTTTGTTTATCATTCACCAATAAAAAGATAACATCATTAATTTGGATATTTATCATTATTCTGTCATAAAACATGAATAACACTACGTTTCGAGATCCGTAATCTGATTTCTTCATCAGGTGTGTAACTAACCTCTCATGAATGTAACAGGATCTTTTCAGAACATTTTCCATAGTTCAGTGACATAAACATGTTGTATCCTAACACACAACTAAACAACTCTAGGCTAATGTAAACGAATAAATCCAAAACGTTGTCACAATCACACAATATGGAATCGTAACAAAATCTTGTACGACAGGTCTATGCAAACTATCTTTAAAGCAACACATGAACGTAAAGCGCAAAAGTAAATAATTATTACAAACAATACAAAATAATACAGGTTAAAATAGTTCACGCTTAATTACCGTTCGTCAGTAGTAAATAGAAATCGTCACATCAGAAACAACATTGCGAAAAAACACGAAACGAGTTCCAAGAATATTCATCTAGAATGAATCTGTAATAAATGTTTATATGAGAGTCAATCGACCATGTAAATAACGATTATTTAGATGGAAATGGATTTGTAGTAAAAAAAATTAATGAAAATTTAGATTTCTTTTACCGTCTATATCTAATTTGACAATTTTTATGTAACTATTATTTGCGAATCTGGCGGTTAAGTCTAAGTGTCAAATCTAAAAATCTAAAATATTTTAATTAATATTTTAATCCTTTCGATACGCTAACAGCGCTACACATCTATACTAGCGCAGTTGACGGTTTATCAATTTCACATAGGAGACTTCTATCAATGTCAACAAAAACTAACATTTGTGCTTATACAATATAAAATAGAGCTTTGCTTCTAGAATATAGGAGGTAAACATCATTTTATATTGTCAATGACGGTGTCTTATTATTACAACTTTTCGAATTTTACTTCGTAAAGCATAGTCACAAGTGAAAAGGATTTATGTAGTAAAAAAATTATTTCCCAACATAGGTTGCATAGTATTAACTTATCAATCTATTTTCAGCAAGGTAAAGTAATAATAGGCTTACATTAGTTTCAGTGATAAATTTACTATAAAATGATTTTATAGCACTGTATAGTAAGTGTCTATAATTAATATTTTAATGGCTTATATTTCTTCTGTATATGTCTTTGATTATTTATTATTTTCCTTTTTATATGTAACTGATATTTTGTGCTTGTTTTAATGATTATAATACAGCATTTACACGAAAAAATTTTCGTGAATCGTGACTTTTGTAATATGTTTGGTAATTTACTTTAAGGGATAATTAAATGAATAATTTAGTAGATTTTTATATACTTAAAACACTAGTTGTTACATTTGCATTAAATAGAAGCAGAAGAGAAGATTGTTGAAAAGGTATTTACCATTAATGTTATTGTCTTTAAAATTAGAATTAATTAATATAAACGTTTTTGTGTTCCTGATATGTAACTTTTTCCTTATTAAAAATGTACACATTGTATCGATCATGCGCTCTATTAAATATATAAGGAGTTTCAGTGAAAGCGGAGGCTTAATATTAAAGTTTTTGTTTAATGCCAAAATCTTCACAGGTCTAAAAAAATGATCAAAATCGATATTTTCAGAGGGTATCTTAATAAAACAAAAAGAATCAAGTTCCATTCAGCGAAATAGTTTTGTTTGAATTGGGTTCAGCTCCTCAGATAGCAGTTTAGAATTTTCACGTTGTAATTTAGAGATTTTAAAATGTAACATTTTACATTGTCAGAGTTAGCATATACCTAATTTTTTGTAACAAAGCATGCTTTTATCTCGAACAGTATTTTAGAATTTTTTAAAGTATAACTACCATAATAATTAATTTATAATAACGTTTTAACAAAATCTAGCCTACAACTTTTTCTTACTGACCCCAAAAATCTCTGATTATTTCTCTAATTTAAAATTGGGTAACGTGGAAAATGTTAGTGTTGGGTAAATAAAACAGAAAGTCTGTTCACAGTTGTAGATGTATCACCCAACATGTGATAAAAAACGCGTGAAAACAGTGTTGTTTTTCTGAAATATTATTTTCGCTGGTGTTTCTCTTTTTTGAACATAAATTACTTCGGTGTGTCATAAGAATAATCTACCGCAGTGCGGACACAGAGGCGGGACATGTGGACACTATTGTGTGTGGCTTATACATTGTTGTACTCTCTACTGTATTATATTATACCGTGGGGCTTAAATACAACCACTATTTTAGTCCTCTTGAGTTTATTGTTTCAAAGCAGTATTTTATAAATTTAATAAATTCTTGCTTTGATACTTAACTCTTTTTTTAACGTAACATAGCTATGTTTTAATTTAATATGATTGTTGAGTTTACTTCCAGTTCACTTCATCTTGCTCTTAAATACATCGTCTGAATTCTGACGCAGTCACAGACATGAATCTCGAGTCATGATCGTCTGATTAGATTGAAAAAATTCGATGAAGCTGAAGATTAAAACAAACTATTTACATTGTTTCAACATCAGAGATACCTCCTCAACAAAATACCGGGTATCCCAAAAGTCCCACCTCCCCTTCTAACTTTTGAACGGAATTAAACAAACCAATATCGTTTGGGGGGTAGTTATATAATGACAAATGATGATTTTTGCGCTACATGAGAACTAAGCCCCTCAACCCAAAATGGGGGGTTGGGGGGTCAAGTATAAACTTTTAAATGCAAAACCCCATCGAATGATACTTCTTTTTTAAAGGTCTTTATAAAAGAAGAACAATGCCACAGACTAGAGGTCTCTATCTCAATCCAGTACGAAACAAGGGCTTTTCAAAGATTTATTGAAAAGTTACAATAAAAAACACTATTTTTCTAACTCATATGTTCAGACTTATTCTTAATACTAAGGTAGTGCTAAATTAAACTTAATATAATTAAACTTAATTTTGGAATCTTACCTCAACCTTTTTTAAGCACAAAGTAAATGCTCAAAATGGCCCCCATTTACTTCTTGGCAAAACATCGTATAGCACTCAATTGTACACCTGTGGAGACAATCGAAATTCCGCTTGATTACTCTATAATTTATATACCGGGTGTACCAAAAGTCCCGCCCCCTCTAACTTTTGAACGGAATTAAACAAACCGATATCCTTTCATCATTCAAAAATCATCATTTGTCATTATATAACTACCCCCAAAGGATATTGGTTTGTTTAATTCCGTTAAAAAGTTAGAAGGAGCCCCCCCGACTTTTGGGACACCCGGTATATAAATTATAGAGTAATCAAGCGGAATTTCGATTGTCTCCTTATGTGAACAATTGAGTGCTATACGATGTTTTAATCACGATTCTTAAGTACGGTAGTAAGAAATCACTGACTATTTTGGATTTCTTCAGAAGAACATGACTCGATATATTAGGTTTCAACCCTGTGACAGCATCAAATTGTATACCCTTCACTAAGAGGAAGGTGAATAAACTCACCTACACCTACATATATATTGACTTACAGTTTTATTAGTTTTCTAAAATAAAAAATATGCCCAGTAGAATCATTAAAACATATGAAAAAACTAGGGAATAAACCATTGAAAATGATCAAGCCTGGGGATTTGCACTCATATAGCTCAACGCACAGGAATAGTGATAATACTCGTATTGACTCTAAATTGTGATAACATTATATTATGAATGTACGAGGTTCAAGTATAGGAAATATAAAGAGTTATCGTATCGAAATAAATTAAAAGTCTACATACATACATTCTGAAACAAATTGAGTACACACCTGTGAGATTTTAACATGTGACAATCCTACACAAATGGGAGATTTTTACAAATATAGCCTAGCTATCCAATCTCATACAAAATTATTTCACGATGACTTGATGAGAGAAAACTTTCATTATCAAAACACCGATATGAAAAAGCAATTAAATAAATAAATATTTTAATGCCTCACGTCGAATTCTTTAAAATTTATATTACACATTTAACATTTCTTCAATAATTTTAAAATTATTTAAGCATTATCTACGTTAACCTTCTCGGTAAAAGATAGTATGTCAGTTTTATAAATAATTTGTCATAAATTTAAATAAAAATACAATCTTATAAGCTTTAATGTTGTATTATAAAGTGAGCAAATTATAAAAATACTCTATCACGTGCATCTTTTAACCACGTTTAGTCGTGTTGATGTTTTTATGAACTTCTTGAGATGTTTTTGACTTTGGAATCTAAATAAAAAATTTCTCTCAAAGTTTTGTACAGGAATGAGAGTTATAAAGGCGATTGGATCTACATTGTAAAGGTATCGAAGACAAGGTAGACCTTTTCTGCAAAGCCTACATAGCAATACACTCCAGCCTTGAGTATACGACATTGTTTCTTTAAAACCTTTCCTTTCCTTTCCAACTATGTGTATCCAGTTATTTTACAAAATTACTTATTAAATAATTAAATTAAATAATCAATATTTTTCTAATAATAATACACTTTTCTCATAAAAATTGTAATACCTTATGAAAAATGTACATTTTTAATTAATAACGTTTTATTTAGAAATCAACGCGTAATCGTCTTATGTAAAATGTAATCGTTTAATTTGACACAGTTTTTATTTTTTGTGCATTTTTACTGTTGTTTCTACTGTGTTTTTTATTTACCTAAAACATTATGGGGATGTTTCGACAGTTCCGTTATGATTGTGTGGCATATATAGATCGATTAAGCTTGTTGACGGTAAAGGCTGTAATCCACCACTAACAAGGTACCACGTGTCGCATTACAGGCTTCGCTGAGGTTCAAAGCAAAATGTCATGTCTATAGCTCATTTTATGATAAAGATATAATTATTTCACACAAGTGGTGTTTAATAATAGTCACTGTCAGATATGGGGCTCAATGTACATTTCGCTATCACTTGTTTTAGGCCTGCCAGTTTAATTTCCTTTCAGCACACTTCCTGTGTCACTAAGCTAGTTAAATTATGCACGAATTGTTTTATCATCTGGAGAATTTTGAGCTCGATTTGTAGCTCGAAGATGGCGATTTCACTAAATTCACACTCAAAATCGATTTAAAATCAGTGTACTACAGAACACCCTGTGACTTTTGTTGCGCAGTAGCCTAAACATCGTATTCGAGACTGGCGCCAAGCGTGTCAGTCACAATATCGGACTGCCACCGCGCAGCTGGTCTGCGCATTTGAAGTTGAAAATTTCCTCCCACGCTACACAGAAAACATAACTTAGTTATTTAAACTTTAATTTGACGTTTAAATCGCTTAGTTATCTTGAATACTTTTTAAGTAACAACAGTCCTAAATATGTCCGACATTCTTTTTCGGATATCCTATATTTACCGGAATAAATTAATGTAAACTTCTCTCGGACTACATTATTACAAGTCAATTCTTATCCTAAACTTGTTAAAATTAGTTACCTTGTTCTATAAAAATTCATTTAGAGAATGGGCCAATGATAACTGTTTCTGTACTGGTAAAAAATTTCAAAGTGGAACAAAGAAGGTACGTCGGTCTGTCACTTAAACTCTACTAAGTCGCAGGTTGTTTGCTGATGTGGCTGACGATTTGCAGCTCCGATCCTGAGTTAGTTGAATTCAATATTTAAGAATATAATCCTTTTTTCCGTCATGTTACAATTCTTTCTCTAAGCTATCTAGCTATTAATATATGTCTCCTTTGATTTTTAGATGCTTAATTTCTTATATTCACATAGTAAAATACAAGTTGGTTTATTGAATAATAAAGTATTCTTAAATGTTGGATCAATAAGAACTGTTTACCCAACAGAGTATAAAATATCTATTTGCCAATTTTAAATTATAATAGTAATATTTATGGAAATACACTGGATGAAAAGTCAGATAAGAAATAAAAAACCACTTCATAACCTCAGTAGGCGTCTGACGTTCATAAATCAAAATACGTTTTTCTAAACACTTTTTGATCCAGCAACTTTAAAGGATCAGAAACCTAAGTTATTGATATTTTTAAAAAACTGTGAATAAAACATAGAATTTTCAAATATTAATATATATTTTGTAATAAACTTTTCAATACTAACGAGAGTGTGACATTAAATTGATCATCAGGATTATAAATAAAAAAAAACTTGTAACTTTCCCAATCAACATGAAAACTCGTTTAAATTAATTGTTATAAGAAATTAAACCTTAATATATAGTATAGTACAGAATTATGTATTTAGAAAAGTATTAATTCTTTCTCATTACCTTTCTCATGAGTATGTAATCATTAATAAGTCTGCATTCCTTATTTAAATACTAGAAACAATTTAATCACCATCCAAGTTTACCATTTACAAATCTGGTTGCTTCTTGCAGTAAAATTAGTTAACTTCAAACTACTCTTTTCTCTATATTCTACCTTATTTTTAGTTTAATTAGTCTTAAGCCTTAATTAGGCAATAAATCTTAATTTGGAATCAGTTAGCTGGGTCGGTTTCAACGCATAGTTTACTAACATATTTTGAGAGGCATGAGAAGTGTCGAGATAATTCAACGTAGTATCTCATTTCCATAAATGTATATAATACAAAAATACCAAAAGTTACACAAAGATTACCTTAAAGAGTAATATATTTACACAATAAGTGATAAAAAATTTTCTGTGTCTAGTGCTGAAGCACAGTTGGAACACTGTAAATGCACGATTACAGAGCTCAATGATTTTCAGTAAATTCACTATGAATTAATTAATTACTTCACTCAACATCTGAGCATACATTCAACATGTATGTTTTGCTTTGGCCCATTTCAAACTCAGGATATTAAAACCATTTAACTTGATGTCTTGCATTTTACCATCACTTAATGAGCCATATAACTAATAAGGACGAATGTTGAAGCAGAGTGTATTTCAAAATAATTATTAATTTTATTATTTTCTTTTTGTCTTTATTTATGTTGTTATATCCAAGAGTTGGGATCTTCTGAAATAAAAGTATTCCATATCAGATAAAAAACAAAATTTTAAAGGAACAAAATATACTCAAGCCGAGATTATTAGAGTTATATGAAATCTAATGTGTGTTTTTCCTCACATCTCGTTTACTGCCACTGGTACAGATGATACGATTTCTCATCCTTTAATGTTAAAAATATTAGTAGGTGTATTAGATCACTAAACCTTTAAACAAACAATATTACATATGTAGTAAATCGACGATTTTTTAACTTGGGTGGAGAACATTATTCATAACACTGTATTAAAATCTTGCTGAGAACTGTTACATTTTAAAAGTCCTTAAACATCTTGACTAGTAAAACAGATAGTTTAGCTTTGAATCCGAAATACAAAATTAAATATTTAATCATTTATTGAATATTTAGTAAAAACAAATACTTACTTTAAAATGCAAGATACCATTTATACTTATTGTAATATTTTTCTTTCAAATGTATTCAAATTATTATTTAGAAATTACTGCTATAGATTATATAGAATATTTATATAGTTTTACTACAACATTGTTTTATTCATAACTACGATTGTTAAAGCCACACTGAATACACTAGTATAGATATTTAAATGAAATATTTAAATTCCTAAACATAATTCCAAAATTGTTATATTGCATGATACTAAACGTATTATTTACAAATACTTGAGATAAAATGTCCATTCTAAAATAGTTCACTATTGGCCGATCGTTAACAAAGCCTATCACACGAAGGGTAGCAAAAAATGTTCATTTCCAGATGTATCTCTACCTGAATGATATCTCATGAACCAATAGGTTTATACATTTTAATTTTTACATGAATCGTAATTTCTATACAGTTTGATAATAGTATATGACACTCCATGAGATTTTCCTGAGCGTTGGAGAGCATTTTTACATTAGTCTTACGGGTAACCATGCTGGAAATTAGAAACTCACAGAACATATAAATGTCAATGCATACGCAGTACAAAATCAAATTTTATGTGTCCTCAAATTTTACATAAAAACATTTTTACATAGACTGGAATACGTTTTAGGACGGTACATTTATATCCATGAGCTTTGGCTGATCATCACTGAACCTATAAATCAGTAAGCTGGCACAATTTTTCTTCTGTATGCCCCGTGTGTGCATAAATTTCATTAAAGTATGATTGTATACTGTATATGTCTCTCCATAGGGTATCTTTATAATAAAATGAGAAATAGGTTTTACAGTAAACGTTTCATGCAACCCCAGCGAAGTATGTTATGCGTCACTTGATGCGGCATACTGCTACCTTCTGAAAAGGATCTATAAACCATACAATATTTTTTGTTACGTGAGTGAATGATAACAGTGGGACGGTATGGAGTTATGGTAGAGACGCGATGTCAATAGCAGACAGCTTTACCTCAGCTGGGGATCCTGCCAGGAGATTACCGGTGATGGGTTTTATTGGAACCCCCTGTGTGGGGAATAATCCAGATCAACCACTTGCACAAATGGACCGGGTGCAGGCTATCATAGTATTGTGTGTTGTATGGGTTCTCGTCCACTAATTTTACACTGTGTACATATTTAACATTACAAAAATAATTAAAAGTTTTATAAAAACTTTTACTACAACCTTTAAAATCACCTTTAAGATCGTAAACATTATGTCCAAAGTCTTAGTTTGATTTAGCGACCAAGCAATACATTTATAAAGCTAAAATAAACTTAAATTTACCCATACTCAGAAAAAAGCAACGTTCAATGAAAGTAGCTCTGCTTGAAAGTGATAGATTTTAGCATTAATCGCAAGATTTTATAAGCTCTTTTCTATTAGTAATTGTACTGTGGCGTTTATTAAGACTTGTATAAATCTTTAAAAATAGAACCAAATAAGCTCTGGTAGGTCTGCACTAATTATAAAATTTTTACTAAAAAACATTAATATTAAAAAATACCCTCTTATAAACCCACCCCACTACAATATACGCAGGTTAAATTATAAACATAGAATAATATACCGAAAAATAAAGATATACCGACAACTTCTTCTGAAAAAGAAACCTCAGAGACATAATGAACTTTCAGGTAGACATTTTTTTGAACACAATAGGATCAAAAATCCATAGAACTGAAATTGACTACTAAAATAAAGAAAACGTGTTTCTTGAAATTGAGAATCTTAGGGATCAAGAATCTGGATAAGTCCAGTGCCAAAGGTGCCTGACTAATATTCAGACCAGCTCAAACGGTCGAATAAATTTGAGAGCTTCATTTATATAAACAGAGATTAAAATAATCATCCGTCGTAACTTACTGTCATACGTGGTTGTTCGAAGAATCCAGACGTATTGTTACCTCCATTCTGTAGTTCTGTTTTATTAATTAGTGTTGTCTTTGGTTTTTTATTAAGTGCATGTTTTAGAGTTAGTAAAGTTGACACACAAAATGATGGTTGTGATTCCCGACTTAGGCGTGTCACAACGCTCTAGTATTATTTGTTTTATTTTAACCTAGTTTGTAATAATGTGTTAAGTTAGCTATTTACCTGAAGAAGATTGCAGATCTCGAAACGTAGTGTTACTAATTTGTTGTTTTCTTCACAATCCTTCCATCGTCAAAAATAATCTTCAAACAAAGAATAAAAATAATAATTTTATAATTTACTACTTGAAATACTTGGGTAATTTCTTTCAACCTCCGATCTCACGCTATGACGGCCAGACACGTGACAGATTCGTGGTGTGCGCAGTAGTCGATCGCCCATCTCCGCGATGTTAACGTTATGACTGATTATGTTGGGCGTAAATCGCGTCAAAAGTTTAAAGATGACCGATTGTAAAATTCAAGGATTAATTTGAGAAGTGTCTAAGTTTGTGTTATTCAGTGATTTTTGTGGTGTCAGGCAACATCTTTGGCCTTCTACACTTCCGTACAAAGCCATCAGTAATGGCACCGTAAACAAGCCACATTCTCTGGTGGTTTCTTTTCAGCACTAGTCCTTTCAACTTGAAGGAAACGAATAAAACTTTTAATTCAAATTTGGCGGGAATCATGAGAGGCGGCCATGTTTATTCGACTGTCTCAGCACAAACTAGCTACTTGAAATCGACCGTGACAAATTTTATGGGAAATTTATTTATTTTAACTAATGTCCATACCCACAGACCTGACTGTGTCCGACCGTCATGACGTGAGACGGAGTTTGAAAAAATAACGGCTCTAGCAGTTTAACGTAATCACCAATTATAAGAAATAATTATATTACAGTACTGTACTGGATTGGTTTCACAAGGAACCGTAATGTTATTACTTTTCAATGCGTTTGTAAAGTAAGTTTCTCCAACAAGAAGAAAAGCAGTTTAATTAAAACCCTATTTTACATTTAGAGCTCCTTTGCATGAGAGTGCAGGATTAGTAGTTTTAATTAAAATACCTTGAGCGGCTAACACAAGAACAAAGATTTCTTTTGTTTTACTCTAACGGCTGCAGACTTATTTGCGGATAAATATTCAAATTGTTAAACTACGATGCTGGTACGTTTTTATGTTACGTTTATGAGATATTTGTAATGAAGCACATATCAGTTTCATAAATATGCTATAATTAATTATTCAGATTACCATCCAAATTAATGTCTTTCAAACTATTTTTGTAAGGAAAGTTTCTTTTCTTTTAAATTGTAAATAATTTAAATTTAAATTATATTTATTAAAACTTACAAACTGTATTGCAATGTTAAAGCCGACAAAAATGCATAAAAACGCATTCCAAAACCCGTGTTCATATTTAAATGCGTACTCCAAAAAAACCTTTAGAAAATTAAACGAATTTCCAAATTCAAAAACCGTTGTGTTGTTATCATTCTATTAAGTGTACACTCTATTAGTAGTAAGTCAATGTACTTTAATAATAAGATTTTAAAATGTACATAGAAAGGCGTATGAGGTTATGGTGTAATTTGACTAAATGTTAATTCTGAGTTTATAAACCACTGGTTAAAGAAACTCTCTGATTCCAGAAAGCTCGATAAGGGTAGGAGAAGGATACAGACTTCGTTTTAAAATACTTTCACATCGTATAAGCTTGATCTATTAAAACGTTAACTGTATGTAATATAATTTACAAACTCTTTTGTGTGTTCGTTTGTTAAAAACTTTTAGTCACTCATCCTCCGTCAAGATGTGTACGCACTTGGAGTAAACCAACCTCCTTTACGTAGCCTTCACAATTAGGAACGTTTAAACAATATTTTCTTAGGACCCTTAAAAACCTCGATGTAGTTTATTTATGTCGTAAAAAGCCTAAGCTACTAAATTTAAACCCGCTAACGCTTATATTGTACAATATTTTATATATGTCGAAAAAATATTAACTTTTAAGATGACATTTTTTAACAGGTGTCTAAATTAAGTGCTAAAATCTCAAACAACCGTTCCATTAATAATAAAAAATGCTGATTTTCTTAGGAAATTGTAATTCATTACAACATATTATAATAATTAAAATAACCATCAGTAATAAATTAGGAGTTCAGAGTAGGACCCCCAAAGGAGTTATATTTTAACAGTTATGTTTAGTAAAAGATTCAGTTCTTACCTTATTCATAGCAAATCATCCTTATGCTTAGCTGAATATCTGTGCAAACCCCTTAACTTTACATTGAATAATCCAACTAAAATTATAATTCACTCTCCCTGTGAGTGGTTTGTCTGGTTATGAAATTCATATCCTTTCAACTACTAGTACTAGTACTGATACCATATTTTTCCTGCATCATGGAATATTATACTAATTTTATAGCATTTTATTTGGTTTTATAAATCATGATAGTAGCGTGAAGATATTAGTAGACTCAATCAACTTCTTTAAATATTTTAGTGTTTTAACCTGTTAAGTAAACACATAGACAAAGTCAATTCATGGTTTGAATTTACTACTTATAAGAAAAAGTTTTTAATAGATTTTTGGAAGCCAACTATACAAAATTTGTAATAGATTTTTGGAAGCAGATTAGACCACATTTCCAGTAGATTAGGCAGTTATTCCAAGAGGATTTTGTTTAATAATTTTTAATAGATTTTTCGAGGAGGATTAGTCAAAATTGGTAACAGATTTTTGGATGTAGATTATACAGTATTTGTAATGGATTCAACATTAATTTAGAGAAATTTTCTTGTTAAAGTTTTCTTCATTATAGCAGATTTTGCATTGATTTTTGAGCCACTTTCGTAATTTTTCTTGTTAAAATTTTCTCCATTGTTTGTACTACATTTTTTTACATTATTTTGATAAATTTGTGATTTTGATTGTAAAAACTTTCTTTGTTGGCTGGAGCAGGTCTTTAGTTAATTTTGTTTTGAGAGATTCTTGTGATTTTTCTTGTTAAATTTTCCTTCATTAGTTGTGGCAGTTTTTATTAATTTAGAAACAATGTTTGTGATTTTTCTTATAAACATTTCTTCAGTAGATTTTTCATTGGTTTTACGAGAATTTTCCGAACTTTTTTAGCGATCAGAGATTTTCTAAATAATTTTGTGAGTTTAAGAGTGTTAGTTATATATAATTTGAAACTCAGATCTAAATCAAATATTCAATTAATATAAATTTTTAAAAGTTTTGGCCCTAGCTGAATACCTTGTAGGACACCGTACTCTAATCTGCTACATTATAACGTTACGTAGATACGATTCAAACTATTGCTGGCAATTTCTGTTGACAACTATATCATCCATGCAAGTTATAATTTTCGTGCGTTATACCATGTTATAATTTAAAATATAATTTGGTTTGTTTGCAAATGATAACATACAATACATTTCAGAGCTAATGTCACTATATATATATATATATAGTGACATATATATATATATATATATATATATATATATATATATATATATATATATATATACATATATAATAACTGTTGGTAATATACGCAACCCATTTGTTTTCTGTTAGTTAAACTGCTTACTGGTATATATAATTAAGTTTGATTTATACTTTTTTGGGTGATACATTACTTATGAAAACGCCTTGCTATACCTTTTCCATGTATTAAAATATAAATGAACGTTCTATGTCATGACAGTAATTATAGGTAAAGTAATCTAAACCTTTTAATAACATTCAATATATATCGAATCAAAATATTATAAATTCAATATATTTATAGACATATCTCTACATTTTTCATTTTCGGCTATCATTTATGATCTATGAGATGGCTATAAAATCGGAAAGGATTTAAAGCGATGTATTTTTGGAAGAACAATACACGGATAATCTAGTACACTTTCGTTTTAAAAGCCACTTTATGAGTAACTGGACAGTTTCAGTTAACTGTTTCAGGATTTGTTTGTTCGAGCATTTAATCAGGAATTTGCTCACTAACGTCAGGTTTCGATAAGGATAAAAATTTGAAGTAAATTGTTTACTTGCTATTTACTTCCATTAGTTGACGCAAAACATCAAAATTCTTTATTTAATTAAACAATTGAATGAATTTATGTGTGGCTTTGCGTCCCGTTATTTAAGATAGTAATATAGTTTTTTTATATCAGTTTATATTTTGTAATTATAAGTGAAGAATTGTAAAAGTTAACATATTTTTACTAATTTCCAAACGGATTAAAACATTTATTAAGCAAATGCTTCAGTTAGCAATCGCTGCTAGAAGAATACTTAGCCTTGCTGCAGTAAGTAATTGTCACCGTGACTTTGTGTACCTAATACACGTTTTCTTCGTGTTTAAGTTCACTTTGTGTAATCGTACTTTGAGTAAGCACTTACAGTTTCGAGAATTTTTTTCTATATCCAAGTGTATGAATGTTTTATATAAAATGTTTGTTCACACAGGACTAATAGATATCAACATACTCTTCAAATAAATGGAAAAGTCCTTAGGGAATGAGAAAAAAAAATCGAAATTTATTTAATTAGTTGATTAAAGTATAAATAATATTTTACTTGTATATTTCAAGCACTATATCTTAGTTATGTCACGTAAAGTTTTAAAAATATGAGAAATAAGATGCGATTATTGATCATCAAATATTGTTATAACAAATTCTATTGTTTACTACAGGTATGAGAACAATATTCTATAAATTGTCCTGTCTTGAACTCTAAATCTTTGGCCATTATATATTTTTTTATTTACCATTTAAGATAATAATTTTAATGTAGAGGAGTTTGTCTTATTGCCTTAATAGTTTAATATGTATACATACGCAGCTTAGAAAAAAACTTATTTATGTCAAAAACATCTAACATGGGTTTTATAATAAACTTTAAGTCAGTATTAAAAGTCAGACAATTGTTTTATATGAGCAATATAGTACTCATCAAGTATATATGCACAATTTTACATTAAAAGTATATTTTTAATAATAAGTCTAACTTTATTATCTGAAAAAACTATTTGCTCTTTGTTCTACAGCGGTTACAGAAAATATTGAAAAAAGTGTTATAAGAGTTGTAGCTTACTGTATTTTTTCAACATTACAGATGAAAAAACCAATGTAGTTAAAATAACTTAACGTGTGGAAGTGATGTCATACATTTTTTCACAGAACGGTTTATTATATTAAAAGGGTTCTTTGAATTAATAATATTTTTTGCTGCAATGCTGCAACTTTAAAGACCAAGATAGGAGTTTTGAAACTTTAGAAACAAGCGGGGCGTAGCCCGGAGTAATTTTGATATAAAATTAGGCTTATATGTTAAACATGGCCCATAAGAATGCCCATATTTAAATTCAGTACAATTGGTATAGAAGTGTATACCTGATTGAGTGACAAGTATTTACTTGATATTGTTTTATACTAGGTCGTTTAAAAGCCCATTAACTCCCTTATCTCTCAACTGATTTTCTTAAACTTGGTATTGTTGAAGTTTTAATTCCAATGCCAAACTAAAATGTAATAACTGTGATTTTTTTATTATATTTAATTTAAAGGTTTTAAAGACACTTCGAAATTTTAAGAAGCCACCACTTTTTAAATAAAATTTGCAAAAAACGTATATGTTTTTCTCTAAAACAGTATTAAAGTTTATGAGCTATATACACATTTTTGTCCTATTACAATAGGCCGTTTTTAAAATAGAAATAGATACATGAAAAATACAATAAGGCGGAAATGTATTTAATTAATAGGTTTTAGAACGTTAAACTAGTTTTTGGTTTGTCTTTGTTCCTGAAATAATACCCGAAAGTGTTGGTAGAAAGTCTTGAGACACTCTGTATATAAATTAGAGCGATGTTTTAGAAACATAAATATAAAAAATGTTATTTAAGAAATAAATTAAAATTAAGCTTTAGTATGCATCACTGCGTTTAATTCGCTTATGTTATTATTTGGTATACGATGTAACTGTAAATTTACGTAGTTTTAAAATAAGTGTATGCGATAAATGTTTGTACAAACTGGAATGACAATATTTATAATTATACACTAAAGTCAAAGACATTTTAGTTTCTTTATCTCACACACGAAACTCATTATGTTAATGTTTTTAATAGATCAAATGTGTTCTGAGAGAAAAGAAAAATATGGTATATCGTTACAGAGACAGAAATATAGTGCAATAGGAAAGGAGGGAAGATTGTATCAGGGTTGTTTGTTCACTGGGGGATGGAGAGTCGTACTTATAAAGTTATATTTTGTCCTAAAATTTATTTTCCAACCTTCTAAATTATTTTTATTTATCAAATATATTAATTAAAACAATAAAATGGTTGAACTACTATGTACTATATCTTATAAAAAAAGTTTTATGTTAAATTATTTCGGAAAAGAATTGCTATAAAGAAGGCAATGCAATAACTTAATATCCACTATTTTTTATTACAAACGAAAATAATTCATTAAAAATATTAATATTTACCATATAAAATTATACTGGGTAGGCCTATGTCTATTGAGCCTGGAATCGGCCACCCAGCTGTTCAACGGTTACAGATAGGAATGTACTACTTGAGTTGAATATAATTATTAGACTGAAAATTCCACATTTTAAGCGACTTTCTCGTTTTCATTATATCAGAAAATTTTGTGAAAATCTTAAATACAAGCATATATCAAATTTTAAATTAAATTATAGGTCTCAATTAAAGACTACATCGAATCCGATCTCTAAAGATTCACCGTAACCATAATGGTGACAGCTGTAAAACATTATCTCTGTGTTCCTGCCAGTACCTTTAAAGAAATTAGTAAAACCTTCATCAATTGTACCTTTTCTCTTCCAAAGCATGCATAATTAGAAGAGTTGTTCTTTCATCCTCACTACATAACCATTCCGAAATAAAATTAGTAATAATAATTTTACAACTTGTAGGAGTGTAACCAATCGTATTTCACAACCATCTCGATTGTTATATCCAGCTCACGTGACCGCCTAGCCGTATTGCATTATAGAAATTTGTGTTTTCTGCTAGAACACAAAGCCCACTCACCATACTTGTGGTGTAACAGTGCCCACGGCAAATGACTGGTTACTATCAGAATTATTGGTAAAAGCTACCATATTGGATTGTCGTTATCAGTAATGTCCTGCGGCCAAGCTAGAAGCACGCTTTGAACAAACACATACACGATTGTTTACCGCTTGGGTTTACATGCCTTACGAAATGTTTTATAAACCCTTACTATTAGCATCGTGGTAGTTTTGCTTTGTTTCCATTATATACAAAATTATAACCAGAAGGCTCTGCTTAGTACCTATTTAATTATCTGTAAAATAGAACGATATTTCACTATGATAATGAACATTGACATGTACAAAATGGGTAGGACTATAACATGTCATTACGTATTTCCACATTACATGAAGAAATGAAATTTTATTAGGATAAATGGTCATATAATTTGTGATTTTTCTGAAGGAATTTATTATTATTGTAATTTTTTTTGATATTGTTTAAATATGTTGGCAATACATCATTCCTAAATAACCCGTCATAAACATGTACAAACACCGACTATAATTAAAACATACACAATCTGTTTTATTTATTAATTCGATGCAAATTCAAACAACAGTCTTAGTCTGACTCATTCTGTCACTAACTTAAACTAAATTAAGAGTTCTCGTATTATGATTAAAGATCACCTGTTAATACGTACTAACGTTTTGCAAATTACATTAATTACATTTTTTACACAACTAACTATTTATTATATCAAACAGTTGTTGAAACTAATATAATAAAACTTTTCATTTGCCCATTCAAAAATAACTTTTATCGGCACAACCAGGTGAATCATAAATTAAAATAACACAAGTAAAATATAAAAGAACCTCTCTTTACGAATTCGCCCGCTTAGTTGAGATTTATCACATTTCATATCTCCTAATTCAATGCTGCACAACTCAAAATGATAAAACTCAATTATCTTCAGTTAAACACTGAATCTATAATGAGGAAATCTCCAGAAAGAAACATAATAAGCAGTTATTTAACCAAGATAGAATATTTAAATATGCTAATCAGATCTGCCATTATGCTGCCGCTCGGTAAAAGAACTGTTTAATCCAAAATGCCTCTTGACAGATAAGATATATTCTGTTTTAAAAGATTCTGTCTTTAGAAGTAAACATATCGCACTCTATTGACAATACATTTAGAGTTAGGTTTTAACGGTGGGACCATTGATAATGAAAAAGAAAACTTGTTCGAACAGTTGCCTTCGTTCAGTGATATAAGGAATCATTAACACTCTTTTTTGACATCTACAATCTTGCACCTGATGAAGTGATTAGATAGCAGATTGTGAAACGCAATATTACTGATTTCTTGTACCATTAAACGCGGACAAACATGTGAAGAATTCCTGTCACATTGAGAATACATTCGATAATGTAGAGATGTAAGGTACAGGATGCACCTATCCTAAGGTCCTAAAGTAGTTATCTATAACGTAATATAAAATAACTCATCATATTCATTGAACGAAAATTTCAACATAAATAATTATTTTTTACTTAGCAAAACCAAGATATGTAACATCACGCTCAAATATTTTAGTCAACTGGATGAAGCAAGTTTCGTTAACTCACTCAAGTTTTTAGCGATAAACAAAGTTTTTACCTTAATACACAAATGAAGGTGGTGAGAGTGAAAGTTGGTCGGTGAGAGGGCAGGGGAGAGTGTGCAAACATGACACGGTGAAACATTTGCATGGTAAAAACACTGGTCACTGTACCACAGAACCCCAGTGAGCTGAATTAATTGTCACCGTTGTGAACCACTATGTAGTTTTTTTATATTTCTGTCCCTATTTATTTAATTTACACTTTCTTGCAGTCAGTAATGTTAATACGGAATCTATCAATGGTAGAGCGGAAAGTATTGTATGTGAAAGAGCTTCCAACGGATTCAATTTCAAATTCATTTTATTTTTCAATTTGACAATAATAAATTCTATTGCAACGTCAGTTTTAAAAATTTAAAATTATAAACTAATATTTACATCCATCCATACTTACAAGAATCACACACACGCACACTCATTCAGGGTTACACAAAATCCCTAATTTGGCTGATTTTAGGCCAATACCAATTAGTTATCCCAGCGACTCTCCATAAACTCATCGTCCGAGTAAAACGTATTCGCTACTAGATGGCGCTTCAGTCGAGTCGAATTTGATTTAGATTATCTGTTTGTTTGATGCTTTCAGGGAGTTTATTAATCAGCCTAACGCCAACTTGAGACGTCAAATGAGCAAATGCTGCCGTCCTGTGCTGTTGTCCTCGCAAGTTGTCCCTGCCTCTCGTTCCATGTCTCGGCCCTGTATGAAAGTACACTTGGTCCAGCAATACGTAAGCACCTCCAGCACATGCTAATTAAATCCTGGTAATTTTATTACCTCAAATAAAAACAGTGCCTAAATAATTATTTATCTCGGTGTGTTTCCAGGAACTGCATTTTTTAAACTTAAAATGGGAACAAAGTGGTCTAGTATGTTTAAAGTTTCCTATTGACGATGGATGATTTTTAAGGACAATTGGATTGTGATCTTGTACAATCGTTATATTTAATAAAATGTGATAATGTTTAAGTAAGCACTTCTATTATCTTCTTTAGGTGTCAAAAAACCTTAATTCATTCACAAACGTTTAAATAATACAATATTTGTACCTAGCAATCTGCTACTTTAAACTTAACAATATAGTGTATTGTACTACTTCAAAAAGCAAACCTATTTTCCTATGGATTTACAGGTATATGCTTGATTTGTATTAATTTACCACATATTGTTTTGTAAAATTTAGAATCTACCGAGTAAATCCTCACTCAATTTTGTGTTTGATATTTTGTTTTTTTTTTTAATTTGTGAACCTGAATAAGTGTGTTAATTATTTCAATCTGCGAAACTTTAAGCTCTAGTTTGAAACATAATTATAAGGGTGGCAAATTTCCGAAATCTTATTATCCTTTGAAAGCTGTCTCGTTTTGCAAAAATTATTGAAAACTGTGCAACCGTTTTGCAAGTATGCTACAAAGAATGGCATTGCGATAATAATTCAACTTTAACAATATTCAACCTTCAGGATATTTAATGAAATTACATAATATACTTTTGTAATTTTAAAAGATGCATAAATATGTATAGTAAGAAATGTAATTATAGGCTATTTATTGTTTTATTAAATAAAGGGTAGCTCTGCGTTTAACCCTTTGAAGCTATTAAACGATTTCGTATCGCAATGATTTCACTACATTTTGTGCAGTTGCGCTATTTTGAATTTAAATGTTTTATTTAACTATACACACTGTCCCTTCTGTTATGTTTTATATGATGGTTCACTTGTACAATAATAATAGTAATAACTCTCTGTGGTGTTACAAGTCGGATGAAACTAGAGTGAGTGTTCTTGGACTCGGTTGATAAATATTTCTTCATGTATGTACGTGTTTATTAGTGCACGTTGACTTCTGGTCGTAAGATAAGTTGCGTTAAACATTTAATTAAGTTATTACACGTTTATATGGTGATTTTATGTTAATAAGATAATTAAGTATGTTTCAAATGTAAGCCAACATGACAATTTTCGAAAGATATTTTTATATTTTACTAAAAAGCTGCAATGCGGCACTTTGTGCAGTTAAATATCATGTGTACCAACCATTAGAATGTTATGGTAAAAACTTATCTTAGGACAACCATAAAACCAGATTTTTATGCATTATATAATGAAGTCAACAAGGAAAGTATATATTAAATACTTATGGTATTTTTGAAATTATTATAAACTAATTTCTTTCTGTTAAGTATAAAATAGGTCGTATCCTTAAAATTCTGACTTGAACCTGACAAAACCTGTTTAATAATTTTTAAATATGGTATTATTATAATATTTAAAAAATATAAACATTTCAAGCCAATGACATGTAAAATATGGTACATTGTAGGTACTATTGTGAAAGCTGTGGCAGTTGAAACATGTAAACCAAATTGAAGTTTTAAGCGCAGATTGAACGACGCAACCTATAACTAACTTAATCACACTGGCTTGTAAATAATCAAGAGAGTCTTGGATCGTTTTCGTTTTTTATATTGCCTTATTTTGACATGTTTAGCTGTGTAAAAATTTTGGTTTTAAGTAAAAAATTATGCCAGGATTGGAAGCAAAAAATTTCCTTCAATGCCCATTATAATAATGTCATAATATTGCAGTATTATGAAAAAAATAATAACATACATGTATAGTTTTCAACTGCCTTTTAGTTTGAAATTAATTAAGGTTCACGAAACAAATCACTAATATTGCAGCGTGCATTGAGATTATAAAAACTGTCTATAGTTGTATTCGATGAAATAGTTTAGATAATTTCATTAAAACGTTGAATACCTTCCATTACTTCTAATCATGCTAAACTCAATACAACGCATCACAGGGTTTAATGTGTTTAATTGACTTGATGTTTGTACATAAAGCTCTTTGAGATGATTACTCCAATTGAAATAACCTTGCTCATGTGAAATTTGGAGAGAGTTCTGATTGATGTACGAATCTGAAGCAATAGAATACGCTATTGTAGAGTTGAACTAAAACAAATATGCAGTTTTAAGTAAGAAATTTTTAAATAATAGTCCGTTCTGTCATTCCCAAGCTTTGAGATTGTAAAATGGACCGATCCTAGCCTTATGAAAATGGTTTCAGGACTAAGTACTTGCAGTAACCGCCATACAGGAATGGGCGCGCAATCGCGCTTTTGTGTATTAAAACAAAAACAATTATTTTTATACATATTCATTTCTGAATTATGTTGGATAATTTGTAATGAGTATAAACTTGCTTTGTTCCATATTTATTTTTACAGCTGATGGGTAAATAAGATTTCAACTTTTGGTTGTGAAAGAATTATGTTTTCAATGCTATGGAACATGCATCCTTTACACAGTCAATAAATGCTATAGACCAATACTTGTTAGTAGCTTAAATATTTGTGAATTTGTCCAAGTTTGCACTTCTTTTTTCTTACACAAATTAATTTTTTACATGCTACGATGCAATATTGAAATAGCTATGACTTTTTAATTACTATCAGATATGCACTGATGTATACTTTTTGTCCAAAATAAACTCGCAAGACATTGAATGGTATATATATATATATATATATAAAATCAAATATTTATAGCATGCTAATATAATTGACGATAATTTTGTGTTGAATACTAATAAATGAATTTACCACTTTAATAATCTATTTTTTATACGGCCATGTGTCGCTAAATTTATCTCCGTATAGGATTAAGTTATATAACACTGCATTCCTAAAAATAAATACAGAGGACGAGAATAGTCGTCGTATTTAATGCCCACAGTATGTAATAAATTACAGAGTACAACAATGTATAAGCCACACACAATAGTGTCCACATGTCCCGCCTCTGTGTCCGCACTGCGGTAGATTATTCTTATGACACACAGAAGTAATTTATGTTCAAAAAAGAGAAACACCAGCGAAAATAATGTTTCAGAGAAACAACACTGTGTTATAGTCATGTTTTAGCTATCGCATGTTGGGTAATTCACCTCAAAAACTATAAGTCTATTCAAATTACATGTTTTTACACAACACTAACATTTTCCACTCTTCTTAATTTTTAATCAAAGACGATTAAAAAACCGAAAACAAAAAAGCGCATAAAAGATACATAATTTACATTGTATAACTTATGAGGAATTATTTTTTCTGTTTTCAGACCTTACAACAATTAAAAAGTGGGTATTACCATCATTAATTTACATAGGTAATTTAAAAATGTTAGTTTTTTATGTACAAATTCATACAGGACAAAACAAGTTCATACTCATTGACAAAATTGAACTATCCAAGATAATTCAGAAATGAATGTAAGTATATATATATATATATATATATATATAACATTTTTCTTCAAATAGTGGAAGTATAATGCAAAAGATTTTACTACTTAATTTTCTGTGTAGTCGGTGCTTGCGCAACAGATATCCCTTTAATGTCAACTCTTCACAAAGTAAAAAACTTGTGATAATTGTTCTATTGAGATGGCTGTAAAATCGGAAAGAATTTTTAAAGACGTGTATGTTTGGAAGAACAATACACGGGAAATCTAGGATCCATATTACATTGAAAAAACACATAACATACATATTTGCTGAAAACCATATAGGAATTCCCCATTCGAATTAAAAAAAAACATATTATACTTAATAAAAACAACCCCAAGTATTAAAACTGAAATACAGAATACAGGTCACAATAAGTCTGCACTCTCCGGCCAATTTGGGGGTGTATTATTTTGTTTTATACACTACATAATACATTAGTAAGTGTTAAGTTTGAAGTCCATGTTGTTTTCAGTAGTAGTTTTCATAGAATTGTCACACAACGTGTTTTTATGATTCCTTGTCACGACGTTTTATAATGATTTAATTAATTTACCCTAGATATGGTTATAAGATTATGTTTGGTTAGTTATACAGCTCAGAATGAGATAAGGTGTGACAGCTCAAAAGGTGGTGTCACTTATATTTCGTAAAATTAAATGGTGGCAAATATTAAAATAATTAAGTTAGATTCTTATTATTTAACAATTAACAGACTATGTCTTTTAAATATATTAAAATCATAATACAAATTCTACCAAGATTTAATTAATAACGAACATTCTATGTAATGAGAGTAAATTTAGGCAAAGTAATCGAAACCTGTTATAGCACTTAACATCTATATATATATATATATATATATATATATATATATATATATATATATATATATGTAGATATCATCGAATCAAGAATAAGATAAATTCAAGATATTTATAAAAATAACTATACATTTTTGGCAATTATTTAAGATTTATTAGATGGCTATAAAATTGGAAAGAATTTTAAGCGATATATCTTTATAAGAACAATAAATGGGTAATTTACTGCACTTTTTTTTTAAAAGACACGTTATGAATAATTGGACAGCTTCAGATAACTGTTCCAGGATTTGTATTTATTATTTGCGCAGAGTATTTATTTATAAATGTGCTTAATAACGTCAGGTTTTGATCAGGATAAAAGGTTGAAGTAATTTGTTTACTTTCTATTTACTTCCATAAGTTGACGCTTAATATTCTCTATTTCAATTGAGCCATCGGGAGACGCTAGTCTTTGCGCCCCGTTATTGAAAATAGAAATATAGTTTAATTATTATATAGATATTATATTACTTTATACATTTATAATTATAAGTGAAAACCAGTAAAAGCTAACATATTTGTACTAATTTCCAAAACTATCTATCAGTGAATAAAATTCATCAAACGCACTAACTTACAGCAATACCTCATGGATGTCTATCGCATTTCTTCCAGTTTGAATGAATATTTAATGTTTCAATCGGTGCTTCACTGCATTTCGAATACTTCTCAGAAAATTTTTGAAATTAACGTATAATATGATAAAAGGATGTTCGCGCGATGCCGGACGGATAGCAAACAGGTTTAGACATGTCCATTCTTGTCCATGCATGCGAGTGTCCTTTTAAAAGCGTCGATATATTTACTGAAAAATACGGAATAATTTTAAACAGAATCCAAACACGAATATGTAAAACAATTGAGGAAATGTAAACTTATTTCAAAGCCTTTGTTCAATCAGCTCTAAGGAGATGCTTACACGAACAATTCTTTGCTATCACAGTTCGTTACTCAATCAGTCGTCTCTTCTTCTCTGTACAGTTTGTGAATGTTGTAATTCATATTCGTCTTTATATTACCTGAAGACAGACCTAATAGGGATACAAATGGCCGTGGAAACTTCCAGCTAAAGACTGTAGTTAATTAGTTAATTAGATTTTATACAATGTAAATTTCATAACCTAGTCAGCCAGTATAATTTAATATTATTTTTTTTTATCCAATGTTCCGGAACTAAATTATTGGCGGAGTAACTACCTAATTGGCACGCGTATGAATATTTTATTCTAACCCTTTGTAGCAGCCAAACTACGTGACTGATTAGACCTCGCGCGCCTTGTCCGTAAGTAAAATTTTTCTTTTCGTATTATTAAATTAGCCCTTTGATGCCAAACATATAAAAATGAGTGTAACGTAAAGTTGTAAATAGTAAAGTAATTTACCCTTGAAGATCTTTTATTTGCTTGATTGAAATAGATACAAGTTGTGGCGTCGTCCTTCTGACGAGCACGTTGTTGTAATAAGTTTTTTGTATCATTAAATGGCTAAGTACCGTCGCGAATTTGTTTTAGGCGAGCTCACGGATCTCACGTATATCACGTATCTCACGTATTATTTGAGTAGATGGCTACCAGTTTCATAACTTCTACTCCTCTTCTAGTAACTACCGACTATAAATAACCCAACCCTTCTTAGACTCTAGCTTTAATGTCTCGTGCCAAGACGCCGACACCCATAGTTGTGAGTCTACACATTGGAAAGGGAAGTAAAATCTTAATATTTTATAAAGTAAAACATCTTAGGCATAATTCCGTAGAACATTGGATATTTTAGGCCCACCTATCAGATATACATTTTTAGTTCTTGTACTCTAATTGGCAGCAACGTGGAAAGGCATACATTTAATTTACCATCTAAAAGCGGTGCTTGTATGTTTCATTCATTAAATTGAATTTATTAGTAAACTTTACAATTCGAGTATTTATTACTACGACCTCAGAAGTCACCACCCCCATGTGTTATCGTCATTCGGTACAAGACAATAGACGCAATATCAAAGATATGAAGTCGCTGTTTTAGAGTCCGTTCATCAAGTTACATGGCAGATACAAATATAAATAGAAAATTACAAAGTTTGATTTTACACTGCATAGTGGTTTTCCAAGTCATTCCATACAACCGATAACCGTCTTTACTGTTATCTCTACAGTTACATAAAGAAACTTTACGCATTTAATTTATGTAAGAACGGAACTGGTGTCTTAGCGATATTCTGGATTAAACATACTTTAGCCAAGCGGCAGCTTAATGGCAGATCTGATTAGCATATTTAAATATTCTATCTTGGTTAAGTAATTTGCTTATTTTGTTTCTTTCGAAGATTTCCTCATCACAGATTCAGTGTTTAACTGAAGATAATTGAGTTCTCTCGTTCTGAATTATAAACCATTAACTTATTAGACAAAAAATTTGAACCAAGCGGGCGAATTCGTAAAGTGAGATTCTTTTATATTTCACTTGTACTATTTCATTTTTGATTCATCTGTTCGTGGTAATAAAGTGATTTTTAATTATCCTACTGAAAATTGTATTACATTTTAGAGTCTATAACCATTTTTAACTATAATAATTAGTTATTTATGCTACTAATACAGTGAAAGTAAAGCATAACACTTAAGTGTTAATAAGTAAATCGAGCTACGTTTAGAAGTTTATTCATAATAATTTACTTTCGGTTAGTATCAGAATAGATCAAACTAAAACTGTTTTAATTTCCATCGAATTATTAAGTAAATTTTATATATTTCGTATATTATAATTTTACTTGATCTTTGCACATGTTCATGAATTGGTAATTAGGAAAATTATATTGCCAAAATATATAAACAATAATTTTAAAAACTTTGTGTTCAAATTGTAACATATTTCTACAGAAAGGACAAGTAATATGACCCATTTATCCTGATAAAACTTTAATATTTTTTTGCATAATGTGGAAATAAGTAATTACATTTTATAACTCTACACATTTTGTACATGTAAATGTATCATACTTTATTATAGTGGAGTACTGTTTTATGTTACAGATAATTAAATATTTACAAAGCAGAACGTTCTAGTTATAATTTTTATATAATGCAAACAAAGCAAAACCACAACTGTGGTAGTAGTCAGGATTTATAAAACATCTGCTAAGGCATGTAAACCCAAGCGGTAAACAATCGTGTATGTATTTGTTAAAAGCGTGCGTCTAGCTGGCCTGCAGGACATCATTGATAACTACAATCCAAATCGTAACTTTTACCAATAATACTGATAGTAAACAGTCATTTGCCGTGGGCACTGTTACACCACGAGTACCGTGAGTGGGCTTTATTTTCCAGCACAAAACACAAATTCCTATAATGCACACGGTTAGGCGGTCACGTATGCAGGATATTACAATCGATTGGGGTGGTTTCACTCCTACAAGTTGTAACACTATTATTACTAGTTTTATTTTGGCAATGTCACGTAGTGAGCAGGAAATGATAACCCTTCTATAGTAGGGACCATCAGAGAGTGCAGTTGAGGGAGGAGCCTATTTGGCGCGTGACCTTGGAGCAGCTAATGAGGATTGTGCGACGTTGCCAAACTTGTCCCCTCTGCAACCGCAACTCTCCGTCTCGGGCGGCAGTTAAAGTGTTTTGTGGCAACGTCGCGGCGCCTGTTCATTCTATTGGTCGCCACCAATTGCACTCTTTCGTGGCCTCTACTTTAATGATGTGTGCTTTGGTAGGGAAAACGTAGAAAATAAGAGTAGATTACTTAGTCATTTAATGATACATTTCCTGGCAGGAATCCTATCTCTAATATCATAGTAATAACAACATTTGCACGTTTTTTGGACACAAAAAGCAGTTTTTAATAGTGATAAGCAATTTCCCCCCTGCCATAATTTTTTATAGTGGGAAAACTTTTTAGATCCAGTTTTCAATGGTGGTTTCTACTGACAAAGCCCTTCGATTTGATTTACAACTCGACATATGTTTGCAGTTAAGATTTAGGACAGCAGCTTTGTATGTAGAAAACCAAAATATGGAATTTTCAATTAATTTTGATAAACTCAAGTGGTACATCCTAATTTGTTATCGTGCTTAGATATCGTGTTATCTACTGGGAGACTGGTTCCAAATTTAACTAACACAACCTATATAATATTTTATAAATAATAATATTTAAACCTTTTCTAAGAAATCATTTTATTTTGGAATTATAAATTTGGATATTAAGTTGATCTATCCTCTACCATAAATTTGATTTTCCTAAAAATGTAACATGTACTTTTTTGATAAGATATCATACCATACATAGTACTGTATTGTTTTAAATAATATACAACATAAATGAAATAATGTTGGAGGTTGGACAATAAGTTTCAGGATAAAATATAACTTGATAAGTACGACTCCACCCCATCCTCCAGTGAACAAACAACCCTGATACAATCTTTCCTCCTTTCCAATTTCAGTACATTCTTGGCTCTGTTGCGTCATACTTTTCTTCTCTCAAAAAATATATGTTGTATTAAATAATCTCAATTTATGTGTTTAGTGGGTATGTTTAGACTAAATAATGTCTTTGACTTTAGTGAATAATTATAATTATTAATTCCAGTTTAAAAACTTTTTTTGCTTACACTTAGTTTAAAACTTCGTAAATTTATAATTACAATATAAATAATATGAACTCTTACTCAAAGTAATACATACTTTCAGTTTCAATTTATTTCTAAAATGAAATTTAAATGAGAATTTAATAATAATAATTCAATTTTATTGACGTATTACATGTGACTTCTAGTTATTGGTTAAAGGCAGATTACCATCGTTAAAGTTATTACAGGAAGTTTTATGTACTAATTAAAAAATGATACAGTTATATGAAGAACTATTAAGATTTAATTACTTAACGTAGTGAATTTTCGTGCCCGTCTCGAGCTAAAAAGTTATAATTTCTAAATTTAGTAACAGGCTAAAGAAAAAACAACTATAACTTACATTAAGAAGTTTATGGATGATAGTATAAATAAGGGTTCAATAATTTAAATGAATTATATATTATTATTGTTATTAAAGTTCTAAAACATTGCTTTAATTTATAAACAAGAACCAAGAACTCCAAGAACTCTATACAAAACTTTTCGGGTATTATTTATAGAACAAAGATAAATAAAAATACCATATTCTAACTTTACAGGAACTCAATTATACATAATTCCTTCCCTTTGTATTTTAATTATACTTATATATATATATATATATATATATGTGTAATTTGAGAATGGTTTAATTTATTACGTTTAAATTTAGTATGTATAATTTTATAAAAACTAAATTCGTAATTGAAGTAAAATTATATATATTTTCAAGTATTATTTTTAAAATGAAGGCTTCTTAAATTTTTTAAAAATAAATATCTTAAAAACTACATATCGCAACAAACAACACAGTTCACTTCCATATCAGTTAAACAATGTCACAGTTATTATATTTTGGTTTAAAAATCCAAAGATACTAAGGTTAAAAAACCAGACAGATAAAAAAATAAGGCAGTGAATGGGCTTTTAAACAGCCAAGTATAAAACAATATCACGTAAAAACTAATGGTCTGTACAATATCCAACTTTACATAGACATTCTTATCGTCCCTGGTTAACATATATGCCTATTTGTATACCGAAAATATCAATTGGTCTCTAAAATCGCACTGCCAGGAATATAGTATTAATAAATTAATAGAAACTTATGCATTTAATACATCTTTCTTTTTAACAGATAGCAAAACCACTTAAAAAAATTATTTATCCTATTATTTTAATATTTTTCATGAACAATGCTGAAAGCAATAAGCAACAACTTTTATAATTCTTCTAATTTAAATTTCTTCAGTACATGTCGTTTAACAAAACGCAAAACAGTTTATTCCGATAATAAAACTAAAATTGTTAGTAAAATATACGTTTAACTGTAAATTTACCGCAAATTGTTTAAGCAGTGCTTGAAACAGTTTTTTGTAGGGCTGACATAAAACACTATTTACTGACTTTTACTACTACGATTTAAATACTGTTATAAAACTGAGAGATTGTAGGTTTTTTTTACTGAAATAGCTTTTTTCTAAACTGAGTATGTATGTATTCCTAAACGTGAACAAACATAAGGCAATAATACAAACATATCTTTAGCATGATCAGTATTATATTACGAATAAATTACAACGGTCGAAAATTTACGTTTTATGGCACAAGAAGCCGAAGTATAGGACCAGAAAGACCTTCTTTTTTCTGTTCTCTTAGGGGTAAAAAAGCTTAGAAATTGCACCTGGTCCTAAAAGGACATTTGCGCTGCTTCCAAAGTAATAGGATATTCTGCATGAGTGAGTATGGTTGTAGGTAGGGGCTGCCTCTGTTGAAGGAAGAATCCATGAGGAAGAATTTTTAGAGCACTAAAATCAAGTCATGTCCTATGAAAAAGGGGAAGCCAGCTCTGAACCAGGCAGGGGGGTGGCACACCCTTATTCCTAAGGTAGTAAGAAAACATTTAAACTTAGGGATATAACCACAACCAATTCCCACAGTCATCTCCTTCAGAAGACTAGCCCTATTGAATTAACCTTTCACCACAGAATCTCGACATTTGTGGTTAGAAATGTACCACTCCGTGACATCCATTAAGGTTGCCCAGATTTAAGTGACACATCAGTTTTTGCTGATCATTGTGGGTTCAAACCGCAAGGTATATAACAGCCAGAGGTGATCCTTGCTGGGTATATATTATCTAGTTGCCTGATGGTCTTAAATCTGTTAGTTACGAGCAATTAATCGCGACTTCACAAGCAATTACGTTATCAGCACTCCAGTTTGGTCAATTTGTCCGTGAAGCACCGACAAATCATGAAAATTAAGTAGTGAAATCCTTTTCATTACTTGTACTTCCAATGCGTAATTTTTAAACTGGTATAACATGGTTTGTTTAGTTTTATTAGGTCGTAAAAACACATCATCAGAAGTAAATTACATGTCGTAAATCACTCATCAGTTATGCGAATTTTTTGTTTTTATAAATCGTCTCTTAAGAAAACTGGAAAATAGTAGTGGTAAATAAATAAAAGATTAACTATATAGACTAATATTGCGGTAATTGTATAACCCACATGCGATAACTAAAACATGACGATAACCCAGCGTTTGTTTCTCTGAAATATTATTTTCGCTGGTGTTTCTCTTTTTTAACATAAAATAACTTCGGTGTTGTCATAAAATAATCTACCGCAGTGCGGACACAGAGGCGGGACATGTGGACACTATTGTGTGTGGCTTATACATTGTTGTACTCCCTACTTATTATTATATACTGTATGGACTATAAATACGACCACTATTTTAGTCATCTGACTTTATTTTTATTAATGCAGTGTTTTATAGCGCCTCGTGTCTGTCTAAGAAATGAATAATTAAAATAGTACTTAATCTATTTATTTGCATTTAACACATTATTATCCTCGAATACTTAATAAAAGCATGGGATATAGGTTAATTACATTAGATAATAGCTTATTGCTTTAATTTCTAAAAAAATTATATATCAGAGGATGCGATAAAACTTTAACTCTACGACATCGTTAACGTAATTATTCCAGATTCATACATTAATCAGTGCTCTCTCTAAATTTTACATGAAAGCCAGGTTGTTTAAATCGGAGTAATCATCTCAAAGAGCTTTATGTACAATCATCAATTCAATAAAATACATTAAACTCTGTGATCCATTCAGCTGAAAGCCAATAAGTGAAGCATGATTGAAAATAATGGAAGTTATTTAGTAATGAAATTAACTAAACTATTTCATCAAACAAAGTGATAGGCAGTGTTTATACCTCTATTCACTTTGTTATATAAAATAATGGTTTTCCGTAAACTTAGAATAATTTCAAACTAAAAGTAAGCTTAAAACTGTATATTTATGTAATAAATACTTTTATGAAACTGTATTATGATTAAAATTCTAAAACTGAGAGTTGAAAGAAATATTTAAGTGGGCTATTTTTTTGAGAAACAAAAAAAGAACAACGTATAAACACCGCAACCTAATGTGAATTTGATGTAGTGTCTTCATCCATCACTGAGGCTGATTTAGAGAGGATTTTTCCGCTGCTATAAAAATATTTTTCTCTTCTCTGGGAACACATGTCACAAACTTCAACTTAAATACACACGAGGAAGTTGTAAGTAACTTTAAACAAAGTTAATGGAAAAATCTGTTTTTTTCACAATCTGTTTTTTTTTTATAAATACGTGCTAATACAAATGTCCAAACTCATAATAACATAAATATTTTACTTAAACTTTTAATACTTATGTAAAAGGTTTAAATTTAAGCCTAGTATGATTATTACATCATACACCATGATAACTGATTAAGATTGTATAGTTACACTTATATAAGCGTTTTAAATGGTTTTCATGTTTAAACTTAGATGATGAGAATAACAATTTACTTCATCAAATAAATAAAAAACATTACAAAAAAATCTATCTGTCTGTGATACATCGAAAAAAACTTACCTATAACTTTTAAATAGGTCAAAATAGGAAAAACTTTTCCTACCGATTCCAATATAACTTTTTGAAAATACTTATAACCTAATTGTCTGATCATTCTAATTCCGTCTTAAAATGGAATTGAATGATAAGATGCTGATAAGAATGATATTCAAACAAGCAAAGTTAAACTGGCCAAAAGTAAGGAATAGTTTATTATTTCTCAGTGACATATAATATGACATGGTAATATTTTCATCATTTTCGAGTTTCCTTAATAGTTCGTTGAATACCTACGAAATGATGAATACCTGATGCTAATGAATTTATTAACGTTTGTAGCCGACATACACGGTAATAAGGTATTACCTCTTATATTTATAACACCAATAAGGCATATCAGTTGAAATAAATGTAAAAATCTGTACAGTTACAGTATAGAATTAGCAAAATATAGAACAAACCATTATTATATAATAGTTGCCTCACATAATTTATTTATAATTTAATTATTAATACTTATATTTAATCTTGTTACACTTGTTGGCCATCTTTATTATTTTTCTTGTAATAGTGTAAAATGGTGTATGCCGTTGGTGAATAAAATAAATAAATAAACAAAAGCCACCAATCGTACCGTTAAGTCTCATTTAAAATTCTTGTGATGTTTTTGACATTGTCGTTCAGGTAAACCATTTCTCTGAAACTGTTCGTATAGGAAAGAGAGAGACACACACAGAGGTTGGTGAATGTCTATTGTAAGGGTACCGAATACAATGTGAACCTTTTCTCCAAAGCCTACATAGCGATTCGCTCAAGCCCTTGAGTATACGACATTGTTCCTGTAAGTCCTTTCAGTTCCTTTCTGTCCTGTGTGTCTCCACTTATTTTACCAAACTATTCAGTAATTTGATCAAAAATAAATAATCAATACCTTAAAAGAAACAAAAAATTTGGTCAAAAAACTTTAAATATATTTTTAAAATAGGAGGTTTTTATTATTAACAGTGTCTAAAGAAATCGTCAAGAAATTAAATAATGTGTAACCGTTTAGTGTTTAATTTAATTTCATCAACAATTTAAATCTTAAATTTTTAGACATTTTTACAAAACAAGTTATTTGATTTAGTTTGTTATATCTACATGTGTATTGTGAATTATTAAGATTTGCGTTAAAACGCTGTATATGTATATTGCGCTGTGTAGATTTGCGCTTATATGTATATATCAGAAAGTTTTGTGATGAAGACTGTAATGCTAATGTCAATAATGTAATGTATTATTAAATATAGCGTTTTAAAAGTCATTTACTGAACTAAAAATATATTTCGGTTAACATATTAATGCTTGTATATTGAATATAAATGTTTTTCATTGTATATAATATTGCTTGTCATGATAATTATTAGAATATCACTAAGGGATAGCTGTTTGTCTATAACGATACAGTTGAAGATAACTTAATTTCATTTCTCGCTACTTAACTGCTTATTAAAGCAACTTAGAAAAAGCACATAGATTTCACTGTTATCTGAAATAGGTATTTATTCAATTGTGACCATGAAAAATATCTTTATTAAGCTTGTATTTCATTGACTGCGATTTGAAAATTATTTCTATTCACAAATATTTCCTTAAATCAAATGCTGATAAACATTACACAAAATTCAAACAAACCTCTTCATTCATTAAGTACGTCAAAATCAAAGTTCCGGTTATATTTAATGATTTTGGCTTTTACGGAACCACGTGGTTCAGTGACGTACCAGGTTAAGGTTTAGATGTACCAGTTTTATGAACTGCTACGTATCTAAATCTTTGACCAGTGAGCCAAAAGTTTGTTTTAAATTTCATGCATACTAAACCTTATTTTTAAAGTTTATCATCTAAGTAGACATTATATCTTAAAATTAAAATTCTTTCTTTTTATGTTATTCGACTAAAATGGGCCAAAATATTTGTGTATCCAAACTTTTGGAAAAACCTTTCAAATCACTCATAACCGATAAAGCATTCTATTGAGGAACTATTGTTAAATGATGAACATAATTGTATTACCAAAATACTATATAAGACAGAATTTTGTAAGAATAATTCTATATTTGTTTCAACCTGGAACTACGGGGTTTGCATTGATCGGAAATTTTTCCTACCAATTTGCTAAGACGGAATCATATAGACTCCACAATCTGTGGGTTATGAACTTCTACGGGTATTTCCTCAAGATCGAAATCGGGAGCTCCTGAGGACCAGAATGTTACAGGGTCTGACAGATCCTGATTGCAAGGAATTTTAATTACCTCAATTATTTTCCTAAGCCAAAAACATCAGGAAGTAACCTCAAGCTGCTAGATATTTAAATGTTCGTGAAAGCAGAAATCCCCATAAGCCAAAGAACCGCAGATTCCAAGTGACTTAAATATAAATAAAATTTTATTATTATTATTTAGCAAAATCCAAAAATGGAAAAATATTGTGTTTTTCTCACAGAAAATATCATCCTTAACTTTGAAAACTGAAAGCTTGTAGTTAACCTTTGATTGAATTAGTTGCACGGGCAACCAAAGGTAAAAATCCCATACCAAACAATGATAATATAAAATCTTTTATCTGATTTAATCCTTAGTAAACTTCTTCATATTACGTATTTGCAAGTCAAATAATAACATTTTAAGAATGACATTTAGCTGAAACTATGTGTTAGTAAATTCTGATCCAGGACTTGTGGTTAGTGACCTTGTTCTATAGCAATCCACTTAGAGTCTGGGATCAATAATAATTGCTTCTGAGTTGGTCAAACAACAAGCAATGATATTGTTGGTATTTCAAGCGATGATGAGCAAACATGAAATACCATTCTGTCGGTTAAACTCTGCTGAGTCACATGTTGTTTGCTGATCAGGCTGATTTGAAGATGAGATGTTAAGATAGTTGAACTGTATCTCTAAACATATGAGTCATGTTTACCAAAGTTTAACCAATATTTCACCGAACTATCTAGCTGTCAATAAATGTCTACTGCATTTTAAAAAGATCACTCTTTTTAAATATTCGTTTCAAAATACAATTTGTGATGAAGAAATTTAAAGTATTGTTCTTGGATCAGTAAAAACTCAATTTTTAATTGTTGAGATTTTGAAGACTTTTTGAATAAAAATATATAAAAAAAACTAATATTTTGTGCAGAGTGATAAACCATATTCAGTGTCCGATTTTGAAGTACAGTTAAAACACTGTAAATATACCACCCAAGGATTGTCAGTAAAGTCACTATCAATCAACCAATCACAACATTGAACACATGTGCATACATTCAACATGTAAGTTTCGTTTTAGCTTATTTTCAACACGAGATATTACAATGTCAGCTACTTATTTTGCTTTTATGACAAATAGAGGAACTGACATGGTACAAAGCTTAAACAAGATATATTTTTTTAATTTAATGTATTTAGTATTGTATTTTTGTTATGCTATCTAAACATTGCATCCTGAAATAAAACAATCTTTATTGACACATCGGATTTAACGCTCTGAGAAAATTGTAAGGCAACAATGGTTAGTTAAGCAGAGTGTATAGCTTGAATGAATTGTTATATGGGCTTATCTTGTTGCTTATATTGTTTCTCATCTCTTTAACAGGTGATAGCATTTTCTCCTCATTCGTGGTGATAAAATATGGCAGGTGTCTATTTCATTCGTAAATTAAAAAAAAACAAAACTACACAACTTCAATTGATAACAGTTTTTCAATGGAGGTATTTAACAATACAAGCCATTTCTCACACACTTTTGTGTTTAATAATTTTTTAAGCATCCAGAATAATGAACAAAATTTTAAATTTAAATTTGTAAAATGAAAATTAAAAATTAAATGAATATAGATCGGATGAATATTGTGTAATAAAAATTACTTCTTTTAAAAGGCAAAAAAAACTATTCATTAATTTCTGACAATGAGTAGAAAAGGTACACCTATACGTTCTATTACGAGTAAAAATATTACTTTCTTTACAATATACAATGATAATAAATCTTATATTTAATAAAAATTGAATCGGAAAAAGTACTTGCACCGTCGGGTCTCGAACCCGGATCTCTCACTTGCAGGGTGAATGTGCTACCATTAAACCACAGAGCGCTTATTTTTTACGATCCAATTTTTTTATATTTGTCCATATCTGTCACATATGCGTTTAAACAACCAAACTAAAATATGATTGGAAGAAATACCCGTCAACAACTTTTATTTACGTTAACCAAGATAGCCTGATTTAATTTTTCAATAAACATTGAATCACAAAAAGTACTTTCTCCGCCAGTATTCGAATCCGGATCTCTCACTTGCCGGGTAAGTGTGCCACTAAAGTTATTTATTAGGCTATTGCCATTCATGCAAACTCGATTAATGTAAATCTGATATTCTGAAATATCAGAACATATTGAACAGATTCACACTTAACATGAAGATATCCTAATACGTTAGCGGGGAAGATATTCAAAAAGAACTCTTAGTATCGTTTTTATATCAGAGACACGCGAAAGGTCTTGCCAATCCAAGATCCATCCAGTCTAATCTATATGAAGAGGTGTTCTCATTATCTCATCAGGTGTACAACTGAGTGCACTACGGTGTGTTTTACCGACGCCAAAGCACGGAGGGGAAACAAGTTTTCCTCATAAAACATAGCTATGGTTAGAAGGGTTGATTTAATGTGGATATTGAGTTTAACTCCGCTAAGTGCAACCTCTGAAATCTAAAACTGCCTCAAACTTGCTCCTAATGAGACAATGAGAATGAACTGGTTATTTGTTTATGATAGATTTACATTAAATAGTATTTTGTGTTTGTTGCATATGTAGTTTTGATATTATAATATTTTTAAATTTTTATTCAGTATTTATTTTTACAGTAAAGTATTGTTAATTAAAGGCTTTTTGTATCAATTAGTGTGGTTATTCAATTATAGTAAAATAATTTCCAACAGTTACTCTATTTTTCTTTCTGCCCATTCGATATCTCAAATACCCACTGGCCTGTAGACTTGAAATTTTGCATGAAGCGTCATTTCTATATAGGCAAAATCAATTTCGATGGTGTTACATATCACTTCGTGGGGTTTGGCTGAGCGTTAGCGAACATTTTTACATTGGCCTTTTTGCAACATTATAGCGACGAAAAACTGCACATAAACTAAATTTGTGAGTAATCTTACAACAACTATATGATATTTTAATGTGGGACATGCTAACTCATGTAGCCTAGCACCATTACTTGTGTAGGCTGGTTACTTATATATCCAAGTTAATTAATAAACATTTTAGTTTGTCATGAGGCAAGATATCATGAGAATTATTTGTAGATTTTAAAATTGCATGCTGAATAGAAAAGAATGGGTTTACTGTAATTATTTTCAATGGGATATGGTTGAGCGTCATTGAAGCCTATCAATCAGTAGTTAAGCACAATTCATATTTTGTTTGCCAGGAGATGTAGTAAACTGAAAGTATGTTCTATTTACTTAGATAGCGGGAGCGGTGACACCTTATCTAGTTATGCTGGTCCAGTTCCATTCTTAGCTGCAATTTCCCTGGATTGGAGAAATGATGGTTTTTAACTATAGAAATATATATGAACCTGGTCTTATATTCTATATCCATTATAGTTTCACGACATGATTCGTGACTAGTTGCACGGACAACACAAATAGTTTGCCGACTATTCTGGCTTCAGAGGCTTGTTTAGGGAATACTATAATTGGTCATATCTTAAAACAGTGGAAATGCCCTTACTGTATTTTACAACTTTGCCATAGTATTATCCATTTGATGTTACACTACATTTTATGATTCAATACTGTATTTAATAGTTTATACGGACTTAAATTATTTTTAATTACTAATCTATAAATTTCCACAGTTTACTATTGAAATTATTTCTTTTATTCAAATTTCAAAACTTGTGTGTCTAAAAAGTAGTATTGAAACTGTCCGTAGAATAAGTGCATCAAACGTTCTATCATTGTTTAGTCTGTCTATTTGCGTAAACCAAATACTTTTTAGAAACATCAGATGACAAGTGATGATGTAAAGAGCAGTGGCTTTATCAGGTAAAAGTGAAAGTGAAATGTTTGTGATTTATTTCCTTAGTAAACTTACTCGGATATGGCACTATATCGATTATACATAATAAATTGGTAAACAGTATTAAAAACACTAAGATAGAAAATTAGGCTTGTATCGTAGTTTAAATGTGATGCTTCTTTTGTAAACATAACATTGTCGACAGACTGTAAGACAAATGATACAAGACACAAGGAATTAAATGTGATTGTAGTCAGAAATATTGACTCCCATAAGCATTTTCTTAACACCAAAGGTCTTAAACAATTTTCCAACAATATTGAGGTTTAGAGTTCATCTGGATTATTGATTGTATAAGCCAGCGTGGGTGTGTTTTAAAAAAGAAGCCTCAGCGTGAACTTTAAATCAAGCAGTCTAAACACAATAGGGTCAAATAACCATTATCCTAGGGTTGAGAAAAAAATCAGTAAGAATCCCAGTTTTGAAAATAAAAATAAAAATCAAGAACCTGCCTTATTCCAGTGTCTGATTAACGTACATACCAGTCAATTGGCCAAATCGGAGAAAAGTCCCTAGGAGGGATTACTTCTGGCTGGTTTATACCTTCAAGTTGAACCTCCACTGAGTACAGAATAAACCGATAAATCTGGGAAACCCTATAGATGTCCAGGTGCACATCACCCACCGCAAATGTCCTCATTTTGGCGTGCAAGAATAGATCGAGAGGTTTGGTCTAGTGCGGGAGACTGTCGGAGTTCGTGGGATTCTTAAGTGTTGTTGTTAGCCTAGGCGTATAGGCGTTGGAGAGGTTGGTTCGGAGGTGACTTTCCCTTCTTCCAAGGAGACATGGCTTATTTAATGCTTAAAATTCTTCCTTATGAATCTTACCAGGAGGATATCCCTAACCAGACCTCAAGACATCCAGAATATCCTGCTACTCTTGAAGCAGCCCTTTTAAGACTAAGTGAAATTTCTCAGCTTCTGTCCTCAGAAAAAAATATCTTCAGAGCTTCATGTGCATGAAAGAGACAGAATATGACAGTTGAATTACAATGTATTTCCTATAATAACAAATAATTTGTGTATTTACACTAGTGTATTAAATAATTTCAAATAAATTTTCATAACCAACCATTGCTTTATGACGCTTTAATTTCAATGCATTACAACTCCTTTGCATAAGATTATAGGATTAGTAGTTTCAGTACCTTCAGCGAATAACACAAAAACAAAGAATTCTTTGGTTTTACTCTAACAGCTCCAGACTGATTTAATATTTACTATTACCTTTTAAAATTACTTTGCTATTAGTTTTTATGTTCCGTTCAATAATTATTAGAAAAAAATCGCTAATTAAATCAGATAATGTCAAAATCATGCTATCTATTCAGATTCATTTAGACAAAAGTCTTTTCTCATTTACAAATTCTCGTCATTGAAACATTATTTTACTCCCTATACTTATTATTGTAGTAGATAATTTTACAGTTAGTGTTTTAATTTAGTTAATCTTTAAAAATCTTATAAGTGTACGAAAATGTATTAAATTGCTTCCAATATTGTAAGATTTTAATAATAAATTTAAATTTAAAACAGATAAATTATTATCACAACGCCGTACATACCTTTACTGTGATTTTGTATTACAAAAATATATCATAACGTTTCTAAGCTTTAAAATCTGTACTCTTCTGCAGGTGAAATTATTTAAGACATATGTTCAATATACACAATGTATAAAAATACATATAACTTTCACCTAAGAATATTTTAAGTAAACCAAAATCAAAAGCATATGCCCTAAGTCTATACTTATCTATAATGTTTTCCGCTCAATTTATATTTGAAACCAATACCAAATTCGCTAAGTGTAAAGTTCAGTAAGTACGGATGAGTTGAAAAAGATGTAGTAGTTCACGGTGGTTACAATAATCTAGAATTCTACATTAGAGTGACCAAAGTTTTTATCATAGAAACGTTCCACCGTGTCATATTTACACATTCTACTCTGCCACCCACCAACCAACCAAACGTGCCCTTACCCCTCCACCTTCATTTGTGTATTGTGATAAAAACTTTGTTTACCGCTAAAAGTTTGAGTAAGTTAACACCAGGGTAAACCTTATTATCAGATAAAATATCATGCTCTACTTAAAATCGAAAGCATACCTGGTACCTTTAAATCAAAATCATAGTTTGTTGAAACTAGATTAGTAATTGTGAACACATACAAAAACATTTAAGCACATTCATGCTCACGTACTAGAAAATTATGAAATGATACTTGTCCCACGATAAGTGTAATTTGGAAATAATTAAATCGCTTCATCTCTCTGTAAAGTACGGAAAACGTTAAAGATCTGCATTTTATCAGCGTATAACCTTATTTTTTGTGGGAGTGATTGAACACTTTTTACTATAAAGAAAACGTTGTCATCTACCCTAAAGTGGGGTTGGTTTCAAGATGTTTTGAACACTTACTACTCACAGTCAGACATTGTCTTCATATAAATACCAATTATTTGACTAAATATGTCAATTTCCTGTCTTTTCTGTCCAGTATTTGACTAACGGTAAGTACGATTTATTAAATCTAAATCCAATATGGTTAAAATATAATTCTTTCTTAAGGAAAATCTTTTTATAAGTTTCACTGCAAATTGAGTACTTATAAACACGCTAAAGTTGCAGCATCACTCATAATTTTGGTTGTTTTTTTTTCATTTTAAGCAGATCTTAACGTTCATACCGTTACTTCATAACACTTCTACGGTCGCTTCCCGGAACATTATACAATTAATAAACATCTCCTTCGCGCGGTGCTGAACAGGCACAGACATGTCTGAACGTGTCCGTGCACGCCCACGCTGCAAATACATGGTTACAAGCATTAAATACTGTTATAATACTTCAAAAAGTGGAAATTTTTTACAAAAACCACACATAAACACGAGTATTTTATAAAATAATTGAGGAAATGTAAACTTAAACTTGAAGCCTTTGTTCAATCAGCTCTAAGGAGATGCTTACACGAACAATTCTTTGCTATCACAGTTCGTTACCCACCCTTCGTATCTACTTCTCTTCACAGTTTGCTGATACCGTACGTGTATCTGTATCACCTGGAAGAATGTAACCGAAGACGGAGTATGGAGTCTACATAAGGATGGTCATGGGAAGTGTTCAGCTTAAGAGAAGGTCCCACTTAAAAATTATAAATAATGGTTTAAAATATTTATGTGGGCCTTCATTTATAATACAAATAAAAATATTAGATAAATAAATATATGCCAATGAAAAAAATAACTTTGAATTTGCACCAGCTGAACCCAACAGTTTTTTGTTTGCTGCTCTTCATGTATGTAGTCTCGAATTTGACTACAGAGCTAACTGGCTTATTTTTACTTTATTTAAATATTTATGTAAAAAAATACAATTTAAAACATTGTATTGTTTTTTAAAATTTTTTATTTTTAAACAGATATATCGAAGGAATACATAAATCTGTAATAGGTATTATACACTTCCAAATAACATAAATACTCCAAAGAGCCAATTTTTTGGATATCAAGAATCTTAATAAGTCCTTGAAATATTTTCTATAAAAAGGTAGTTTAGTGGTTGGTTTTCAGATAACAAATTGGTTTGTTGTCTCTAGTAGATTATTTTAAAAAGTTCAAGTAAAATACATTGAAAATTAAATGTTTTAGGACGTTTAGTGAAAAAGTAAATAGAATATCAACTTTGAGAGCTCGTTTTTCAATCTAAATGGTAGCAGAAATAAAAACAGAATATTGCAAAGAGCTTGTTTTCACGCGAGTCTAGCGTTTTGTTCTAGCCCGCTGCTAACATTTTATATCACATTAAAGACTTTACGCTATTAAGTTTGGTCAGAACAGAATTAATGTTTTACCTGTAAATTTTTATCAAGAAATATTCTGGATTGAACAGTACTTTCGACGAGCGGCAGCTTGATGGCAAAGCTGATTAGCGTATTTAAATAGTCTTCTTAGCTACGTAAACTGTTTATTTTGTTTCTTTCCGAGAGATTTCTTCGTTAGAGATTCAGTAATTAACTGAAGATATTTGAGTTTTTTCTTACTGAGTTATATACCATTAAATTACTTGAGAAGAACCAATTAATTGCTTGGTTTATAAGCTCAGGATTTAGGAAAAGTACTCTTTTACGTAATATAATTAGTCATTTGTATTTTTAGAACCTTGCTTTTTTTGTTAATAATTTAACTCCTGGAACTATTGAATTTATTAATTTCCAAATGTTGCTGACACAAAACAAAACAATAAATTTTATAGAAAATTTAGTACAAATTGAATTTATGCAAAATTTCATATATTTGCTGTCCCAAAACTTTAAATACGAGGTTTTATAAATACGTTATGAAGTCCTTAACTGATAAAACTGAAAAATTCACGCACAATAAACTAATAGTTGTGAGAATAGTTATCGCTTACATTGTAATTTTACCTAGAAAAATACACCTCTTAACAAAACTATACACACCATTAGATACTACTTAAAGGGATAACTGGATATCTCAAAGTCTTAATAAACGATATCACTTATGCGTTGTGTTGATATGCGCAGGAAATTGGCATTTTACCTACAGATTAGTTTGCGATATTTGCTCATCACTTTTTTTTAAACGACATAAGGGTGTTTTCTTAGTGTCATTGTCTTTCTTTGAGTAGACCTTTAATAGACATGTCACAAGATACAGGTTGCAATTTTAAAATTAAAAGTGACTCAATCTAACCCCCCTTTGAGAAAGGGGATAAAATATATTTTCCCTCCAAATAGCCCAAAATATATTTTTTAAGTATGGTGAAGATTTAATATCGATATCTCAAACCGTTTAGAATATATCCAGGCGTATCAGGACCTAATTTACACCATTATGTCAAGTTATTCAATTCGGTCTGATAAATTGGATTAATATATGTCACAAAATTTATATTTCTCTTTTGTCTTTACTAATAATTGATCTTCGTGTTTAGTTAGTTTTACTCTTTTCAGACTATTGGTGTGTATATTTTCAATAACAGAATTGCATTTCGAAATTAAAATTCTTGGAAACGTTATTGTAACACCATATACCATTGATTGAAACCAACGATGCAACGCCTCCCTAATTGTCTTAAGCGTATTACGAAGCTGCGTTCACAATCATAACAAAGAGCTTTCATGTAATCCTATCAGTTCCACTGCGGTAGGCAATCACAAGTACAGTCACTATCATCAGACTTCTTGATATTGTCATTTTATCCTATCTGTGCTACATCATAAGGATCTATTAGACAAATTAAGATATTGGATGTTGCATTTTAACTGTGCATTAATAAATCCAGATAAAGATAATTAAAGATGTATTACTCCTAAAAATCCCTATCATATTTAGGACTAAAATATTAATAAAACCATGAATCGTACTTATTAATCCTGGGCAATTCACAATACCTACAGCACTGTGTATGTTTGATTACAAAACTAAAGAGGGCACAATAATTGTCTCTAATTATCTTCTAAAAGTTAGTTTGAGACAAACTGTTCTAGGAGATATAATCTATACATAATGGACAATTTACGGTTAAATACAATGAAAATAATGTAATGATTTTAGACATTTTTTTGCTTTTATCACGAATATCTCCTATCTCCACATACTTATTGAAACATCTTATTATTTGCAACAATGTGGAGGAGAGTAGCGACATAATAGAGGCATTATTGTAATAGTGTAGAATGCACAACAGAATGAATATAATATTTTGAACGACCAGTGTGTCTCATAATGAGTAACCGATGTTTCAGAAACTATTTCGATAATTAAACTTCAAAAAACACAAAATAAAACTTATATCCAAAAATAATTTGTTTTCTGAAACTGTCAGTACGTGCTTTATAGGAAAACGTAATTATATTAAACTCACTAAGCTGTACAAATGGCAATTTATCCACACAATTCAATTAAATACTTTTTTATTGTCATTATTTAAACAAATATACGAAATTTTATGACATGCATCACTAATCCTATGTTTCTGCACAGTAAGGTTTGTCATTTACAAAATATTTCAAATATACCAAAAATTAAGTCACCAACTCAAACACTACAGTATCTAACAAATTTCATAAATTCAACTATTTACATAGTTTAAAGTTTTTCACGTCAACTGAGTTCATATTTTAGTTCTCACTTTACGTTGGAATTCCAGGAACTGGCCCTCAGAATAAAATGCTTTTGCTGTTAAATATTGTTTCAAAGCTTTTTCAAATTTTGCTTGATTCGTGATAGATTTGATTTTTTCTTGTAAAAATGTTTAAATCTGACGTACACCTGATAAGGGAGATGGCCATGATTCTGCAGTGTGTGTGTTGAGAAAGTTTGTAGTTTTCCCTGGCTCGTGTGTTATAACCTTAGACATCCTTGCCCTGCAGCAGCGTGCATCAAACGATAGAGCATGCTCGTCTCAAGCAATAATACAGCGCAGACAATGTCAGAAATTTGAGCTCCTTAAAGTATTCTCTTCATGACTCTCGGTAAGTTAAGTTATTGATTATGCGACAGGATTTTGATTGTAATATACATAATCTTTGAAATACGAAATTGGACTACTACCCCACAGTATAAGTCCAAAATATATGTGTTGAAAAATAAGTGTATAGTATTAAATTCTAAGTAAGGGGTTAGGGCAACAATTTCATGAGTTTTATATATATATATATATATATATATGTTGAAAGAAAATTCTCTTTTTAATAATTTCAATATGCTTACTCCAGAACGTACTAAAGTTTGATACCAAGGAATTTAGTTGTATGAATTTCGAACGGTTATTTATCACCAATCAGTACCGATGGTGAGGATTTATTTAACATTTTTCGGCTGTTAAATAAATTTGGATATGATAGTATGTAAATGTATTTATTCAAGATACTGAATACAACTATTAAATTCCGTGTATGCTAGTAATTCTACTAGGGCTTTTGATTTAGCCTTGAAGGTGAGGCTGGGGGCAGGGCGTATCAAACAACATTAGCAGTAGTTATAACATCTTTAATATAATTTACGTATATCAAAAACATAATTGGTCCAAGGTTTGAACCCTGCGGAACCCAAAATGTAACTTGGATAATCGGTGTAATTAACCGGAAAACTCAACTTGCTGACTACGATCAGAGCGAGGATCGTAGCCAATTTAAAGAGAAACCTCTATTTTCGTATTTATACAACGTACCAAATAGAATTGGATAATCTATGCGATCAAAAGCCTTTAACAGTTAATATATATAATAAGTAGGCCACATTCCTCTAAGCAACAAATTCAAGTCATAACTTGATTTAAACTACTAGTTTTATCAACGGTGGGCAATTCCTGTCTGAAACCAAACTTTGGTTTTGATCGTATTTATATTTTTCCGAGAATACTTGTTCACTGATTCAAAAATAACTTCTCAAAAACCTTCATCACCCGCAAATCTTAAGATTCTGAGTTTCAAGGGTAGTTCGATAGGTCTAGTCTACTGCGATAGATTATTGCCCTAGTTTGTGGGGTTCCGTAAGAGTCAAAGGCTTTTGCTTGCCGAGACATAAGGGTACTTCAGATACATAAATAACAGTTATACCATCGTCAGACGACTAGATAGAGAGACTGAAAATGCAACTGTGAGGGCCTGCATATGATTAATAAACACTGATTAACATTTATTAACGTATCTGACAGTTGGTTTTATGTTTGTGAAGCTAAAAAAATATTATCTGACTAAAACTTAGTATGTCATATATTTAAACCTTTTTATACCCTCTCATTTTCCCTTCCAGCCAAAACTAGCGCGGCTGATAATTGCTTTCTTTCTTAGGGAAAAATATTTCCATTGACCACAAGAAAAATACATTGTGTCCTTGTACAATAGAAATTAGCTTTGTTGTACTGAATTACAGAGATTTTTATTTATATTCTCTATTTTATCTTAATCGGTACAATGTTAAATTGACTAATATGAGGATATACTTCAGTCAACAGGGTATTTAATATAAGAGCAAATATAATACATTTCCAAGTCAGTGAACTCTGAATAATTTATTATAATTTCATAAATATTATATTCGGAGTTTAAAAGCACCAAAAAGTGTGACAAGTAATGTCCTTTAGAAGCGAAAGTAATCAAGCAGTTATTTCTCTCCACTGATTTGTTCCGTCGGGTTTTCGTTTTTTTAAAACGAAGATGAGAAAAATGTGCAGCCGTTATTAAATCTGGAATACTCATAAAGCGTGTTATTTGCATTTAACATTAAGGCTTCAAATTTACAGATTTATCGTAATTCAAGATTAAAGTGTGAAGCTATGTTTTATTTACAAGTATTTCTTTACAAGTATCGATTCATCATGTTACAAAGTACTTTTTTTTGACGAAATTAACATTAGCAGGGTCATTCTATAAAACCATCATATCTCAGGGGGCGAATTGTCAAGGCGAAAACAATTTTCAATTGTTTATGTATTGAGATTGACTATAGTTGGAGTGGACTATGTCATAGGAAACGGTTAGGTAAGAGTCTAAGGTAAGAGTCTCATTCCTTAAACTGACAGGTTTCATGGATGTTTTTAGAGTGCATGTATTTATATTAAATTTAAGTGCTCGTTCTAATTTAGAAATATTAATTCAGTGTAGGTTGAAACCAAATAATCAGATCCCCAGGACAAAAAACATTTAGCGAATGGCATTATATTAATTTGGTGTCATTTAAGAATAGTTATCGGTAGAAAGGATGCGGGCAAAGACATGTTTTCAAGTTAGGCGCATGGTTGTTGAGGCTTCGTAAAGAAATTGTAGCAATCCAACCTATGATCGCTACAATCTCTTTTATCCTAATATATAATATTATAAATGCGAAAGTGCTTTTGTTTCTTTGTTATGCTTTTGCGCATAAAATATTCATCTGATTGTACTGAAATTTGACATTGACATTTTTATGGTCCCTGAGATGAATATAGGCTTATTCTTATTTCGAAAATCCCACTGGGCTATGCCCTAATAGTCTTTAAATTAGAAACAATCCTATTTTGATCTCTAAAGTAGTGAAATGTTAATTGGAATATGCAATTGTGCATGTCATGTGTAAACAACTGATCTGTGTAAACATTGCTTTTTAACTGCACAACCATTTTATGTTTAATTAATTTAACGAATATTTTTGGGTAGGTTAATAGGTTATAAAAGCTGTAACCAATAGTTTTCACGCCGTTTGTTTATTTCAGCGATTAGGTAAGTATACCTTATAAAATTTCCTTAAACATAACATCGTCTGAATTAGGCTCCGAAGACTCCGTTTGAAATTATAGTCGGGAAGAACTATGCTATATGAGAGTTTGCTGAACTGTGATTTTCAAATAATGTACCAATTCCAATCCTAAATGTTGTAAAAGATTACATTTTATAAATAAAATAAACGTAAATATTATCATTTTAATGTAATTTTACCTTTAATTTGTTATAAAATAGTAAGTAGTAGATATAAAAGACATAGCTACTACTGTATCTAACGTGTACTGTAAATATTATTATATAAACCCATTGTAGTTGTCTTTTAACATAAACAGGCTTCTAGAAAAAGGCAAAATCAATTATGGAACAGATAAGATATACTAGATTAAATTACAACGACCCTAAATGTACACTTCTTAGCGTATTTTCTTGATCAAGGCAACCAAGCAAATCCAAGATTGGTGTTGCAAATATAATTTACTCGAGCCAGTGCTCATGTTGGTGCAAAACCTAAGGAACTGCGGGAGAAGCTGTCGGAAACTGCTACTATTATATATATTTGTTAGTGTTAGAAACTATTTTAGAAACAATTTTGTAAACAGACATCTCTGAATCAATAGAATATTCATCTGTATCAAATACTAGTAAAGAATAAATCTACATGTTAAAACGTAAGTTTGATTTCATCCCGAGAATGTAAATAATTAACGGCTTATTTTGGGGGAATGTCGTTACTACTGATTTTATGTAGTTAGAATATGAGTGTATCTTATTACCATTTAATTTTTTCCCAAGATCAACATCATGTCGTTTCAGTTAAGTGACAGTGTTCAAATTGATTTTAAGTTTGGTAAATACCAAGTTATCTTTATAGTGTAAAATTTTAGTATTAAAATACTTGCTAAATTTTTCACTTTGCACAGAAAAGAGTAAATAAACTACAATGATTAATTTATATTTCTGATCGTAAGATCTAGAGCTAATATATATTACTACAAAACTATAGAAATTATTAAATACTCGTAATTAAAGTGTGAAAGTACTTTCCAGATTATCAAATTTGAGTAACTTTCGAACGATATTGGTTCATATTTACAGGGAACATAATACAATTATTAATTTCAATAGATTTCTGTGTGATACTTATTAAACGCTTCATCTATTACATTAAAATAATGCAAAGAAATAACAGAATAATGCATTTTTGAAACATGTGAATTTGCAATCTAGTCTGTGACTATTGGTATATATAGTAAGAAAACCCCATAAATTCTTAGATTACTCTAACAATTTTACTATTTTTTACTATGATTTTTCACGGTGTTTGAGCAGTTATACCACCAATTCTTCACAACCTTGAAAATGTTTAATGTATTTTTTGTTTTTTATTTCAAAGTGAAACCCAAATATGGAATCAAATTTTATTTAATTGTGATGGAATCTGTGTTTACTTGTCATAAGAATTAGTAAATAACTGTAACTAGATATTCAACTAAGTAGAAAGTTCGTGGATTTTCAAGAAAGTAGACCCCCACGGGCGGTAAAAATTGGCCAACAACCAAAGTGTGAAGAGATAAGATCGACATAGAAAATAAATATTGGAAGCCTTTGTTCAATCAGCTTTGTCGGAAGATGCTCACTCGCTAAACTCTTCCCTTTCAAGTGTTTGAGAAACAATAATTCAAATGTGATTGGAAGTAAACTTATGGTGGGTTCATTCGTTTCCGCTTTATCCTAGCACCGATATTAAATTGAGCCTTTTAAAACATAATATTATTAAGACTATTATTACAATTTATATTTGCATCAAATCCATAATACGGAAATGAAGCAGATACTAGTTTTTAAATGAAGAAAAAAATGAAAGGTACGATTGATTGGTGTATGTGTTTTTTTTTATAGGATTTTAACAAAATTAGTTACAAAATATGAGTTTGTATGAAAGTAATCTATTAGGGATTTAATGCTAGCATTGCTATCTCCTTAACTTTTGAATCTGATCAAATTAATAGAAATCAGCTGATAGTTTATTGCCTTAGCGTTGGCAAAGCCTAGCACTCAGGGAAGTTGGCAAAAATTGTTCTTCTACATGTCTGTCTATCTGTCCACGTGATATCTAAAAAAACTGACTTACAATTTGTACAATTTTGCATAAAGCTTTATTTCTATATTCTAAAAGTTTATCTATAAATGCCTTGTTGATTGGCTTGTTAAAAGTTAATGGAAAAGTATAAATACCTCAACTATACAAATAATATTGTTGAAGCTAACACACACACTTTTTAAACTAGTACTTCGATTCGCCTCATTTGTGTTTGCCAGAATATTTCTGGACTGTTCTTGCAGCTGCTAAATAAAATATAGCGACATTAAGTGATTCGCATAATGAGTTAGCGTATCTTCTTTGGTAAAGGGATAGACATCCTGTACAACCTAAACTTTTTATACTGAGTTAAGCAAGGCAAGTTAATTATTAGATATTTCAATTGTAAAAATTGTTATCAAATAAAAATATACCAAGGATATTAAAAACTTGAATAACATTATCACTCTTGGAAGGCCTTAATGTTCAAATATAAGTCAAGATATATTTTAAGTGTTACTAATAATAACATAAATTCAATCTCTAACGAAACTAGGGTGAATAATGTACTTCTAGTTAGTTAAAGAAATAGTAGATACAGCGGTATTTTTTTCAATAACCGCATTCCAAAACGAGAGAGACCTTTAATAAAAGTACTCAACTTTTTAGCGGTACACAAAGTTTTTGCCGGCCTACACAATGTAGGTAGAGTAAGTGGGGGGAAGGGTAAGAGTTGTAAAGTAGAATGTGTAAACATGACACCGCGAAACCTTTCCATAGTAAAAACATTCCCGTCACCGTACCACAGATCCTCAGGGAGCTGCAGCAACTGTTACCCGGCGTTTACCTATGTGTTTTACTGCCTTTTTACTTTAATTGCTTACTGTCTGTGTAAATTCCAAATGTTCATGGTGGATGAGAAATTTCAGTATATCAACATACAGAGCTATATTTAACGCGTTATACAATTCATAAAACGCGTGTCCCACATTTTATTTAAATCTCGTAACAAGTATGGAAATTGTGGAATAGTTCTAAATACGTGTTATTACGAAAAAAAAACATAAAAGTTGAATTATTAACCTTAAACAGAGTACTATATATTTAATACATGAAAGGCAAAAGTAATAAACAATAGTAACAATTTTGCTTCTTGCATCGAAATCATTTAACGTTGTTACATAGTATCCAAACATCTTAAAACACCCATAAAAAGTTTCCATCAAAATATATATTTCTCATATATCAATTTTATATTATCTTTAACCATCATAAGGAAAGTTCTTTTGTGTAAGTCATTACAGCACGAGCGATGACGGCTAGTACAAGGGACTCGGCATAGTCAAAGTTGCGACAAGAGAGTCATCATCATCGTAATTCATCAACCCTTCTAGGATTAATAGTGTCTACGTCTGGAGTACAGGCTCGTGTACACCAATACTGACAACTAACCTCAGAAAATAAATTTTTGTTTGGTGTAATGACTCAAAGGATCTCTCTTGTCAAAGAATAAGGATCAATACGGAGTCTGACTCATGAATTAAGGTTCCTAACATACATTTAAGAGAAAAAGCCTTAAAATCAGTACAGTGTTTGGAAATTTATCATTCTTTCCACTCTGTATATTTTGGAACTCTGATAATGTGTGCTCGATACTGTTCACTTGGAATTCAAAGTATAACAGTGAACTCTTGATCCTGTTTTATCGCAGAGAAAGTTCGTTCTGATAAACCATTGATATTTTCCTATACCATATACACATTTTCAACATTATTTTAGATGTTCGTGATTTTTAACGGGCTAAAACCATAAAACATTATGTATTGACTCCAAATAAAATAATAATGTATACTAAGTTTTAACAAATTTTGTTATTCGGACATTTGCTATCGTTCAGTCATAAAAAAATCAGCAAAACTACTTTAGAGGTCTGCAATTTAATCTCTTCTTCAGGTAATTACTAACGTAATAAATAATTACTAATCATTTTAAAACAAACGAATCATACTAGAGCGTTCCGACACCCGAAAGTTATCTACACGAAGAAGAGATCAGATTTCAAATCTCGTAAGGTAGTGATACAGATTTATAGTATCACTGAACGATGGCAAATGTCCGGAAAAGTCCTGTTTCCTTCACAATCCCTCCATCGTCAAAAACAAACTTCAAAAAACATTTTATTTAATGTAATGATAAGAATCTATTTATTATTTCAACGTTCGTTTCGTTTTTATGTTTCCGGGCTGCGAATTTTAAAATAATGTGTTTCAACCTAGCAATATACTGAAAAAAAAAAAAAAAAAAAAAATGAAATTGAAGCAATGTTTTATAAAAGCAATAATCTGCCACAATTGAAACCCTTGGGTTGTTAACCCTCCAACTGGCGGTAATTTTTTCCTGTAGTGGCGGCATGTTTTCGAGCCTCGTGCAAGGGTTTAAAAAAAATTTATTAAAAATATAAATTAAAAGTAATATATATAGAAGTATATGTTTTTGTGTTCAGAATTAAACATATAATAATATTATTATTTAAATATGGCCTTAAAAAAATGTTTTCTAAACAATTTTTTCCATGAAATTCAAAATTTAAATTTTTTTTTAATTTGGGGGGAACATTTCTAGCAAACCAAGTTATAGTAAGAAAACTATAAAAGTGAGATAGCCATTTTGTGTCAAATTTATTCTAGTTTCAGAAACACATAAGCATTATAAAAATTTATGAAACTATAATAACACTATATAACAAAAAGCAGCGATGCGCATAAATTGTGAAAATAGGGTGTATATGTAAGAGCTTGCTAATAAAAGTTTTACTAATACAGTTTTACTTCAATACATGTTATATTGCATATTTTGTTACTCAGAATGAATTAAACTATACAGCAGTAGTAAAATAAATTCCATAACTTTTTTTTGAAGAGTCGAAAAAAGTTTCATTTTGTCATTACTCAAAACTTTTGCGAAAGATTTTCAAGAAATTTATTTATTCTAAAATATATTTATTTGCACTACTGCAATATTTAACAACTCACCACACACTAAACACAAATAAACACGACTCGTCACATCAACAACTCAGACGGCATCGACAACATGGCGGTCACAATGAATTGCATCATCTTCTTTTTTTTACGTTCCAAACTACGAACTTGGTACGTTGCAACTACAATACAAAGAGGAATAAAACTATAGTATTCCTTAGGCTTTTTTTTTCCCGAATCAAATGGTGCATGAATCGAATCGATACGTTGCCGGAATATACTGTAATGAGTGATTATGCAAGGGAATGTTTGTTCATAAAAATTTTTGACGAACAACAATCAACAATGGGTTGTGTCCATCAAAATTTTGATGAACAATAGTTGGAGGGTTAAGGGTCATCGAATGGTCTAAAGCAGCTCTAAACAAGACTAGCACATGTTGCATGTTTCATAAGGCACTTGCGATAGGAACATATTAACAGTTTTTAATACTTTCGAATAATAAAAGTTTCATTAATAATACTCTTTGAATTAATAAGAATAAGATATCGTGTTTTACTTTTCACGTGTCTTAATTATGTTACACATAATTGCTCTTATGATTTTAAGGTATACATCTGTACACTTTAATGTTTTCTCTGCCTGGACGGTATTTAACAAAATAATACCCATATTGAGCAATCCGGTAATAAACATGTTAAGTTCAATACTTGTTCTATTATAGAACTGATTATTTAAAATTAAGACAAAGATTATTTATTAATGCGTTACTTTTACTATATATAGCGTCCTAACTTACAAAATGATCAAGCAATCCTTAAACCAATAACAATGCAGAATAAAAAGTTTAAAGAACTAGTGTTTGTTTGCAGCTCGTATGGTTATTATTGTCTCATTAACACATTGTTCCTCTATACTGAGTGAGAGCGGTTACTCTCCCTACATTTCTGCGTGGTAAGGTGTCAGCCGCACGCAGCGTGTGTAACAGATGTAACGTTATTTGTAACAGTTAACGAAGTTTCAACTGACAACTGAGTTACTCTGAACATGGAGGCGCTGATCTCTCAGATTATTATTCCATCTCTCCCTTAAATCACATAGCACGCTAGCTACCCTGCTTTAGAAGAAAATAATGTTGCTATAGTGAGAAGTATTGTATCACTGTGAATGCTGAGTTTACTTCCTTTTCACTGTCAATCGAGTCTGACTTCAGACACAACATTGAGCGCAAGGTGAAATGTTACTAAATTCTACATTCTGAATCAAGTAAATACTTTTTACTCAGCGTATTTTTATTTTTGAAAACTATTGGCGCGATTTGTTTTTCATTTTTCTACAGTTTGCTTGAAGAACAAGTAACTATATTTAATATGTAAAATGAGGCGTACTGGAATGAACAAATACGTGTTTATTTAAGGCAACTACAATCGTTCCAATACCAAACTTCTAGTAGAAGTTTCCTGCTAGTTAGATTGCGCCGTCTACAAATACGTGATATGATAATTTTAGTTCAATAATTCAGGTATTCTTATACCTTTTATTAATTTTTTTTTCAAAAAGAAGTAGTTGATTTCAAATCAAGAATTATATTTACAGCACATATTTGCATGGATATAGATTCAGTGTAGAGAACATTTAATACATGGAACCAGAAAAAAATCATTTCGTTAATAATAAAACGTTATATACTAAAATAATAACAATTAAATAAGGACACTTAATATAATTTTCAGATTGGTAAAATATAATATGAATTTTGTGCAATATATGGACATCTGTCCAACAAATAACTTTTTTAGAAAATGTGTTGAGCTGGATAGGTTTTTCAGGTGCCGAAGCAGGGCCTTATAGAGCCGCAGAGCTGAATGGTGCATGTCCTTCTCAACAATTGTTACAATCTATGGATCGGGTAGACCATGTTACCCTTGTGGCGGATATTTTACTGAGGTTTAAAGACATTTTTTGCAAACAATTTGAGTTATTTTTGAGAAAGTTAATATTTCAAGTTTGTAGATACTAGGAAGAGTGAGGAGATTCAGTTGCTAAAAATAGGCTTACAGTGAGCACGATGACTAGATCCTGATGTAATGCAAACAATCCTTTTTTGGAGTCTAAATTCTCTTAAAATTTCACTACAGGGCCCCCAGAATTCAACAGCCAATTTTAACCTTCTGTACATATAAGCTTAGTATATTTGATTTGATAGTGCATAGTGTTTTTATAAATCACTGATCATCCTTGAAAATTTAATCAAAAGAACCTTTTTTATTTTAGTATTTCCAGTAGAAGAAACAAATATATTTCATATGAATCAGTGGTAAATGAACCAATACCAGGGTTTCGTGAAAATGTGGCTGGCAATATTTGTAACAGCTAATTAGCTAGCTAAAATGTGATGCTGACTCCTAATAATTAATAAGGGCACAACAAACTAATATGATTTCAACAGTCAATATAGTAACAATTTTAGGTTTATCTTGCCACTCTTCCTATTCATATAACAGGATTGAAAACGTCATGAATTAAAAAAACTTATATTTTTTCTGTAATACCTGCGGAGTATTCAACGTTTATGATGAATTAATTCCTGCCAAAAGAGTTGTAATATATTGGAAAGGATAATCCCTGTGGAATACCCAATAACACCCATCACCGATAATCCTTTGCGTGATAATCCTGCAAAAGTCTATGAAAGAGAATATTGTGAATAGTTAAAATTAAAAACGTGTCTTTTCCAATTATGTTATTGTTTTATCAACCCTGTTCATTTTTACGTTATCACGATTTCCAATATACTTTTTTATGAAGTTGAAACTTTTATAATTTTTTACATTTGTCATAGTCATACCACTTATAATGTCATATAAAATACTTCTGACAGTTAATGACTGCCGCTAGGAAATATCCCAATATCCTTATCAATTTCAAAACAACTAAAATATAAGTTTAAAAAGCAATAATTTGCGGCCCTAAAGTCGTAGAGGATAACAATTTTGAATACCAAAGTATTACACATATATTTCTGTAACATTCCATATCATTGGTTTAAAACAACTTCATTAACATTTGGAATAACTAAGGCCAGATTGAGGAAGTCCGTAGCAATCTTAGTGGAAGCGCTTATGATCTAATATGATGAAGCCCTATAACAGTTTTGAATCGGAAGTAAAAAATTTTATGGTACGTGTTTCTTACTGAGTTCTCAAAGGTAATCAAAAACTTACACTAGCTCTTAGATCAGATTCTGCGTTTGAAAGCGAAATCATTTATGGTTCGGTTCTATTATACAACACATTTTAGATGGTCTAAGAAGCTTACTTTAGCATATTAGAGTTTTTGCTTCCGGCCTTTCTACTTCTCTCCCAATTTACGGTATTCTCGGTGCCATAGTAACGTCATTGTTAATCTATGATGAATTATTTGTTTTATTGGTCGTCTTTAAAATCAAATTTGAAGCGATGTGTTTTACCGACAATAATTGTATAGCTGTAACGAATTAAGGATTTTAATATAATATGTTTATTCAAATAATTGGATACTTATACACTTTTATGCATTAAAAAATTTAGAAGTGAAATGAGAATTCCTTTTAGAGCAATGAGAATGCAGCGTTATTTTTATATCTCTTGCCCATTTTGTTTACAATTTTATTGCTCTGCAATATGTTTCTGAACTGGTCCTCCGTTTTCAATATTAACAAAGCACTTTTTTACAACAGTATTTTGTCAATTTCGATTGTCAATAACGTGTTTACAAACAGATAGATAGTGACTGTCAAATTTATATGATTGACATATGTCAAGCTACGGATGACATTATTGTTGTAACTCTAGAAATATGTTGAACTTTATTCACAGGGAAACCTCTGTTTTATTGAATTAAACGTCATTGCAGCTGTAACGAGAGCTTTCTCTACATAACAATCCTTTTAAAAAATCCTTATTTTGCATCTAAAGCTACTTTGCATTTGAGTAGACTTAGTAGTTTTAATTAAAGTACGTTGAGTAACGTAACAAAGGAACTAATTATTTCTTACTTTTACTTTGATATTTCCAAACTTGTGTAAGATCTAATATTCAGTTTTGTTTAGTAACTGCTTGGAAGAAATTACTTTCCTTTAGATAAGTAGTCTTAAAAAAGCATTATTAAACTAAATTATTTTTTATAAATCATAACGCATAAATGTACTACATTGCACTTCTTCCATACAGGTTTATCTAAAGTTCTTCTAATTCGGTTTTTATGTGTTTTTTTATGTTTTAAAGTACATATATCTTCATCGTAGTGTATACAATATGTACACTAAAAATACAAAATAAACTAGCCTAACTGGATAAAGCCAGTTTAGGCCAAAAAGATAAATTTTAACATAAATGTTTCTTGTCACGCGCGAAACACCCAAGATACAATTTTTGGCCTAATGTATGATCATCATCTTGAGTTATTTAACTGTTTAAGAGTCGCCAAATAATGTGTAAATATTTCCGCTGTACAATTTAATTGTCTATGTATTGAGAACTAACGTATTTCCCAGTAATTCTTGTATTTTGTATACTACTTAAAATATACACGTCTACTATCTGGAAATCTTTAGAACATAACTTATTTCATATGACCTGAGAGATTTTTTGTGTGTATAATACATGATAACTGATACATAAACCATTCGTTTTAATAATGTTTAATGGCCGCCATCTTTACTCATCAAGAAAAAAAGTGGACAAATTAAAGAATAAACATTTTAATGATTACTTGGCATGTTTAAAAAATAACAGTTGTGTATCTATGTCGAGGTAATTGGTCGAGGTAATATTTTTCTAAATAAGAATGATAGTTTTTACATTTAAGACGTTATTTATTCTGATGCTTTATTTCACCAGGTGAAGTTGAAGCCAAGACCTTCTCTAGAATACCGTGATGTTTATTTATTATTTTAAAAGGTATATTAGACAGATTTAATGCGAAATCAAATACTGATATGCATGTGGGGACGATAAGGGATGTACTATATAATAATCCTTCACTAAAAGCTTCTGTTCCTACATGTAGGGTTCCCTTCCCTTCATGAATGTATCCATGAGAATGCAAATGTACTCAGCTTTGATATATTTTACACATTGTAATGAAATGTGTTCACTGAGTTTAATTTCATTTCGTGAAAACATTGTCTTTTCTTTTCCCGAAAAATACAGTGTAAAACCCCACCACAAATAGTAAAATTTATCAGTAGACTAACATTTTACTGCCGTTGTACAAAACATTTTCCAACAATAATTGCATATCTGAATATTAAATATATATCTCGGGACCAACAACTTAAAGTTGACATTAAAACCACAATTAACGACGGGCAGGTGAGTTACCTGTAATAACCCACCCTATTACCAGCCTAGCTCGATGTTACCCGACTATTTATCTTGCGATAACATCTGTACCCGCTTCAAATGTATGATTGGAACAAAACTTCAGGTAGAAACAAAACTGGTCTCTCTCTCTCTCTCTCTCTCTTCTCTCTCTCTCTCCCTCTCCCTCTCCCTCTCCCTCTCCCTCTCCTCTCTCTCTCTCTCTCTCTCTCTCTCTCCCTCTCTACCTCTCTCCCTCTCTCTCTTATATTAATTGTCTACAGTAACTCCACTTATGTTTGTTGCTGTTAATTTGATTAAGTAATAGTTTATTATATTTAAAACAGTAAAAATGTGTTTTTATGTGTGCAATATAAAAAATAGAAACATTTGCGCATTTAAGTTGAAGTAAATAAATTAAATAGATTAATATAAATTGTGTAAACTTTTTCCGTAGAAAATAATTGTAGCTAGTGGTTTCTAAATCGACCAAAATTAGAAAGTAAAATAATTTTAGTCAAATAATATATTATAATTAACAATTCAATTTAAAGTTTAGATAAAGTAAAGTAAGATTATTATGATTTAAATAATAGTCTATGTTTCATGTGTGTTAGTATAAAATTGTGTGCCACAACTCTGTAAAAAGACAATGTAATTGTACAAATTTGAGCCTGTCTCGGTGTAAGAGTGGACCTCTGGTCCAAACCGGGGCAGGGTAAATAAAAAAAGCATCAAAGCATCTCTCCCTCCCTCTCTCCCTCCCTCCCTCCCTCCCTCTCTCTCTCTCTCTCTCTCTCTCTCCTCTCTCTCTCTCTCTCTCTCTCTCTCTCTCTCTCTTCTTTACAACTAATGCACCGAATATTTAATTTTGACAAAAACATTCCTAATTACCTAAATGAAAACTTTTTTACAAAAGTAGACTTTTCAGACCAACTTCCTTGACCGGCTACAGCACCAAAAATACCTTAGTCCAGATGATTATTTTAAATTACACTAAATATATACGATTTTATAATGATGGCTTTTGGTAAAATACCAAACTATTTATGTCAAACGATAATATTCTTTGCAAAATTGCCAACTCAGCAATAATAAACCATTCGACCAATTCGAGTGCAATATAATACCATGATAGGTTGTTCCCGATCCATTTGTGCAAGTGGATGATCAGCGTTACTTCTTACACAGGGTGTTCCATTAAAACCCATCTCCAGTAATCCCCAGCTGGGGTAAAGCTGTCTGCTATTGACACTGCACCGTTCCCACTGATGTCATTCACTCAATTAAAGGTAGCCAATAGAATTGTTTTAAAATGTAATTTTGTAATAATAATAATTTATATATAACTGTTAACCTAATGTTTTAAATCTACATTATTTGGATTTTCAGTGTTTCACTGAAATCGTAGGTAAAATAGAGCCAGTAAAATTACTTAAATTCGTCCAGTTCTATCTGCAAAGTATAAAAAGAATGATCAACCTTTGTCTCTTCACATTAATTAAAATTCTTGACTAGTGAGAAGAGTTACGTTAACGTGCATCTAAAGTAACTGTAAAGAAAACATTAGGATTTACTTACACTCTTTTAATGTTAAGCCTTATTAAAATTGAATTAAGTTAGTTGTAACATATTTTTGATGTAATTGGGTTCCAGACAGACACTCCCATTTTATATAAAAACGTTTGTAACGCTTAAACGTAACATCTTATATGAAAAAACCAAGATAACGCAATTCAAAGAATAATTAGTATTTATGCAAGGTAGGTTACACGTTGTGTCGTAACGGGATTCGCTGAAGTTGCATTCAACATATATAATCTCATTTCATTCTTAAGATATCCTGTGGACATATGGACAGACTGAGAAGCACAAAAATATGGATAAAAGAACTCATTCATGTAGCCATTAAGTTTCAGGTAAAATTGAAAATCAACATCTTAAACTTTCTTGACATATTTGGCTCATGTAGTCAAATATCCTAAACGTTACATTTATATTTGTTCCATTCAATTGAGGTTCATATCATTATTTAAATAATAAAAATGTATACACCAAGTCAGTATAAAAGTATCTCGTATGTTTTGTGATAGCAACATGAAGAATGAAACCAGTAGTAAATAACCTAAATATAGGCCTTTTAGAGGACAGAAGTAAACATATACATATTAATATACATAATACATATGTATATTAAGCTTTAGTATTGAACTGTAATCTATTGTAAACAACTACTGAAGTAACAGCTGATAATAATTGTTACTAATACAATGGACGGATGAGTATAAAATAGTTAGACTACATTTATTAATAGATCACGTATTTGAATCTCATATGGGTGTTTTGATCTGCTCAAAATGTATTTATTCTGGTATTTACCAGTTGCCATTATAGTATTTACCCATAGGACTAATGTAAATTAATTCGCTAACACTTACCCAAATCCCATGAGGTGACAAGCTGGATATCGGTGTTGTTCATATAGAAATGAAGCCTCTTGCACAGTTTCAAGTCTAAAGGTAAGTTTTTTCGAGATATTGTACAGACAGATACACAAAAATGAAAATTTTCATTCCCAATATTGATAGGCTCATAGGTTTAACAAGAGCTCAGAAAGTAATCTGGCTATTTTATTCCAGTACCGGTTTATTGAGATATACATACAAACCCAATCAAATTTAATTTATCGCTTTATTTAAATGTTTGGATTATGTTCTAATGATACCGCTAAACTCATACAATATATACACATAGTGTCCCACACAGAGTATAATATTTCAGAATTACTAAATATTCCTGGATTAAATATAAACCAAAATATCATATTAAAACTTTTAAAAACTCATTAACTATTTCGATACACCATTTCGGTTTTAAACTAAACTACTTTAAATTTACGATCGGCTTGTTTCAATAAGTTTCTATTTGTTATATAGCTTTTAAATCACAGACACTTTAAAACAGGCGGCTTATGATAAAAATCTTGAAGCTTAAATAAAATAATTACAAAATATTAAAATAGGCAAAATTGTAACAATTCAACTGTAGAGTTTATTTACAAATCTAACGATGCCCAGTTTAAGCTAATTAATTGATAAACAAGAGAGATATTTTTCTTTTAAAAAACCTAGTAATTAACTAAATATAAATTCGTTACGTGACAGCATTGTTTGTGAGCCACAACAATAACCTATTGTTTAAATTTTAGTTGCTCTAATCAGCTGATTATAACATTATATTATTGAACTGTGGTCATAATATCCATACTATTGCAGGACTTAGGATTCTTTAGATTAAAGTATTTCTAATCTAAAAAAAATAGTAACTTATATAAATAACACTGCTAATAAGTACTAAATTTTTTTCAAAAAATAAAAAATCGACTTTGGACCTTTGGGACTAACTCTATTAACACGGTTCGAGATGTGCAATCAAACTGGCTGTAGCAATATTTAATATCACTTGTTTAATATTGAACTGGCATTCTTCATTCTGTAGGAGCAATTGCTATTTTAAATGAAATTATATATTTCTCAGTTATAATATAAAACAATGTGTTAATTAATTATTCCCATGTAAATAAATAAAAATTTTCTGTGGATGATAAAAATTTCAAATTTTTTATGTGTAATACAAATAAACCTATGTCCTGCAAAAGGTAGAGAAATTATGACCACAGTTCATCAACGTAATGTTATAATTGGCTAATTAGAGCAGCTAAAATTAAAGCAGCTGATTGCTGTGAACTGCAAACTATGCTGATGCATAATGACAGTGGACATAGGTTAGTGATTCAGTTTTTAAAAGGGCATCATTTCCCTTATTTATGATAAAATTTTCTGAAACTTGGTAACAATTAATTAGTAATTAAAATATATATCTAAAGTTTAATTCATGTAACTCTGTTTTTATATGTACTTTTAAGATATGTCCGCTTAATGATTTTAGGAAGCAGGCGTTTTATATTCTGTAATTATAACTTTAGTTTATGAAGCTATAAATTAAATTTCAACTTATTGTAAGAAGCCGTTCTTAGTTTTAATATACTGTGGCTAATCCGATAGATATTGCGTTTAAACAATTTTATTATGATATTTTGGTTAGTCTTTGGTCGAAGAGTAATACCTGAAATGTTTTGTTGAGATTTCTGAGATACTGTGTATATACTAGTGCTTTATATACAACAGAATACATTTCAAGGATGTAATTTAAATCATGATGTACTTAGGAAATAGTAAATTATGCCCCTGCTGTTTCCAGGTTGTATTCATAAGCTGCCAGACAGGAAGTAGGAAGTGCCGGGAGCGAGAAACGGAAGTGAATTGTCTGCACTTCAGGAGTATTTTGCAACATTCTTACTTTCGCTGACCGTTGATCTGGCAAATAGTTTTGTAAGCAAATAACACAAAATTAATTTTTTTAATTTTCAGTTTGCTTAATTTTTAATTAAAACAATACCATACTCATCTTACACGCAGTGACTTCATTTTAAAGTTAAAATATTTACTAGTAATGTATCTCAATCCAAAACGTTCAAGTTCAGTGGCAGATTTATTTATGCCAGCAAGTTCATAAGGAAGATGTATTATTCTAAATACTTACAAATTAAATGAAATAACTTTTACAATAAAGAATGATTTGTAAAATGTAATAAAATTATTGATACGGAAATAAATTAGACTACTACGTAATCATACAAGATACTTATATTTAGTATATAATTGTTTACTATGTATTTAAATACTTAAAATTAAGTTTAATATTGTTATTAAAATATTGTGTATATGACTTTCACTGGATTAAGAGAAAGTGAAAGCTTGTAAAGGGACAATGTATAGTCGAATTGTAATGTAGGCTTTGCTGAAAAGATTCACATTGTGTTCGATGTCCTTATAATAGAAATTCACTCACCTTCGCATCTCTCTTTCTTGTACAAAATATCTCTAATAGACAATTTACTTCACTCAAACATCACTAACGTTACAATAAATAAAAATTTTATACGTGAAACTAAATAATGCATAGTTTGTACTGGTCCAACTGGAAAACAAAATAACCTTAGGTAAGTATTTTCTTTACTAAAGTGCTTGAACATTTAAAATTATGAAGGTGACATTTAAAATAATATAGAAAATATCGTAAAACTTGCATTGAGGCGCGTAAGAATTAAGTATTTCTTTCTTACTTCTTGGTGTACTAAATATCGTGCTGGTATATCGAAATTTGCTTTAAAACGTATGGAAATATTAATTCAAAGGGTCGATGAAATGGAACGCCAATATTCTAACTGGAATTTGGCATTCCAAAATTTCATAATCTTATCCCTATAATTCCTCTTGCACTCTTACTAAAGTGCTACCGTTTAAATTCATCAGGAAAGTAATCTTAAAAGGCTATGAATTTAAAATAGGAAACATTACTGCAATCAACAATTTATTTTATCTCTAATGTTCGACTCGCGCAAAATGCATTTTATATATGTAGGATTAGTTTCTACTCAGGGGAGATACAATTTTGTGTTTGCGAAACAACAAATAAAGGAAGAAGTCATAAACACCTCACTCTAATGTGATTTTGATGTAGTGTCCCTCTATCCCTCAAGTTAGGGAGTTAGGGAGGATTTCATTGCACATCAAAATATTTCGGCTTTTCTTCCTTTTTAAATTATATGATAAATCTTTATATTAAATAAATAAAGAGTATAATACCCATGCAACTATGAGACGTGAAAGATCTGCATTTTGAATTTTTCCGATTGCGATTATGTGACCACTTTATATGTTCATTGTTTTAATAACCCATACATTTTCTTACACTTTTACTGGGAACACAAAGTATATAAAGATGAGTTTATCAGTATTTTTAGATCATACTCCGAGCATTAAAATGAGACTTAACACTAAATTTTATAGATTTTGTGTAATAAAACAATAGGCATTATATAAGTCACAGTACTAGAATATTATTTTGAACGTTTGTTTGAAACAGAAAGTCCATTATTTTGTTAAGGGCTTTAAAATAGCTGCCATTTTATAATTACATATTGCTTTTTGCTTATTTTGTAGAGTTACTGAAAACCGTTTCTCTACAGTTATAGCTTCTCTGGATATTGCATCCTGTTTTGTAATATGCTATTTCAACATGGTATGCGGTTCATTAAATGACATATAAGGCGTTATAAAGCATTGGACGTAATGCTTCAGGATGCTCGGAACGAAACTGACGGCTTATGCATCCAGGGACGCTCCTGTACGGGCAGACAGACAGACTGCGCGACGTGCTCCACCAACCGGAGAAGCAGTGGTCACATCGTACGATAGGACCTAGGCAACTGAATCAGCTCACCGGTTCAACCTTCTACTGAACTATTATAAATACTAGGATAGTACAAAAGCCTACTCTATCTAGATATACGGCAAACATACTTTCAGATATTACAATACTGACTTCTAGATGTCATTTATTTAGTTAATCCAACAATTCAGGTTCAGTATTGTAAATACCGTTATCTGGAAGAAGAACTATTTAAATCAGCAACCATTATAATATTTTGTTCATACTTTTAAATTTATGTGGTGGTGGTGTGAAAAATAAAGATTCCGTGTTGACTTTCAGTTTCACAGTGAACCTCATAAAAAGTAACCATCATGGGTGAGCGTATAAAGAGTCTAGAGTGTTGTATCATATTACTTACTGGCTGGTCTAACCAACTTCCAGAATAATAATAATAGTAATTCCAGAATATTTATTCGTTTAATTTACCTACAATGCAGAAGTCTATGATAACTATTCAGTCAGTATTTCCTCCTTAGTTTCGTATTATTTCGCAAAAACTTAAACACCGTTATCTGCAAGTAGAATATTACAAAATAGGCTAAAATTACAACGTAAAAATATAGGAAGTAGTACTTTAAAAACTGGTAATATTATTGAACTATATAAAACAATTTACACCCACGTTAAGTGAAGCTTCAAAAATCTTGTGGAATCCACTGGAGTGCCAATATATTTAATTAATTGGTCTAGTTAATTTAACGAAACCAGTAAATATCTTAACTTTTATAATTCTCATTTTTGCAGAATTCTCTACGTGTATCACATACTTTACTGTATTTAATTCATTACCAGTAAATTAATTGGAATGATCTGATAATATAATTAAATGAAAGGTATCGCTAGAAAAGTTTTTATTGTGAACACAAGCTCTTCTGAATTGACTACTGTAAAATACAAAGTTTGTATGAAAAGGTTGGAAAAATACGTTTTCAGACATTTCAAACAAACTTTAAAAATCTTTATGTACAAAGTGAAGCAGTTACGTATAACGTATTTTAAATATATGACTTCGAAAATCCAAAGTGTCAAATTATATGCTGAAAACATAAATGTATGTTTAATTTAAATGTAATATTTTACCTGTTACAATAATTGTAACAAAATACAGTAGGTGGAAGTACGGAATAATCCAACCTTCCCGGCCAAATTCATTTTAACTCATGTTATTTAAAATGTCCACTCCTCTACTTCCTTTCTGAATTATTTTGGAAGAGTTAATAAACACGGCTTTCAAATTCCTTGTATCTATCCCAAAATTAAAATTATTTGTTTTGAATCTGTAAGAGTTTTTATAATTAGTTATATTAGTTAAAAGATCGTTTGATAAATTTCACTTGAGTTATTCACTCAAAAATACAATCCAGTGCATCATTCTACGAGTTACGTCGATTGATCCAAATTTGGTTTTAAAGATGGAGCACAACTAGAATTAGATTCGGAACAGCTCTTCCCACTCCTGTGCCTGTTAAGCAATTACAAACAACTTGTGAAGTAATTGAAATGTAGGAGTTTATAAGTGTTGAGATTTGTTTCAGCGTTTAATTACGAATGTATTACCTTTCCATTTAGTTAGGCGAGGTGATTCTGAATCCCTAGCGAGCTGCTAAGGTCAATACAAGTCACGCATGAAGTAACGTTTAGAGCCAAGACGCGTATGGACGCAAAATTATTTTTTATATTTTATCGGTGTTCTAGCCATAAATTACAATAAAATAAACAAGTGATATGAGCTCACATCCTGTAGGAACTTCCCATTTATAGTGAGGAAGGAATATATTTCTATTTTATTTATTTATTTTTTTATTTAGTTTATTTCGTGTAACATTACATTAGTACATAGAAGATATATCTGTCAACAGAAATAAAGGCTCTAAATTTGCAAAAATTCTAATTAATTATTATTTTTTTATTTTTGAGTCGATAAAGTCTACACGCAACAGAAATACAAATATTTACAACGAACAATTACTTTTGAGTTACAGCTACATATATTTTGTTTAAAAATATTTTTTAACGAAATTCCCTCTTTATTCCTAATTCTTTATACCGTATATTCTTTAATATTGCACTTTTTAAATTTTGAGTAATACGAATAAAAATATTATTTCAACATAAAGTTTGATAGTTATCATTAGGATTATAACTTTTCAAACGTGACTTTAGAAGTCTGGAAAAACTGTTTGCACAAAAAGTTGCTCGGTGGGTAAGTCATTCTCTTGCAGCTCCCTTTTTTTAAGTGTATCAATGTTTTATGACTGAATAGAGAAACTAGATCAGTTTTGTTTTCAGTGCAATTCTTAAATAAATAGGGATAAATAAATATTACAAGAATTAATTACTTTTATAATGCATTTGGAGACAGGAAAGAGTCAGTAGATTTAACTCTAGATTTGACAGAATAATAAAAAATGGTTTCTAAGCAATAAATCCTGAGGACGAGAATAGTGGTCGTATTTAATACTCACAGTATATAATAAAGCACAGAGTACAAAAATGAATAAGCCACACACAATATTGTTCACATGTCCCGCCTCTGTGTCCTCACTGCGGTAGATTATTCTCATGACACGCCGAAGTAGTTTATGTTCAAAAAAGAGAAACACCAGCAAAAATTATATATTTCAGAGAAACAAAACTTCGATTTAGCACAATTATAACAATTTTTATGAGTGAACTGCTTTTATTAAATTTATTTCGTAAACGTTACACTTTTCAACTGTTTTCGATGTTATTGATTATGATGTCTTAAAAGGACTGCTTACATAAAACCAATATTCATACATGCGAAATTAGTAATTCGTATATATCGCTATAAAAGAGTTACAAAATAACTTAATTGAGTATTATAAGCCTGAACCTACAAGAAAAAAGTAATGCTTCATTGCTCTCAATATTTGTATACTTTTCAGTTTTCAACAGTTAACTTTTAAGTGAGAGTGTTATCGTTTTTAATACTAGATGTTTTAATATGTAAGTGATAGAACTAGACTGATTGTATCGACGATCAGCATTATACGGAATGCCTCTTTCAAGAATATCATTTCTGTTGACCTAAAGGGCAGCGCATGCATTTTCAATGTACTTACCGCCAACTGCTGCTGATCCTCACTGCTTCTCTGTCGTCCCACTGAACTCTGGACATTAGCACCACTGAGTTATTCCTAATAAACTGATATGTAAGTTACTAATTTTCTGGTACCGTAAATTACATTATTAATTTTCTCAAGGGACTGCATGAATGTTGAGCCTTCTGAATTAACGACAAATTTCATATTAGTACCTACATATTAGAGAGGTGAAATTAGGGCCGCTTGTACATTTCTTATATTTAATCTCAAAAAAGAAAGGAACTACTAAACGCGTAACTGCAGTCACATTAAATACTATTGGCATACTAACATATATAAAAAAAATTCATTCATTAGTCATTCATTCCGCTCGCTTACACCCACAGCCAAGCCATCCGTCTCGGTAGTCACAGAAATATTACTGGAACGGTATTTTACCTATATTAAATACAATAATATTTTAATATATTTATATATAAATTTAAAATTTAACTGAACCATTGTTAAAATGTATAGTACCGGTTTGATATTTTATTTATCATATTTTCCCCCTCCCGTATGTTTTGATTAGTGAAACTTTTAGGACTAAGTGCAATATATCAGCTTCTTACCCTAATAGATCAAATAAAGCATACATAAACACCTATACACTGATTAAAACTTTATTAACTACAGCCAATGTATTTAGTTTTAGTGTACTAATACTTAGGACAATGTAAATGTAGTAGTATGATTATAAAGTGGGGATTTCCCGTGGCACACTAGCTCCTTACTTTACTGAGATACTTATTCCTAACATTTTATTTTTTATAGGTATAAAACTTACCCGGAAATGATATAACATGAACTTTTAACGGCTATTTGGTCTAGTTTAGATATAGCTAGCAAACAGAGTGATTAAAGATATTATCTTTACGCTTTTGTTTTAGTCTTTGCCAATCAAATTACAAAGACAGATTTGGCATAAAATAGAAACAACTACCTATCGAATTTGAAGGATTCCTTCAAATCTAAACAAACCTAGTTTACAACTTATTTCAATTTTTGAAAAAAATACACATGGACTAAGGAGAAATTAAAAAAGAAACGATAATTAATTAACATACCATATAATGTTTACAGTGTATGAAACTGGGAATACAACATCGTGTAAGCTCCACAATAGTGCCAGCATGTTTCTGGTGTCCCGCATTGCGGAGCATTAATTTTATGACACATTGGAGTAATTCATACTCTGAAACAAAAGCAACGAGAACATAGTGTGAGAATAACCATTTTAAATTGACTATACTCTTCCAGAAATATTTTACTTTATGTTTCCTACATATTCACAAAACGCCTTCTTTAGAGAATTTTCTCTCCTAAAAACATTTGACGCCTTGTAATTATTTTAAAATTTACCAATTAATTTTCTATTGTGAAAGCTGTTCAACACAAATTTTAAGAGCCTTTTGGTTATTTCAACAAACACTCTCCTAAAAACATTTGACGCCTTGTAATTATTTTAAAATTTACCAATTAATTTTCTATTGTGAAAGCTGTTAAACAAAAATTTTAAGAGCCTTTTGGTTATTTCAACAAACAATTTCCCTTATATTTATTTCTCTTTATTTTGAGGAGCTTCGAATAAGATACACCTAATATTTACTTTGATAAAATTATTTTATTTTAATCATATATATCTCATAGTGCCGAAACTAATATTTGTCATATTTTCACAATGCGGACGAGCCATTTTATTGCTCTAATGTCTATTGTATAGTTAAAATTAGATAAAGCCATAGATAAAAATAGAGTTTAACAATGCACGTCCGCTACATTTGTGATAAGTTATTTTTACATGTATATAACATTAGGTTTCGTGGAGATTACCTACCCTTTTCTCAGGAGTCAAAAGATCTGAAGACATAAGGTTAAGCAAAAATAAAATACAAAAAAGTGAATTAATAATAATACTGTATTGTTAACCATGAGTTCATCGCATCATATAAATAAAAACGTCTTAAGGTATTTTTGTAACATTAATGATGGTAAAGTTCCGAAAACATGTTATTCTCTCTAATTCTCCATGGTCAATAATATACTTTAATTTTAGAGTAGCATTTGTGTAATGTATGATTTTGAATTTGGTTATAATCTGAAAAATCTTCGAAATCTTACGTTTTATTCTTTGGTTTTGGTGTAGGAGAAGATTTATCGCAACAACATATTGTATTGGTCTCTATTTCATTGTGACATAAAATGACGTATACAAATCTTGAGCCATATTATAATAACCTCTTTGTGGGCTTACTGTTTCCTCATTATGGAGCAACTTTATATATTTTGAGTTCAATAGGCCGATAACTCCCAGATACAATGTAATAACGAGGTTCTCATTCTTTAACTTACCAGGATATCCTGATTACTCAGTAATGAGCAAACTTCCAAACTTTCCGTTCAACATAAAGTTGGGTTTAAGTCTTCTCATTGTTTAAGTATTTACTTCAATAATGGATTGGTATTATTTTGTTACTTCATGAAGATATATAAATATATATTAAAGACCACAGAAAAAGTTACATGTATATATGTAAAATATGTATAAAATGTGTATCTATGGTTCTTTCTAAATAAATTAAATAAATACGCACTATTACGCATTGGACATCGATTAATTGTTGCATAATATATTATTAAGGAATCAAAAGGTCCTTTTTAAAATCGATGTCTGTCTATCTGTGCGTTTATAATTCTTGATAGGAAGGTTCTACAGACTTTATCTACTTAGTACATAGATCCATCTTAGTCCAAGGAAGAAAATAATTAAATTTGCAATCAATAAAACTAAGGGTCAAAATATCAAGTAAAATTGCTATAATTTTTACACTTGTTTCATAGGCGAATAAGGGAGCAATGATGAAAACACCGGTTGTATTATCAACACCTAAGTTATCCGGTTCATTTGGGATCAAAAGTTTCTAAAATATTAAATTATTTTATACATTTCCAGCTTAATGTGGTAATCCATCTCAATTTAAGATTGCTTAATCGACTTTTGGTTAGGAAAACATTTTTTTACGTTATATTCATCTTTAACATAATTTCCCTGGATACAAATAAGTAGAAACTCATTGTTTCACTTCACTTGAAAGTTAAGGCATTGAAAGTTGACAATTTAGACAATTTTTAATCACGTCTAACCAGGTTAGATAACATCATGCGTTAAACGTTCACAGTTTTTTCCGTCATGGTGGGTTTTAAAATAAACACCGATTAATTATAATTTTCAATGTGTTAAATGGTTTATTCGTTACTAGTGCAATATAAAATAAAAATAGTGTTCAATTTGCAATCTGAATAACACTACTGATCAAGCACCGTATCATTATTCAATATTTTATAACATTTAAATGTAAACAAATGTTTGTAGCATTGTAATGCACTTCGGCTGAAAGTGACAACAGTTGTTTAGGGTCAATTAACTTTATATTACGTTTCGTAAATATTATAATTATTTTACAGAACTCTAAAATTAAAATATTGATGTATCATACTTAAAAATCTAGTTTATAACGAATCCTACACTGAAAACCATAACAAAACCCGTTGAGTAGTTTAAAAATATCGATGGATAAACAAATGAACATAAAAAGCGACTTTAATTTAAAGCATGTATTAATTAATATTTATAAATAATAATATTGTTTTTTTACAATGTTTTTGTCATTTCAAGTCTTTGTTATATCACTGTCATGTTATGTTTTCGTGTTTCTTTCCCGCAATGTATTTGTAATAATATTTATACAATATTTTTTTTTATCAACCATAAACTTGTAAAATCATTCATTATTATTTAAATGTTGTAGAGGAGATCTATTACATGAGGGGCTGTAAAAGGGAAATTTTAGTCGGGCTGTATGTATTTATGTCTAGGCCTATTATGTCTGTCATTCCGCACAATAGTTGAAAAATACTGACCTGTAGACTTCAAGTTTGCATGAAGTTTCATTTATACATAGGCAACACCGAACATTAGTATCTCTCTTTAAAATTGGTTGAGCGTTAGTGAAAAGTTTAACACTGCTCTTACGGAGGACCATGATGACAACGTGAAAATCGCAGAGTACAAAAATGTGTACATAATCTGTGTACGATCGTATGATATTTTAACATGTGAGATATGTAACATTATGTAGCTATTGACTTGGAATTTTACATGCTGTCTCAGAAAATCCTGTTACGCGTCATTTGGTGTGTCGTACGCCTGCCTTGCAGCAAACAATAAAATGTTTTATTTCGTAAGGGACTACGAGTTAAATTTTCAAGCAAATCAATTTCTATTGAATATTTAAAAGTTTACTTTTTAAGGTTAACGAAACATTTTACAATATTTAATACGTTAAACATTTTATTAATATGTGCTTACCTTCGGCTAAACACCCACATATTTTGAGTTTTATGCCGAAGAAGTGAAAAGAATTTTAATTAATTTTGAAAAATGTAATGTAGGTCTGAAAAACATAGTACCTCCGTCTCATAAGAATATTACCCATAATGAATTATGATTAAATTTTAATTACAGCATTTACTTATGTGCAAAGAAAGCTAGTTATAAAACGATAGCTAATTGAATGAAATAAAAAAAATCCCCTAACAACAAGCAGAAATTAACTTTGTCAAGAGTAACACTCATTCAAATAATATGATTAGCGTTAACAAGATAAGTTAATGCACACACCAACATTCCTCAAGACTAATGCATAAATTAAAACCTGCTTTTATTTAAATATATTGTCAAAATTTACTTTTAGATTATATATAGTTATATTGTAGTTTTAGTTGTACAACAAAAAGTTTAAACTCAAATAAAGTTTATATAATTTGACTTTTTGAATTAATTTAAAAAGCACTAATTTGAAAAAAAACATTAATTAGAATAATATACATTTTTATGTATAACCTATATTGAATTTTATTTATTTATTACAAAATTATCCTCATTAAAATAGAAACAATGTAAATATGTAGAGTGACACTAATAATATTGCGTTTCATCGTGTTAACATGCATAAAGTTGATTAAGTAAAAAAAAAACTGATTAATGAGAAGAAATGCGTTTTCAACATATTTGGTTGTGTAATAGATTTATTAAAACCAAAACTTAAGAATTAATAACAATTTGTGGTTCCTTGAAAAGTAACTTAACTGACTTACGTACACAGTTATTGTTAGTTCACATTTAATGTACTAAGAGAAGATAGCTCATGTTTAAAAACACCTAAGCCACGTGGGGTTTTACAGATAAACATAAAACCGGCAATAAATAAGGGAAGGTTTCGACTATAGGAGTACGTGCTTATTGCTAGCGAGCTGTCTGCAGTAAAATACATGGCTATTGAAGGCGGCTCGGAATGTACGCTCTTATTGGGTAGTTTTAAGTCATGAGGATCTCGCCCTGATATTGGGGATAAACACTCATGACTAGCCTCACATATCTATTTCTTTAAAACAAAAAGGAAGTTAACGGTAGAAAATTACCGTAATATTTATTATATTAGAGAAATAAAAAACAGTAGGCTAGTTGTAACATAATAGTAAACTACTTTTGGTAGTTGTACGAGAATTTAAGATTTGGACCTTGGTAATTTTTGACGAAATTTCTTGTAATATAAGAAATAGTTCCGTATATGAAATGTTAAATAAAATATTTAAAATTATTAATATATCACTCTAAAGTACTAATAGTATATTAATTTTAAATTGGTTTTAAATTTGCGTTTAGGAGAGAGTGCATCAGTTTTAAAACTTAACAGAAATTTAGTTTATGCAGTACATTTTTTTATTCTACGTATATTCCCATAAAATACGTTTCAATGGCCGGACTGTTTTAAAATTTCTTAGAGTTGGTGTATATTTCAAGAAAGATTTTTATAACATATGATAATCGTATTGTTTTGACAAATTCCTTAGATATTGTTAAGGTTTATACGCTAACTGCGTCTATGTATTTTTATTGCTAGCTGCGAACGTGGATGGTATATATATTGGTATTCTTTTAATTTAGGGTTCATAAGCAGAATTTATACAGCAATTTCTGAACACACACACACACACACACACACACACACACACACACATATATATATATATATATATATATATATATATATATATATATATATATATATATATGTAGTTATCAGCAGGATATGGTATATTATTACATGTACAAATATATTCTCTTATCACTCACTGAATAAATTCATGAATAAGTGAACCTCCAATAAGAGAGTGTATTTTAAATACATGCATTATTTAAACGAAGAAGGCGAGCAAAGGTGAAAGTTATCAAGTTAAGTCGTAACTTTTGTTCACTGAGCTATTTTCCAGAAACAACGTTTGCTAGAACTGCGCCCAACTCCTACCTGTTATTTACGGAGCCGTTTGTTTCTACTGCGCTTGAAATTTCGTATGATGGTAACATATAAGACTAATTTAGGTTTAAAAAAGATTGAATACGGGTATAAAACTGAATTTAAAACTAACGTTTAAAATATATTCCATAAGAATCCATGACGTAAAAACCTATAAAACTTACTAATAAATTTAGAATTAATTGAGAACTAGATATAATGCAACTTCAATGGACCAAAGAAAGCAACTTTATACCAGAAACCGCAGCTAATGGGCGTCTGGTCTACTTTATATCTTTGTAAAACTTAACATTCCATAATTAGAGTGGAACATGAGATAGTCCAAGTAATTTAATTTAAGAAACGTAATCTACAACTTACAAAAACTATTGTTTAAGGAACTAAACTGAATGCTTGTGAACGCTTTGGTAAAATAAAGCGTAAGCATATTATTTTTCCCACTCCTAAGATTCGTCACTCTTGAATATTGTTCTTGCTCGATTACGTAATCTTCGAGTTATTTCACTCTACGGACGAGGGCGGCGTTCTTAATCTTCAGTTCCTCGTACTCTTCTCTAAACTTGTTGTTCTCGTCCTCTAAGACAGTTAATCTCGCCACCACTGCAACGAGAGAACGTTCTACTTTGCTCATGCTCTAATTTAGGGAAGTAAAACTTAGCTTAAACTGTTCACTGTCCTGCTTCATCTGCCTCTGCATGTATTTAAGAATGTTGAGCATGGAGGAATCTTCTGTGTCAGACTTGCTTCCAATGGATTTCGAATCCTGGTGGCAGCTCTCACATTTCCAGCCTGCACCACTTGTGACCAGAACTTTCAGTTTTGCGGCAACTCCAAGTATGGTATTCAGCCTTGCACTCCACACACTTAGCTATCTCTGTGGGATTGGAGAATTCCTTGCTGCACTTAGTACACACCATTGTTCACAAAACACATTTTGATAAATCAAATATTAAACACAAATTACTAACGTTGTTAATGCGAGCAGTATATGCTTACTGGTTATAACAGACACTGGGCAGGCAGGTACACACACGATCTACAATTGTACGGAGCTCATATCGATGCGACCTTCCACTTGACCGACTGATAACGAGTAGAACTTCTCTAAATTATTTGACTATATATTTCAACTAAGTTTGAAGTACACAGGTCAGTTTGTTCTCGAGATATCGTGCAAATAAAAAGATATGAAATTTTCTCAGCCTTTCCTGTGATAGACTTCACCAACACAGAGTTAATTAAAACCTATATTTGGAACGTGAAGTACCATGGCCTGACATAGTTTACAATGAAATCCAAAATCCTCTCGGTAAATATATTTTCCTTCCAAAAATAAATAACGATTGAGCCTAATCAAATAAAGCTGTATTATTGGACATATACTTCTTACTCATAGAATCTGAGGGATCAATTGTTTTTATTCTTTCAGAGCAAAATAAAAAGACTATTGTAGACTTTGATGTGATTTTTTTTTAATGTGTATGTGGTTGTATTAATTATTATAGCGTCAGTCGGCCAATACATTAATAAAAACATTGTCCAAAGCTCCTATAAGCGGGACGATATTTATGATTTACTAACAGACTCACTACAAACGACAGGATATATAAACAAAGAATCGGCAATGGAGTGTTCTGATCGCAAACCATTTACAATTGCTTTGTTTTATACTATGGGACAGTGGGGATAATCTATATAAATTATTCTATATGTGGAACACAAGCCAAGGATAGGTGAAGTGGAATTTATTGTTTTTGAGAATTGTGACAAATTCCTCCCCCTGTAATTGATCTATCCTTGTTATTCCGCAATTTAAGATACTTGTAGGGGAAATCATAAATCTTTTGCTTTAAATGGAAGATAAAATAGTCTTGTAGCTCAAAATAATTCATCCTTAGCTCCTGCTACAGCGAATTCTTAAACACAAGTCTATAAGCCTAATTAACTGCTAAATTAAGATTAGTTTCGCTTTGAAACAAGACGAGCTGTTCAAACTCGGATGCTATAAGCACTCTACGACTAAAAGATTGTCGTTTATTTCAGTACTTAAAAAGATTATTGTCTTAACCATGGCTAATTTCAACAGAATGGAGCCATCAATTTTGTTTGGCCAATTAAAAATTGAATTGAATTTCCCACGAAATACTTTAACTTTTATCATGCTGAAGGTTTTACTAAAAATGTTTGAATTTTTTTACTTATTTTAAAAAGCAGAAAATTTTAAAAAAACTTCCTAAATGATTTACTTGAATTGTCGAAAATTCGTTCTTTTAGCCCGAAATTATTATAAAGAACTAACTAATAAAACGGTTATCCGTTTAATTTAAAGACAAGTGATCGAATTTTATTATTTGTACAGTATTACACAAATAAGTTTAAAAACACAAATACGTTTAAAACCCCCTCCCTGTATTAGGTGTTGTTTTGAAAATATCAGTATTTTATGAAGATTTGTTAATAACACTCAGAACTATTAAAAAATGTGTCCTAGATTAATAGTAACTATTTCTCTAAAATTAAGGTGTAGTCATATTTATAAAAGAAGGCTTTAAATTTATGGGACCTAAAGCATCCACCCATGACCGAAATAAACCAATCTTTCCGTAGTTAACGTAGATCTCAATTTACAATTTAACAAAATAGTTATATGTACAAACAACTGTTTGGTAAAATAAGAAGTTTTCAAAACTTGTTTTACTTTCTTTCTGCGTAAGTACGAATCTGATTTGATAACCCATGGGAAGATATCCTATATCCCGGATACGCGATAAATCCGGAGCTAATACTTTTATTCAGGATTCATAAACACACAATATACCTGTAGAAAAATTGTTATCCAAATATAGATATCAGAAAATATAACTATTGCCAACCGTAACTTCCAGATTGTTGCAGAGATTAAGGTACCTCCAGTGACCTCTGAATGATTGATGGCCTCTGTTATCCATGTGGGAGCACGTGAATATTATGTCTTTTCTGGAGAAACAGATATTCTAAAATTGGTACCATGTTAGGGGATATAGTGCAAAGATGGGCATTTTTCAGACAATGATTTCTTATTTAGTAAGTATTGAAACAGGAACTTAAGTGAAGTTGGTCACTACCCTCATAGTACAATCTGAGTTCTGTGTTGAGTAGCTGAGATGACTTCTTAAATATCCAGTAAAATTGATAGTTGGCACTCTTTTCCCGTTAGCTTGGTCAATGGGAAGGTTCAGTATTTAACACTTTAATAAGACCTTTATAATTTGTGCCAAAAAATGCACCATTCAGTACACATTAGTAGTGAAGTCCGTATTCCTAGGGACATTGTTCTCCATGTTAAATTATAAATTTAGCAATCATAAAGCTATGGTATAAGCTTAATTGGATGGTATAAGCTATTTATAAATTCTGTTATAACTTCATTATAACATTATTCTCAAATGTATAGTAAGTCATATAAATTGTATGATTTTATTTTGCATAAATGAAATATTTTAGATAGACTAATAGTATTATTAATAACTGTAAGATGTAATACATTATTTTAACTAATTGATGTCATTGTATCATTAACATAATAGTTTTGCAATACACTTCTAATGCACTGAATACACTCTAAAATAAGTTACATTACCATATAGTCTGAGAATGTTTCGGTAACAAGTTGGTACTTACCATATTCAGATCAGAACAGCAGTAAGAGTAAAGTGAAACAACTCCGGAGGTTCTGCAGTTATCTCTGTTCTTATCTGAGACAAGTGATGGATCTCCTGTCTCTCTCTCTCTCTCTCTCCACCTCGGAGACAAAATTAATCTACTTTATGTCTGTCTCTTCTTTCTTTAATGAATCCGTTTTCTGCCGTTTCATTGTTTTCTTCCTAATTGAAACCAGGATAAACTCCACCGTAAAAATGCTTTCATTACAAAAAGCAATTAGCTAACCAAATTAATAAAATATATTTAGTAAATTTAATCATAATTTTTAATATTATTAACAGCCTTTCACAATTAATGGTGACTCGAGAAAAATCTAACTTATTTTAATTTTATTATGAAATATTCCGAAGGAACTAAAAATGCAAGAATGTAAAATACTTTATTAATCCTTAAAATTTCATAATTTTAGAATTATTTTTATTTTGTCCTTTATTGTGAACCTACCGATTAAATTTAAATATCCCAGTGCTAAAGCAGATTTGTACCGCATAAGCACATAATAAATAGGTTTTTCTTGATATCGATAGAGGAATTACTTCAAAAAATAAATTGATGATGAGCCATGTTAATTTCGATGGAGAATAAAATGTATATCGAAAGGGACAAGAATAATAAACTAAATTTTTTGGTCAGACTATAATTTTCATACATACCTTTATACACAGATGACGAAAGTGGTGACCTACAGCCTTTATCTAGTTTTTTGACAGCATATAATTACTATTCATGTGAAACGGTCGGCTTACCGTGTCTAGTTAGGAAAATTATAATCTCAGGCACAACTCGTTAGATATTTATACACATTTGACATCCCTCCATTTTTAACTTCCTGACAACTAGAGTGGCTGACTGTCGATGTATTTCTTAAAAAAGTTCCTCTTTCGATTTATTGGATGGGTACTTATACAATGTGAATTGGCTACACTATTTGGCTGAATTTAAATTTAGATTTCGCCTTCTTTGCTAAAGTGGAAATATGTGGTTGTGCAATTTAGTTTTGTGTCTCGTAGCTTTTGGATTTTTTAATGACATTTTATTCGTAGCCCTTTAAAATGCTTTCGCTGAACATTTCATTTCGGGATAGTAAAACAATAAATTCTAGGTATTTACAATAGTAAAAGGAGGCTTCTTGAAATCTGAAATTAAAACCCATTTATGGTAATGACTTGAATATTATGTTGAGTTTAGTTTGATTTCGCCATTCTTTTAATGCAGCGCCTGGGATCCACTGCTGTTATAGACTTGACTCCTTGAATCTAGAGCCATGATCGTCTAAAAAACCTGTTAAATGTTATAAATAGTTCTATGTAAACACTGTAAAGCACAAACATATTTTTAATTAGTCATCTGAATATTATAAATTTGTTTACATTTATAGTCTTAGAAGCATAGAGTAAACTTGATAGCATCAATATTGCTTCTTCAGCATTTTATACAATCATTGTTGAGCTCAGAGTTTATCCATATAAAAAACTAGCATCTTTATGAAAATGTACTTTTAACTGTAAATTTTAGCAAATATTAAGTATACAATGCTAGATGCGTACTTAAATGCAAATATCAAAGACAAATTTACGATCTAAATTCTGCGACAGATTTGACCCTTGTAAAACCCACCTTACATTTTTTACATAAGTAGGCGTTTTCCTCTATCTTATATGCTCTTGACTATGGAAATAAGGAAAAGTCAATTTTGGAACCAAAAATATCCTAGACCGGAGTAAATCATAATAGTGATAAGTATACTCTTTTTGACATATTTTTATGATCAACTTTGGCAGACTTAACTTTAGTGTTGGAAAATTAATGAATTCGAACCAGAAGTACTCATATATGTGCAAAGCCGTATGATATAACATAATATAAATTTGATTTCAAGTTCACCTTCTGGTTGGTTCCTCAAGAATTATAACAACTACAGCGTTTAGAGGCCTTTTTCAGAAGAGATTATTTAAATTATCTTTAAAAGCAGGCAAGTCGTAGAAGACATATATTGGTAGATTATGTAAAGATTGGTAACACGTTTGAAAACAGAGTCAATGTTTGCTCTTCATTCCGAACTGTTGTTTACCAGTTCAGAACCAATTATCATTAAGCCCAGGCTCTACTATGCCATTTACTAACTACTACAAGTGTCAGGGCGATATTCCCTGTTTGCTCCTCATTCCGAACTGTTGTTTACCATTTCAGAACCAATTATCACTAAGCCCAGGCTCAACTATGCCATTTACTAACTACTACAAGCGCTAGATTAGGTTTTATAAACAAAGCGTATATCTTTCTTGAAATATTATTTGTAACCTTTGGTGCCTTGTACATATTTATTATAATGAGAGCTGTTCAATTTCTAGTAAAATCCTTTTTTATAGTAGTAATATTACGTACATATTTTTGATTATAGTGGAAATAAGACATTTAAGTTAAGGAGAGAATTTTATGTGGAGATTATCCACGGATATTTCCCTCTTTTATGGCATTTTAAAAATAGTTATTCAACGAGAGTTTATAGTTTCTTATAAGATTAAGTCACTGATGTGCATTCCACGGTGAGTCGACAGACGAGTGACAGCTAAGTAAAACTCGTACATCTCATAAAAACTATAAAAAAGAACTTCTAAAAATTTGTGGAACTGTATTAATTTTAAATGTTTTCGTAATAAATACGGTAAAAGAAACTGAAATTGTTTAAATAATAAACAAGCATATTTTGCTCACGGCCACAAAATCTGTAAGAGATCTGTCGTGTTGAGATATATGGGTAGGTAATCACCTGGAATGTGAAAGCGTCTGATTCCTGAATGTATATTCTAGAGGACTAATTCACACAGCTAAGCCTACATAAAGAATACTGGTTTCATTGGACTCTTACATATAAGTTTAGAGTTTTTAACACTTTGTTTGTTTGAGTTCACCAAACATCTTAGCTCTGAAATGACTTTAGAAAAAAATGTATCCTCTTTTACAATACCTCTAGGAATCTCCTGTATCTAGTTTAGCTATATTTCAACTTTTTCGCTTAGGGCTTGTCGGCATTAGTAAGTTCTCAAGATCTAGAAGCTTGTGATTTGTAATAGTTGAAACATTTTCCAGAAGCTTTTGGATTGGGAGAGTCGAAGTCTTAGACGGTCTTAAACTCCAAAGGCTCGCGGGTTTTGGGAGCTGCTTGTTTTTAGAGCACCCAACCTCAAGAGTATTTCGATCTGTAGAACCACTATATTTCCATCATTAAAAACTACAAGGATTCTAGGAGTGTCCACCACTATGATGAGTACTATCACCCACAGAAGGTTTTGACACCCTTTTTTGAACACCCTGTATAAACGTGTATATTTCAAACAGGTAATTTAATTCGTAATATATTCATACAGGAAACAGTAAATTATGCCTCTGCTGTTTCCAGGCTGTATTAATAAGCTGCCAGACAGGAAGTAGAAAGTGCCAGTAGCGAGAAACGGAAGTGAGATGTCTGCATCTCACGAGTATCCTGGAACATGCTTACCCAACATGTCCTTTGATTAATGGCATGATAAATAATTTTCTAGGTAAATAATGAAAAGCTTTTTTATGTTTAAATTAAGTTCGTTTGGGTTTATAAACGCGAACTTATATATTATAAAGTATATAATCTTTCACTGTACATTTCAATGTTTATAACAAAATATTATATTTTCTTTAAACACTCTGTATATGCTTTTTATTCAAATAAGTCCTTTTAGAAACAAGTGGAGACGCATTTCAATAAAAGAGTTGAAAGCTTGTAAAGGGACAATGTATAATAGACGCCTAGAGGGAATTGCTATTTAGGCTTTGGAGGAACGCAATCGCATTGTATTCGATACCCTTACAATAGAAATCAACTCACCTTTGTGTCTGTCTTTCCTTACCTAAATACTTCACAGAGAAATTGAGTACTTCATACTACAAAACGTTACATTATTTATGTTACTGTGAGATTCTTCCAAAGATCGTAGAAATTTCAAAGTACGAAATTATACAAGAAATAAACCAACAAATTTACATAAAATATTTTTGGAAACGTATAAGAGTTTTGAGACGTTGTTTTATTACCTCTGTGTGTTATATTTAACACAAATTTTGGAGGAAAAATACTTGATTTTCAAACAGATGAAAATCTAGTTCAGAAGATTTGAATTTGAATCCGAAATAATAGTGAGATAGGACTCCCGGATAGTGTTTTGATTAGCCATGTTAAGCTAAGACTATCTAAAACACTTATAAAATGTATTTTTGTTCTCTTAGGACAAGAAGCTGAGAAATGTACTTAGCCGTAAAAGGATCTTAGTCCTGCTTACACTGACAAGAAGTCAATGAGGAAGAGGTTTTTCCATTATTCCATGTCGTTCATGACTCCAAAGAAGAGGGGAAAGCCAGCTCTGTACCAGCCTCTCCAATCAAAGTGTGCAGGGGTTGGCACGCCCTTATTGGCACGCCCTTAAAACTCAGAGCCCCTTAAAATTCAACTGGCCTCTCCCTCAGTAGACTAGACCTAGCGATCTAAACTTAAACCATAATATCCAGAATATTTGCAATTAATAAGGTTCCGTTCCTGGACATCCATAAGATTGCATATATTTGTTGTAACCAATGTAGGTTTAACTAGGAGGTATAAACCAGCCAGAGTTAAACCAAACTGTGGAAAGATTTTCTTGAAATAGTACATTTTCATTTTCAGAAAGCATTTATAGGCAAAAACAATGATTGTGAATTGGCTAAGATAAAAATTTACCGGACTCACATTCACTCCTGATTCTATATGAAGCACGCCTGCAGTGGGATAGGCGATGGTTTCACCAGTTTAACGAAGACAAGATATGATTCAAAGCTTCAAATTAGACAGAAGTGAATGAATGAATGAAACATGCCTTTATTAAAGAGGCGGAATTAGGGTTATTAAGCCTTCTCTACCATTCAACCTCATATTGTATACAGAAAATTTACAATAGTTTATACCATTGAAGTAAATTATTAACTTATTATTTAAATAGAAAAAAGAAAAATGCTTAACCCATACAAAATTAAATTATTTTAAAGTAAAAAACTATATATTTAAATGAATACTTAAAATACAAAATAAAAGCTGCATATATTTTAAGTTAAATACAAGATCATTCAAAATGAATAGCAAGAATCACGAATCATGCAATCACTCTACCACACCGATTGACTACAACGGTCACCAGGATTCTAACAGTTTGCTTATTTTTATATTTTATTTGATTTATTCTCAATCATTCCAACAGTATTAGATGATTATAATCTAACTCTAACTCTAACTATTTTTTTGAACATTGCTAAATACAATGATATATTTTCAAGAAATTATAAATGTGCTCACTTACATAAAAGATAGGGTACTTCCAGATGTGCTGAAATTGTGGAATTTTATACGCTAATTGGTAATATATACGTTAGTTTGGATTACTGGGTGGTGTCTTACCTTGTGTTTGGAAAACTTTATTTGCTCTTCCTTGTCACATTTAGGCTCTACAGACCGGCCTAATCTCGGTAACCGATGCCACATCCTCGACAACAGTTTTCTAACGCTCTACTCGTCTCAAATGTTACGCTTCCTAGGTTTTCACAATGATTCAAATCATGAATGTGAACTCAATATTATCAGTAATTTTTTCTATTATTTGATGGCCCACTTTGCAAGGACAAATACCATACTTGCAAATACACACCAAATCTATAAAATATACTAAACTGAACTATAATCAACCTTAAACCATCTCATATCGTACGAGTATCCAATTAAAAAATAAAAATTTTCATTATAATTATGAAATATTATAATATTTCATTAAAATATCGTGTCAGCCATTTTAAGGACCACAGAACACCAATTAGTTTGCCTTGTACAACCAAAAATGTATTTTAATGCGTTGTTACTGTTACTACTCTGAATCTATTTAAAAATGAGCCAAGTTTAAACTACCAGACCAAAACAAACTTAAACTCTTGGGACGTTATAACCTGCCTGTTCTATTTTGAGATCTCGGGTAAGTCCAAGGTTATGTAAGATTGAATTTGTCTTGCCACTTGTCCCTTTTCAGGCTTAGTATTGACATATATCTAGTGAAACCTAATTACCAAAAAAAGAACAAATCTATTAAATAAGAAATAATATAGGTGACCAACACACTGTTTTAGCCTTGCTGAATTAATTTATTTAATTGGAGTTCATTTGTTAAAAGTAACATAAAAATTGAAACTTTGTTGAAACCTACCACTCCACATCTTTTAAGCAAAATAGATTATTTCATGTTCAAAGAATTTTATTTTCATTTCAATAATCATCGTGTAAGTAATTTTAATGTTTAGATATATTAATCTGTAGTGTTTGTCTCACTTCACATATTAAAGAGGTTTCCTATACCTTTTAGATTAAATAATGTCTTTAAATAAGCCCCATTAAACGAAATATTGTTACGATAAAGGAAGAACACAAAAAAGGAAAGTATAAACACATCGCCTTACTCAGGGTTTAATTTAGTAACCTCTTACACCTTTGAGGAGTATAGTAGGGATGATATTTTTCCAGTATAATATCTTTATGATAATTAAAAAAAATACACTGACCTGTTATAACCTTTCATATGAAGAAAATGCCCGTTCATATGAAATTATATAGTAAATATGTCTCCATTGAGAATGTATCAGATAGCTCCACAGGTACAGACGGAACACGTAGTTTGAAAGAATATGATTGTATATTAAAGTACGAAGTATAGCACGGCATGTGTACAATGTTTAGCAAATTCTTGAAAAAAAAACTTTGCAATATTAGTCCTTGAATGATATGAAGCAAAAGTCAAATACAATAATGGTATGTCACTTTCCGTTAACAGTATGTCTGCTTGTGTACTATCTTTGATAAATCGTACTTTTAAATCCAAACAACCAATTTTAACTAATATAATCTGTATGTTGAGAAGATCTACCAATATATTTTTTTAATTCCGAATTTTAATTTTAAAATATAATTTATACTATTTCAACTGAATTATCTTAAAAGCACTAGTTGTACAAGAAGGTGACAAAAACGTATTAACAAATCAAATGTCACTTTAAACGTAGAAATCGGATAACACATGAGCAGTGTCTCTGAAATTTTTGTCAACTTTGTTAATTGTTTAACGGTAATGGCGGCGGTGCCATGTAAGAGAGCCAGGGTTCGTGTACGGTTGTAAGATACTTTGGATTTGAGGTACTCCACAGGAAAAAAACCCATTTTTTATATCAGATGTATACGCTAGTTGAGTTCATCTCTTAGAGAGAAACCTAGGTCCGTCTACAGGAATAACTGGATATTGAATTGGTCTTTTACGAAGTAAATCGACGAACTACATGCTTATTTTCACTTCATACAATCCTATTTTATCTAATATGTAAGTGGCAACTTAAAATTCGGCTATCATAGTTCTTGTAAGTTTATTAAAACAAAAAATAGTGATGGTTCAATGTATCTGAGTTTAATAGTAGAAAGCTAAATTTTAAAATAGTAGAATAAATTGTGAAACGCTTAGAATGCCAATTTTTAAACATAAAATCTTCATCAAATTCCATTTCTAATCTGACTTTATAGTTTGAGTTGTGCTCTAATGATTCTCCTTGGCTCTTCTGTATATGTTTTATACAACAATTAAAGTTTTAGGCCAATGGGTGTTATTACACGGCTGACTATAAACTACACTCCTGAGTACGTAATTACAGGAAATTTTGAATAAATAAAAACAGGGAACTTAAATATTACTTATATTACTCAGAGAGCTGTACTATTTATATATTTATTTCCAAAAGAATAAAAGCCGAGATATTTTGATATCATAAATGAAACTCAGCCGCATTGAGGGATGGAGGGACACTACATCAAAATCACATTAGTGTGAGGTGTTTTATGACTTCTTCCTTTATTTGTTGTTTCGCAAACACAAGTTGTTATGCACCGAGAATAGAAACTGATCTTCAGTATATATATTTTTGTAAACATCTGCAATATATTACACTTTTCAAAATAAGCTTATAAGAAATAAACCAGGAGCAAATTTTACTGTACTTTAATCAGTTTTTTATGGAGAATGTTTTTTAAATTTTTAATACATAGCCCCTTTACCATAATGCACAAAACGTAGTAAAGTATTTTTAACACTACATGAGAAATTCAAGAATTTTAAATTAGAAATTTTAGGTTAAATAGAAAACTGCACAAAATAAAAATGAGACATTTTTACATTAGATACATGAGTTATAGCTTCTGGCAGTAATTTTTACACTTGTATCATACGCAACTACTGAATCATTTTCAGCGTATATATAAATATATATATATATATATATTTATATATATATATATATACAGTATAATTTCAAAAAGTTGTGAATATTATATACATAAATTAATTTTAATATAGGTTTTGTACTTTAAGAAAAATTGCTTCAATTACAAAAAAATATTTTTGAAAGGTTATTAATTACAAGTTTTAAATCTTTTGATAACTATCCTAAAAGGAAATACTTCTTGTTTTTCAAGCTTTAAGCATTTTTTTATATATGTTTAAGCTGGAGAGAAATAAAACTCTGTTGCATGATGTAATAGTGTTCTGAAATAACATTTTGGATTTGAATTTACGCAAAGTAACAAAATAGGTTACATTTTATTCTTTTAACCTTGTATATGTTATCAGTATTTACTGAATCGCAAAAAAGGCTGTAATAAGCAAGTGACATGAACTCACTTATGATATGTTGAAACTTCACATTTATAGCAAAGTCCGAAAATTAGGCAGTGTCTACTGATCATTTCCTTCTTTCTATGGGAGTCTTCTCCGCTTTTATAGATTATACTGAAAGTTTTAAAGGTAAATGTCTAAAGGCATTTACAACTTTGTATTGACCTAAGGCTAAGGTAAAGGCTTCTACAGAGCAAAGAGTATCTACCGACCGCTTCTAACTGCTATCAACCTAAGTCCACAGTCAGGATTGTGAATATTTATTTTCGCTCTCCTTTCGGATTGGTTTTTGTTTAAATATTTATTTTAAATACCCAAATTAACTGTTATAATACTATATTATTTAGTAAAAATTTAATATTTGGATTACACCATTATTTTACTAATTTGTGTAGTATGTTCTTAAATTTTCACTTTTAAATTTTGAGTCATACGAATAAACATACTGTTTTAACAGAAAATTTGATATTTTTTATTTTTCATTGAATTAGTAATTCTTTAAAGACACTTTACAGGTCTGGAAGAACTTTTTTAACAGAAATCTAGCTCGGTGCAAAAGTTATGCCCATTAATATAGTTTCCTAAGGGTTGACTTTTATTTTTTAAGAGTAGTTATTTGTGTATATCGAGTTTAGTTACATTTAAAATTCCTCCTATTGCAGGGTCTGAAAGACAGATGAAGGATGACTAAAGAAAACTAATTATTTATATTGATCCAATCCTTGCCAACATAGCTACGTAAAGAGTAGGTAATTATGTTATGACTATTTTTGCAGACACTTGGTCAGTTCTATTTACAATGCAATTTATAAATAATGTAGATTAAAGAGGTATTAAAAAATGTACAAGGTTACTCTATTACTTTTATAATCTATTTTAAGCACACACAAGTTGCTACATTTATCACATGGTCAGATAGAGTTACAAAAGACGGGTTTCTAAACAATAAACTCAGAGGACTAAAATAGTGGACGTATTTAGTCCCTACAGTATATAATAAAGAACAGAGTACAACAATGTATAAGCCACACACAATAGTGTCCACATGTCCCGCCTCTGTGTCCGCACTGCGGTAGATTATTCTTATGACACACCGAAGTTATTTATGTTCAAAAAAGAGAAACACCAGCGAAAATAATATTTCAGAGAAACAAATCTGTGTTTTCATCGTGTTTTAATTACTGCATACAACAATTCTAACACTGTAAATAGATTTAGTGTTTTCATTAAACTTATTACAATGTCCAACGTTCTCAATACTCTCATGTCTCAAGGTCACTGCTTACAATTAAAACTCATAAAAATTTTGGTAATGGTATTAACCACGAAGTTAGTAGTTAGAATACCTATATTCTAACAGTAACTTTTATATTCCAGGAACAGTTTAGTATTGTTTCAGTTTTATAACACTAAATTTGGAATACAAAACTTTTAATCACCTATCTAAAGAAAGCCACTCATTTCAAACCTTTAGCTGGTTTTTTGAATTGCAACTCTAATTATTATATCAGGCATGGGCTGAACAAGACGAATATACTTATGAGTCAATATTATTTATTATTTTAAAGTTATATGGCAAAATATGGAATTTTAGGTATCCACCGTAAAACTCCAACCTAAATTCTGATACTAATTGTATTTCTATTAACATTTTCGCTATTATTAGTAAGGAATCTGAAACAAAACAATTAAAAATTGTGATCTTATAGAAGTAATGAAAATAAACTTATTAATTGGGCAATAGGAACTTTAGAAAATTTAGCAAACATTCTCATCGCGTTTCTTAATTTATTTAACAATCTATTCAACTTATTCTTTTCTTTATTCAATAGCTATTACCATTAATTTACATGGCTATACTGACAAGAAGAACGAAATAAATGTGGCATTTACAAATTTAAAGTAAAATCTGGTGTAATGCATGTAATGTAATGATGGAGAGCCAGTCACACTATCTAGGGCGTCAGAGTGAGATAACACGTGTTCTAATCCTATCTGTGACTGTTGCACTGCATTGACCCTCCCATTGTCCTGTTTATAAAATCTCCACCGGACCTATGAGCATTGACAGAATAAATTCAAAAGGAGTATCGGGCTAAATTAGTTTTTTAGTATAATATAAAATCACCCATTTTAAAAATAGCCCTAAGTATCAAGTATATCAATAAAAAATTACTGAGAAATGCTTATGTCCACCATTAACGTATTAATTGTAGTCATACATGCTTAATTCAAAAATGCTAATATTTCGGTAAAAAATCATCCTTATGTACACAAAAACTAGTTTCATTATTAATATAGGACTGCTGTTAGAAGATCAATAATTAGCTGCCAGCAGCACCGTACAATTGAGACTCCACTTTTAACATGATGATCGAGTATAAAACCCTTTTATTCGTAGCAATACGTCTAAAATCAATAAATCCACCTTCATAAACCAAGTGTAGCTAATAAACTGTAAAATATGCGATTATCCATTGTAAAAAAACTACGATTTTCTAATAAGACATTATTCAGTGTAAATTATATGCCGTTACTGAAGAAAACATGATATTTCGGATATGTTAAGAAACCAGTACCAGATCTACAATCTGATATTTTCCTCAAGTGCATAACCAACTATAAAGAATATAAAAATTCAAAGTCATTAAGCTGTAGAGTCCGAAAATGGCGCAAAACTGCTCTGAGCACGACAAGTACACCTTTTTTGAATGTTGAAACCACTTGTGGTGGGAGAGAAATGTTCACTGCCGACATCACATTGGCCCGGACCCGTGCACTACTCCAGGAAAGGGAAAAAATCACAAGCTTCACTACAGCTGGGAAACAGAAACAATTTTATGCTGCTTGGGTTATAGATATGGGTTATAACCATACCTCATGACTCTATTTAGAAATTCTACTACTAGTGCAGAGGTAAACTATAACAAGCTTCTTTTTTTAAATAAAAAAAGAGGAATAACTTAATTATGTTTTGGCCGATTGAAACGCCATTTCCCGTGTAAAATTGGAAATGTACCAAAAATAATTGTTGCCTGTGTTGTGCTTCGTAAAGTTCCAAATACTTTGGGCGATCCTGATTTCGATCCAACTTTAAGATACACTAAAAATGAGGGAAACCTTGATATTCATGATATCAAAATCACCGGAGGATTTTAAAAGCGTTTCTGTGTGAGTTTTAGCAACTTCGTATTGTGATGTTAAAGGAGATGAAAATGTATGGAAACATCAAATATATAAATAGTATTGTATACTTAATAATATACAAATACGAATGTTTACAGGTTCGAGTATTAAACTTAAATTTCAATTTGCCTCAGCTGTGTTTTTGGGCTATTTCTGAAGCTTCCAAATAAAATATACGTACATAAACTATTTTTAATACTTAGTTCACGTTTTTTTACAGACATGGGGATAAAAATGCTGTGTTTGATAATCTTAAGTTAAAAATTCATAGTTAAATATCCCATATCTGTGTTTAAAAATTTGGTAATTAGCAAAAGATTTAAATTATGATCAAATCTCCAACCACATTATTATCTCTAGGAGGCCCTAATGTATAAACATAAGTTGTGATATTTTTCATTTATTACTTAAAAGAAAGTATAATAATCACTCTCACTTTAAAACAATACAACGATAAATTATGTGTTTCTTGTTTCGTGAAAGAATCTTTTGCAAAATAAAGAAGTGTCATATATTTTTTTTCAATCACCACATTCAAAAACGAGTAAAACCTTTAATAAACGTACTGAACTTTTTAGCGGTAAACAAAGTTTTTGCCGGCTTACACATATGTAGATGGAGTAAGTGGGGGAAGGGTAAGAGTAGTAAAGTAGAATGTGTAAACATGACACCGCGAAACCTTTCCATAGTAAAAACATTCCCGTCACCGTATCACAGATCCTCAGGGAGCTGCAGTAACTGTTATTGGCGTTTACCTCTCTGTTTTACTGCCTTTTAACTTTACTTACTGAATTTTACACTTGCATGAAGTCCCACCATTGTTGAAAAAGGTAATGGAGGTACCACATGAATATATATATTCATGTATATATTAGAATGTGCAGACAATATATTATTATAATATTTATTATATATTACATGGTAGAAATAATAAACACTAAGAATTCTATGGCAGGTCTTAAAAGATGAGGAAATCGTTGAATGATTCTGAATACTGCGTGAATTTGGATCCCAAACAGATTTCAATTCATAATATTTATTTAAATGTATCCATACCCCTATTATACTATCTATAATTCTCTGATCAAATAGAATTTCAAACGTATTCATGTCTTTATATGTCGAATGCTATAAAACATACTGGCATTTTAATCGGTTCTACTAAACGTGTTTAAGGGATAACTCATTTGCCAATTTTTCTTGGTTCTTCGGTAGGGATCGAACCCGTCACCTCTCGGGCACCGAGTTGAAGCCTTTCACAACGATACGGTGAAGGTCAATTGTGAAGCATCGGTGTTTTGTTGTAGCCTCACTAATACTGTGGTCAGAATGTGCGAACGGATTGGTCTGCAAAAAAGTATGAGCAAGAGTCATCATCACCTCGGTCAACTTCCTCCCTTGCAATTCTACTAATTCTTGAATTTTAATTCCAAGTTTTTCAAGAGTTTGACATAAGAGATTTCTGAGTTGATCTATACACCAATAACTGGTAGAAACCGAACAGAAGATGAAAACGAGTACTGGCTCAAAGGATCTTTGTTTTCTAAAAATAATAATGCAAACCGAGACCAAACTTTCGATAGCAGACAGTTTCCAAAAGAAATCCTTAAAATGAGTGCAATGATCTGTAATTGCTGATTTTGTACAGTTTACAACTTGAGTCTCTTAAAATGGGTGCTCAGTAGAGTTGTAATTGTTAAAAAATGATTCAAAATACAATAACGTGTTATTATGATTCATCACATAGGACAAAGTATTGACATTCCATTATACCACACAACATATTTTACTCGTGTTTTTTATTATTATTTAAAATATTTTAACTGTTTTCGATTCATAATCCAGTAAAGCACAAAAATTATTTCATAGGTTTAACAAATTTTGAGAAATAATATTGCTCTCTACATTTCCATAACATTTTAAAGAGTGGTCTCATTATAAGTTTCTTTTAAATTTCAATTTGAATGTTCTCGGGCTAAAAATTGAAAATAAAATATTTTATCCCAGCTATTTACTGAAAAATATTACTTTCAAGGGGAAGTTAGCCCCTTAAAGAACATGTATACAATTTGATATATATCATTCTGGCTGTGTATACAAACAGTCCTGTCACACACTCATTGCCATATACTGCCAAGTAAAGAGTTAAACAAGATTTTACTTGGTAACAGAAACAATAGATTATCACAATTCATAGTCATTAGGATGTAAAGAGTCCGCAAATGGCGCAAAGCTGCCCTGAGCACGACAAGCACACAGAGTCTGACGGAGTTTTTTTTTTTTTTTTTTTTTTTTTTTTTTTTTTTAGAGGTACGAGAAAGATCTTCCAAAGACACCGCCATCGCTAAACTCCACCGCCCATCTTACGGCAGATATACGATGTCGGTAGTGTGGGATTCCTACCCACTAAAAACACATTCCTCTCCCCTCTCCCCGTAGATGGTACGGAGAGGACTGAATTGGAACCGCGTTAGCATTACTTCAATCCAGTCCGTGCTGCGTCTCACGACGCCTACTCCTGGCTACAGGTCCCTTTCTGCAATTTTGTCTTTTAGAAGCTGCTGCGCGTAGGCTGAAACGGCTGACCAGTTTTCCTCTTTTGCAATCATATAGGTCACCAGGCTTGAGGGGGACGGCCTGGCGCCTATGATTTCTTCGATGCTGCTCCTATAGTGGACTGCTCCTCGACTGCTACTGATTACACATATCACATTTTCGCTAAGCACTTGTGACAGGACTGTGACTTGTGCTTGTGACTGTTTCGGTCTGGACGGTATTTTAAGAGAAATAAAGTTATTAGTTAACACATAATAACGTTGCAAAGTTTTCAAAAGAGGACAATTAATTTTCTATTTCGGCACTCAATACAAATGTAAAATAAAACCTCTACACTTAACAAGTAGAAACTTTGTAATTTGCAAAGTGATCAGACAATGTTTGCAGTCAATAACCGTATGCAACAATAATGTATTTGTTGTTTGCACTGTAATTTTCTTACTAAACAGTTAAAAAAATTCCAGCTGGCAAGCCTTGAACACAGAAGAGCGTCATACCGGTACTTCCGAATTACCGTTCCACCCTTTATTAAAACCTCGTGACACCATAGCAACGCTGATTTTTACTAGGTTTGAGTATGCCGGGCGACATGACGTGTAACAGGCTTCGCTGAGGTTGTATTCAATATTTCAAATCTATAATCATTTCGTCTCGAAATGTCCTGCGAGCGGATACACAGGCAAGAAATCATACGGAATAGAAATGACGCTCGCGAAAAAGTTACGCTCACCCTAATTCCATGGTCGGATCTGCACCATCATGGAACATATTCTTGTGTACGTAGGGATTAAGAATTATGAAAAATTTAAATTCTATGAATAAAATATCTCTTGGGATAATGGCCTCATGACACACGCACATTTCTGTTCATTAAGTTATGTTTTATAGCAATGTTCAAATAATAATAATAATAGTTCAGGTGAGTTAGGGAATTATCACAAGACAAGAGTAAGATGAAAACAAATCTTACCACCGGCTCTTGACATTGACTTTTTATTCGGTTATTTTTCACATCACTCTTTGAGTAAAATTGTTAAAGGTTCAAAATTGCATATTATTGTACTCAATAAATCGAGATATCGTGCTGACAGGCAGACAGAAATGAAATTCTTCCAGCCTCTCGAGCGATAGGCATCGTTAATGAAGAAAATGTTTTACCTTGAAAAAAGGTACTATTTTTGTATACGTAATGTGAATCTCGTATTGAAACAAATAAAGCTGTTGCTGCTTTAAGCAAGTTTCGATAGTCCAAACATTCCAAGTATGAGGTGCTAATATTAATTTATGTAAGCACATATGTGTATGTTATGTTAGTGTAGTTAATGTATGTCAGTTGTACAATTCTGGTCTGCATATATTTATTTCGCTTTTTAAAAATTATAAGGAATAGTCTCTACTTCGTGGAACTAAAAATATGATTATTTTCCTACAGTTTGAAAGTCTTATTAAAAACGAAAAATTAAATTGATACTAAAAATATGGCGATTAGAACTGATGCATTATTAAATTTATTGCACGTTGTTTGTTGCATTAACCTTCTCTGTGTATTTTGTTTAGTCATACTCATACACACAGTTTATTTGGGCCATTTTAAACAAAATTTTTGAATTAAGCAATGATTATCTTTAAAAATATAATTAAAAGTTTCCTATGTATATAATATGATTAAAAGCGTTATAAACAAAAAAAGAAAATATATTTTTTGTGTAATAGATATAGAATGTATGGTCAGAGTGGATAATAAATTCATTCTAGTCAAAAAAGTTGTAATATGTTGGAAAGGATAATCCTTGTGTAACGCCCAATAATACCAATCATCAATAATCCTTTGCGTGGTAATCCTGCGGATGTGACTCCAGCGATGAAAGAGAATATTGAAATTAAAAAATGTGTCTATTCCTATTGTGTTCTTATTCTATCAACAATGGTTATGTTTCCTTTTAAAATTTTCCCGTACCTTCTTGTAAGTAAAAATGAGTTCCAAAACGTGTTCCTAAGCGATATTATTGAGAACAGGAGAACTAATTTAGCTAATTATTTTTGTAAAATAGTTGCTGAAATCCGAGGAAGGTTTATATTAAGGGATATAGGAGAGGACCTGGAATAGTTTGGAATTCGGAAAAAGATTTTTTATGTTTCAAAATCCAAATGTAACTGACATAACAGCTTTTGCCACTGAAATTTTGAAGTTTTACAAAGTGGCTAAAAAATCTGTTTAAATATAAACTCTGGAAAATATTAAGTACTAGCAGTACCCTCAACTCCTCAAGGGTTTTAATTTATTCCGATATAAGTATGTTTTTCGTCTATAGCTGATTCTATCTTTCTTCTATGTAAAGAAAATATATATTCCAGCTCTGAGGAGCCTACTTCTGTCAACTGACAATTAAACTTATAAGTTTTATAACATCTAACTGTATAGTGAAAGTTAGCCTATTTTGTGTTTTTATCTGTACTGCAAGCAGTTATTTGCTGCTTTCCTGGTAATTTAGTAGGCATTGCACTGCTGGTTGGAGTGAATTATATTTCCGTCGCAATGTATGCGTTTTTGCTACGATCAATAAAATACGTAATAAAGATATGGAAAATAAAATTTACTTCGTTTCTTTCCAGATCAATAAAATATATGTTACAGCTCAGAGAGGCCTAATTCTGTTAAAAGACAACTAAGATAGGTTTTATAAAAGTAATTAAATTTATATTAAATGTTAGATAGTAACTTTGTCTTTGATGTCCCGTAATTAATATTTGCTAAAAATGTATTGTTTTAAGTACATTAACAAGAACAATACGTGTTGGTTTCTATAATTTTTCATTGAAAATTTTTTTAAATATTTTAGAGCATTTATAACTGGAAATGGTAACTACATTAGTTCAATAGCACAGTCCAAAGAACTTTTATCTAGCAAAGTTTGTGCCGACTGTTTTAAAAGTAGTATTCGGAGCCTAATTCTAACCATCTTATGATTCTGGAAATTTTATAAGGTAGATGAGTACTTACCTAATCGCTGAACTTTAAATACGGTGTGTATATTAATAAACGTGCGTATACTATGAATGTAACCAAATTTAAAATAGCGGTTAAATTAGTGAAACATTTGATTATGCTCTCATAAAATAATGTTTACACAGAATATTTCATTCAGTATTTCAAAACTCTAGGAACAAATATGGGATTTTTGCCAATTTAAATACCAATGCTAATATTCGTACCAGAGACCGTAAGAATTGCCTTATACAATTTCTGTAAAATCGGCTGAATATTTTACGAGGGGAAGCTAATCACAGGGCTTTCTTCACGTTTTGCAACATTGCTAGCAGTTGCCCGCGACTTTGCATGCGTATTTTGAAGGTTTTAAACGTATATGAACACATGATTCGAATGAATTATATTTCCGACGTCAATGTTGAGTTTGCGTTGTTGCCACAATCAAGAAAAGCTGTTATAAAGTGTATACTTATAGCCATTGTAATTAACTCCCACATTAGTAGTTTTTGCTTCATAGTTGATTTCGCCCTGTTTCCCAACCAAGAAAATATATCTTACACACATCTGAGAAGCCTACATCCGTCAAAATAAAACTGAGATGGGTTTTACAACAGGTTTTTAATTTATAGTAAAACTTTGTCTTTCATACCCAACTTTTTATCTAATACTTAATAAATTTTCCAAAAATTTACTGTTAAGTATATATTTTTACTAATGATGTTGACTTTCTTATCTGGATATTTTCTCAACATCGGTTGCAGAAAAGGTTGAAATAAGAAGTTTTGTTATTATCAAACTTACTCTATGCTTCTACATACTACAGTGTAAAAAAATCGAAATTAATAATTAAATAAATTAAATATATTGTTGTGCAGTCATAAAACAATGTTTGCACAGAATTGTTGATTACAGTTGATAGATGGAATTTCTTGCTACTTTAGAGACAAGTAAGACGTAGTTCGGAGGGATTTTAAGAACTAGAATAGGCCTATGTTCATGTCAGGAACCGTAAGAATATCATGGCAAAATTTTAGTACATCAGTGGAATTCTTTTTGCATGAAATCAAAGCAATCAAACAAAGCAACTTTCGCATTTATAATATTTTAAGGGTTTGGTACAAGGGGTTGACTATTAGTGTAATGTAAATATAAAAGACAGAAATAATATCTTCTACCCTAAAATGCGCCAATTAAGAAGTCATGTAAAATGTGTTAAGCATCTTATACATTCCAAACACTATTTAAAAACTGTTATAAATCCTACTGTACGGGGCAGAAGTTAAAAATTAATAATCGGAGGACCAATTATGAAAATAAAAATAAAACAATGTGCAGAATGGCGGGAAAGTGGGCAGGTAACAAGAGGTGAGAGGAGAATACAACACAAGTGATGGAGTTTTAACAGTACCTTGGAAAACTCGCTGTGTGTAGAGATCCACAGGGGGAAGCAGCAACGACAGGAGTGCTTAGGCGCGACGTAATTGGCGCGTAGCGAACGGGCGTCACCGCTGGCGGCCGCGGTAGAACGACGAATAATCCGCACTGGACACTGTCTTCTCCCCTAATACCCTGAAATTACCTCCAAAGGAGTGTGGGAGGAGGATGGTAATGCACATTAAAGAAAAACACTTGAAAACAAAGTCAATACGAAAGGGTCGAGCACAAAGAGTGACCCACGAACTGTAGAGCTACATGGTCTCCGGCCGATGATTCCACTCAGAATGCCGGGAAGCGGCTCGCTCCAGGGGACGCTATCGCCCTGGTTGGTTAGAGGGGTATCTGCTATTCGCCGAACGGGCAGCAGTCGCAAAGCGGAAGAGCGCCCAGAATACTTCAAGGACAGGACCCTTTAAGATATCAGGGGGTGTGGCGCTGATTGGAACAGCGGACGACTGATTTGGGACCACGCTCCCTCTCTCTCTTATACCTAAATGCGTCTGGGCTAGATTATGCTTATCTATATTAAATTAAATATTGAACATACCGGCGGCTTTGAATCATCAGGATTCAACAAATCAAAGTGGCATGATCGAGAAAGAACATGAGAAATAAAGCTAAAGACTAACATCTTAAACTAGGTCTTAACTATCTATCCTAAAGTGTTGAGATAGACTTAAGCTATTGGTGACAAGAACGGCAGCAGGAACACTTTGACTGCCGGGCGTGTGAAGGTACCTTGGGGGGTCTTGAGTTCTACCACACGCACTACACTGTCACGTCCAGGGAAAAGCTTAGTTATTCTAGCGAGGGGCCAACACAGCGAGGGAGAGTCTTGTTGGACCAATACTAGATCGCCAACTTGTAAATTTCGGGAGGGCCGCTCCCACTTAAGTCTTTGCTGGAGGGAATGGAGGTACTCCCTGCTCCAGCGTTTCCACACTCGCTGGGAGAAAGCCTGCACTAGCTGCCAATGAGCCAGCCTGTTATCCGGCAAATCTGCAAGGTTGCGTTCGGGCACAGCCACTAGCGGCGCTCCAATCAGGAAGTGCCCCGGAGTGAGAGGTTGTAAATCGTTGGGGTCACTGGAGAGCGCAGTAAGCGGGCGGGAATTCAACATTGCTTCCACCTGGCAAGTGAGGGTGGTAAATTGGGCAAGAGTGGGAACATAGGTGCCCAGAACTCTTTTCAAGTGAAATTTGGCGCTCTTAATGGCGCTTTCCCAGAGGCCGCCATGGTGTGGAGCTGCAGGGGGGTTAAAATGAAAGTTAATTTTCTGGCCGAGGGAAAATTGGTGAATTTGGAGCTTGCCAGAGGAAGTGATTAGTTGCTGTAAAGAGTTTCTCGCACCAACAAAGTTTGTACCACAGTCACTATAGATGTCGGTACATAGGCCTCTACGTGAAACAAAACGTGTGAGTGCGGCTATAAATGCGTCCGTGGACAGATCAGTGGCGACTTCTATATGTACAGACTTAGTCACTAGGCACACAAAGAGACAGATGTAAGCTTTAGTGTGTCGGATAGAGCGGAGGTTGTGAATCTTGACGTTGAAGGGACCACCATAGTCAATGCCTGTCGACAAGAAAGGTCGAGCGGGAATTATGCGGGCTTTGGGTAGATCACCCATGAGAGGGAACAAAGGCTTGGGTCTTTGTTTAAAGCAAGGGAGGCATTGAAAAATGCGCGAGCGCACCACACTACGAGCAGAGAGAATCCAGACATGCTGGGCTAAAAGGGACATGGTTAATTGAACCCCTGAATGTAAGTTTTGTAGGTGAGTGTGGTCTATTAGTAAGTTAACAACATGGTGAGATTTAGGCAAAATACAGGGGTGGCGCACTTCTTCCGTCAAGTCAGCAAGCTTTAGTCGACCACCAACACGGAGGAGTCCTTCAGCATCAATGAAGGGAGCAAGGCGCTGTAGCTTGATGGAGCAGTTCTTGTTGTCTCGAAGGGCTGCCAGGTCATCAGGAAAAGATTCTCGTTGAACTAATTGGAAGAGGCGAAGTTGAGCAGCTCGCACCTCGACGACAGAAAGAGGACCCACATGATGTTCTTGCCGGCGGCTATGAGAGACGAACCGGAGGAGATACGCCAACACATGGAGCAGCTTGGTCCAGGAGGAGAAACGAGTGAGTAGATCCCAAGGAGGCTGGGAGGCTGCAACGAAGACGGACAGCGGAACGGGCTTCAACTCGTCCAAGGAAGAATCATCGAGCGGAGAAAAACTGGAAGTGGGCCAATCTGGAGGAGGTAGTTGCAGCCACAAGGGTCCGTGCCACCAAAGAGTGTGATGAACAAGTTCCGAAGGGAGGATCCCACGAGAAGCACAGTCTGCAGGGTTGTCAGCACTAGACACATGACGCCAAGAAGAGGGAGGAATGAGCTCTTGGATTTGAGCTACACGATTCGCTACATACGTTTTGAGGCGGTAAGGGAGAGTATGTATCCAGGACAGAGTCACAGTCGAATCACACCACAAAGTTGTAGAGTCAATACTTAATACACTGGAATACTGAGACTGTACATAATGAACTAAATTAGCCAGGAGGTGAGCCGCGCACAACTCTAATCGCGGCAAAGTTACTCGTTTTAGCGGGGCAGCACGAGTTTTTGAAATTATTTGGGTCACACTCACTTCACTATCAGTGTTTATGCACCTTATATACACAACAGCGGCGTAACCGGTCTCGGATGCGTCCGAGAAACCATGTAGTTCACATGAGCTAGAGGGGGTGGCCATTATCGGCCGAGGGATCGACACTTCAACAATGTTTTTTAAGTCGATCACAAAGTCTCGCCATTTTAGCGCGAGGTCCGGAGACAAGGGTTCATCCCAAGATACACCGGAAGTCCACAACACTTGCATGAAGCGCTTTGCTATCATTATGCAAGGGGACAAAAAACCGCACGGGTCGTAAATCCGAGCGATCAGACTTAGCACTTTCCGCTTAGTCGGGGCATCACATGTGAAGTTGAGGTTATATTTAAAACAGTCTGTCACAGGTGACCAATGGATACCTAAGATGGAGAACAGAGGGTCCGACGAAGGTTGAAGAAACACAGGGGATTCTTGATGAGAGGCAGGCAATGGTTGAAGTAATTTTGGGCAATTAGAAACCCATTTCCTCAGTTCAAAGCCGCCTAAGCGGAGAAGCTCGATCAGCTGATGTTGAAGTTGGAGAGCTTCGTCTTCAGTGGACGCTCCGGCTATCAAATCGTCCACATAGCTATGGTGTTTCAGAATGTGAGCTGCCTGAGGGAAATTGGAACCTTCATCTTGTGTCAATTGTCGGAGAGTTTTTATGGCGAGGTAGGGTGAACAGTTCATACCATACGTCACCGTGGTCAGCTGGTAAGTAGAGAGCGGAAGGGAGGGGTTTTCACGCCAAAGGATGAGCTGAAACCTTTGGTCGTCTGGATGAATCTTAATTTGGCGGTACATCTGCCGGATGTCGCACGAAAAAACAAAATTTTTCAGCCGGAAGTGGAGAAGGATATCACAAATATTATTTTGTAACTTTGGACCGGTGAGAAGTACGTCGTTGAGGGATAGGCCTGAGCCGGTCTTGGCACTGGCGTCAAAAACAACACGAAGCTTGGTAGTGCTACTATACTCTTTCACTACCCCATGATGTGGGAGAAAATAATGCGGAGCAGATAAATCAGGATGGGGAAGACATTTCATGTGTCCGAGCGCCTCGTACTCGGTCATGAACTCGATATAGAGCGCCTTCAGGGGGGAGTTATTTCTGGCGTGGATCCGCCTCTCCATAGACTCCAAGCGATGAGCGGCGGTTGACCTTGACGTTCCCAATTTAGTGTGGGCGAGGTTGTCAACAAAGGGAAGCTTGACTACATAGCGACCTTCCGAGTCACGTGTATGCGATGTCTCAAACAGTTTATCACACGCGATTTCTTCTTCCGATTTTTTACTACAGATCGGAAGTTCTTCCTGTGTCCAAAATCGTTGAAGGGAGGAGTGGAGGTCAGTATCTGTGGTCGAGAGGAGAGAGATGGCGAGATTAGAGGTTCTTTGCGCGGTAGAGAGACACGGCGCACTTCCAACAATCACATATCCAAAAATAGTGCCAAGAGCAGAAGGCATATTCGCCCCGAGAGAGTGTCGCTCATTGGTAAGCAGTTGAGGGAAGAGAGAGTTGCCGATGAGGACATCGATTGGACCAGGCTTGCCAAAGGTCGGGTCCGCGAGAACAAAAGATTTTGTTCGCATGAGTACTTCCGGGTTAAGTTCTACCCGCGGAAGTTCGAGAGAGATTTTTTCCAGTACATGGAAGGAATGGTTTTGGGCAATTAAGTGTCCCGATAATGTTTCAAGATTGAGATCTAGTGACCCTCTGGTGTTAGTCATGTTTTGGGCTAACCCAATGACAGTGAGGTTAGAAGGCTGGCGACGTGAGCCTAACAGCTGAGCAGCACGCTCAGAAACAAAGTCGGACATACTGCCAGAATCCAATAAGGCGCGGAAAATATATGACTGGCCATTGTGGGCAGTGAGTTTGACCAGTGCTGTACAGAGCAGCACGGTGCTTGTTTCAGTGAGAGAGGTGGAGCGCGCGGCACAAGTCAGTGTTGTGTTGACAGCTAGCGGGGGGGGGGGGGTAGAGGCGCAGTGGCGGAAGAGCTAGGCCTATCGGCGCTGTTATTAAAGTGCAGAAGCGAATGGTGTTTCCTGTGGCAAGTCGAACATGTGTTCTTGGATCTGCACTCTTTAATCGGATGATTTCCCAAGCATGAAATGCACCGCTGGTTACCTTTAACGAGGTTGTACCGCTCATTAGGAGACTTGTCCTTAAACAGAGGACATTGGTAAATTTTGTGCCCAGATTTCCGGCAACAAAAACAAAGAGCTTCGTAGTTTGAATTAATTTTAGCGTCAGTAGCTAACAAATTCATTTGCTTGGGGGAGGCGAACTGAACACGCTTTTCAACCCTCGGTCTGGAAGAGGTAGACAGTATTTTCGTCTCAGAGTGGGTGTGAAGGCTAGCGTCTTCAATCTGGGAGCATTCCAGATTTAAAAATGTTATAATCTCCGTGACCTTGGGGAGGGAATGCGGAGCGGCGCCAGGCTCTCTTTGGGACTCACGATACTGTTCCAATTTCTGGACAGTTTTGCTGTCAAGTTTGCGCAACAAGTGAGCTGACAATAGAGGATTATCAGAGGCGATATCACAGTCCAGGGCTTTCAAGGACTCTGAATGTTCATAAAATGTTGTTATGAACGCTCTAAGTTGTTTAGCATTGTTGCTAGCGACTGCGGGCATTTCAAGTATATAATTTAGATGGAGAGTAGTGAGGCGGCGTATGTTATGATATCTGTCCCGCAACAACTGATAAGCAATGAGGTAATTGGCGGGGGTGAGATTGAGCGACTTCACTAAGTTCAGAGGTTCGCCTTCCAATATGCTCAGTAAATACTGGAACTTAGCGACGTTAGAGAGTGAAGCACTGCGGTGTACTGTAGTGTCAAACAGGTTGATAAATGAAATCCATTTCATAGGAGAACCATCAAACGTCTGTAAGTTTAATTTAGGCAACTTGACTCCAGTTACCGTCGTGGGGAACAACGCGGGATGATCAGAATGTGATGAGGACGCGGGAGTTGTGGGTTCAGTGACAAGATGAACCTCGATCAAGCTAGAAATAGCGACATATAGGTCGTTAACCTCATCCTGATCTTTGGAAAGAGTATCTTGATCCGCTGCTTCACTGTCACCTTCGATGACACGTTGAAGGTTAAGTTCAAAGTCCGCGCGTTTCTTCTTTAGTTCCGCGAACACTGTGTTTAATTGTCTGATTTGAACTGGTGTCAAAGGTGGAGCGCTGGTAGTGATTTTCGTGACGGTTTCGTTAAGAGAAGCAAAACGAGATTTGATAAGATCTGTTGATTTACGATAAGTTTCGTATTTGAATTCCTTGGGAGCCATTGTGATATCGAAAGGGGCAAAGCAGTTTTACAAATGAGAATTACCAAAGGTTTCCCGATAGTGCCACAAAACAATAAAATGAGACAATTAACAAAGATAATTTAAAAAACAATGGAGGGATACCGTAATGTAAACAAATCAATGTAAGCGAAAGGGGGGAACAAGTTAAGTTGAGATAAGACAAAATTAGATTACATTAAGTGCCGGTATGTCCACCTAAGCTACCTTAATAGCTAATCTAAGTACCAATGTTATGTAACCCTAAGGCGAGAAAATATTTTAAATGGAGCAATTATTAGTAAAAATAATATAAGAGAGACAGTGATAATTGTTATTAAACAATTAAGTAACCCGTGAGAGATATCCTAAGTTAATCAGGTTGATAAAGAGACACAATGTAGAGAACGGTGAATGAACCTTTTAAAATAAAATTGACAAAATACAATGGAGTGTAGAGAAATAAGTAGCTAATATGTAGGTTAGAGATAAGAAATGTTGCTTTCAATAATTTGGCAAGAGTACACCATAGAATTGACCTACAATCACCAATACTATCGATCAGAGAGTTAATCTAACACTTCTTAACATAATTTACGCTAGAACATGAAACAACAATGATGTAATTGAAATGAAAAGGAGAGCAAATCAGTTCAAGTTAAATCTTAAATTGACATGAGAACTTAGAATGGCAATTAATTGGTTGCTTATTTAACAAGTGAATTACAATGGAACAAAGCGAAATGTTATTCAATAGCAAATTGAATAGTGAGCAATATATTGCTTTAGAAACAATTACAAGGAACAATTAAATTTCCACTAGCACAAAGTTACATTAATGGAATGGAGAATTATTGTGAGTTAATTAATACTATCAAAGAAAGAGTGGTCAATTAACTAAACCAGATATTGCCCTGTTGTTAACTAAATACATTACTAGTATATTACTAATGTGAGAGAGAGTATGGGTGGACTCGTGTCCGAGTCTCTATTCAGAGATATAAACAGAGTTCCGTTACGGCGAGAGAAATGCAGTATCAAAAACCGGTACAGCTGACTGCAGCGGAGGCCGTGCATTCAAGTATCGATCGGGCCATCAGCTGTTGAGGGGCGGTCGTAAAATTAGACTGCCTACGGACAATTACGTAATAGTTGTTGACGTCAACGATCCAGTTGCGCGAGAGAAGAAACAATGTTACCAGTACAACACGTTCGCAGCGCCACCATACAAGCCGGTAGCGTCGGTACGGCAGATTCAAAATGGCGTAACGACGCCTGTTACAATTAATTAATTACAACACAAATTACTGTAATCTACAGGACTGATTCACAACATCCGGCCCGGAGGACCAAAAATGTACGGGGCAGAAGTTAAAAATTAATAATCGGAGGACCAATTATGAAAATAAAAATAAAACAATGTGCAGAATGGCGGGAAAGTGGGCAGGTAACAAGAGGTGAGAGGAGAATACAACACAAGTGATGGAGTTTTAACAGTACCTTGGAAAACTCGCTGTGTGTAGAGATCCACAGGGGGAAGCAGCAACGACAGGAGTGCTTAGGCGCGACGTAATTGGCGCGTAGCGAACGGGCGTCACCGCTGGCGGCCGCGGTAGAACGACGAATAATCCGCACTGGACACTGTCTTCTCCCCTAATACCCTGAAATTACCTCCAAAGGAGTGTGGGAGGAGGATGGTAATGCACATTAAAGAAAAACACTTGAAAACAAAGTCAATACGAAAGGGTCGAGCACAAAGAGTGACCCACGAACTGTAGAGCTACATGGTCTCCGGCCGATGATTCCACTCAGAATGCCGGGAAGCGGCTCGCTCCAGGGGACGCTATCGCCCTGGTTGGTTAGAGGGGTATCTGCTATTCGCCGAACGGGCAGCAGTCGCAAAGCGGAAGAGCGCCCAGAATACTTCAAGGACAGGACCCTTTAAGATATCAGGGGGTGTGGCGCTGATTGGAACAGCGGACGACTGATTTAGGACCACGCTCCCTCTCTCTCTTATACCTAAATGCGTCTGGGCTAGATTATGCTTATCTATATTAAATTAAATATTGAACACCTACCTTAATGAACAACGTTGTGATCGGCTTCACAAACACTACTCCGAACTGTTGAACTTCCTCTACATTTCGTTGTGGCATTTTAATAGTGGCATAAGAAAAATGTATAAATGAACATTGTTGACTAACATACCTCAAAGATTAAAATGGTGCATGATCTTGATAAGGATTTTCTGCTTATGTAGATCAAATTGGTTAGGATTTACCCCTTAACCGTAATGGATGTCTCAGTCCTACATATGAACGTAAATCTTCTTCATTCGGACAACAATGCAAACTTAGCTATTGCACTGGAAATGTCATATTCATTGACTGAAAGTATATGACAAGAGCCAAAATTAGACGTTTTTTGACCAAATTTGACTTCTGAGAGCTACACACGTAAACGAGAGCTTACTTTTCCAATTGGGTAAATTAGTTAACTCAACTGTAAAAACCATAAGTGAATTTTAACGGCCGGAAGTAGACGTTTTTTGACCGAAATAGTTGTATCAATACTACTTACGCATATAATTCTTCTTTGTTGGAACAAGGCAATCTCTACTATGGCACTGGAAATGTATTAATGCCATGAGCACTCCTAACGTATATATCTTAAAATACTAGCAATATCCGTTTATTACACACGCACATTTAATCTTTGGTTGTACAAAAATATATCCCAAGTATGCTCAAAAAAGTTACAAATAATTCATAAAGTTAATAGACTCAAACAAAATATTTTATAAAAAATCTTTCAAATAATTTTTAATTGTAATTATTTATTTGAGGAAACTTGTCAGGGGAAAGGTAGGCTTGTGTTTTTTCACTTAAGTTAATTTAAGTATTTTAGACAGTGCAGTGTAAGGGATATATTTAATTTCAATCATAAAACACACAAAAACAATTAATTTTGTGCAGCTGCTGGTGTAATAACAGCATTGCAGCATACTTATAATTACGTTTTATAATTTATAAAAAAAAGTTTGTTCAAATACTCGCCTTGTTAAGAACATGTATTAAAACGAACATAATACCCTCGAAAGCAGTCACTAAACAAATAAAATATTAGATTTGTAACAAGTCTGGAAATAGCAAAGAAAAAAGAAAATAATCATTAGTACCTTTGTTACGTTACTCAACGTACTTTAATTAAAACTACTAATCCTGCGCACTCATGTAAAGGACCTTCAAATGTAAAATAGGTTTTAATTAAAAGCCTTTTGTATGTATATACCGTTACAAATGCACCGTGAATGCAGTTAGACATATTACTATATTTTATATGTTATTTCTCGTAGGTAATACATTAAAATATGTCATCATATACATTTCACCGCCACTATATTTCTGTTTAAAAGTCCTTGATAATATAATTGACTAAATATCGTTATAGTGACAAAACGTGGTCTGTAAACAGTGAAAATCGAAATCTAATTTATAAACATATAAAAGAGTAATTCAATTGTAAATTAAAAAGTTAACAGTCACTATGTCTAACCCCTAATGTATTTTTCTACAAGTTGTTCTCAAATCTGTTTTTTTTTTTTTTAGTTATGTATATTAGATCCATAATAATCTAACAACGTCAAAACAAGTTTCCAATAAATTAAGTTTAGAAGTAAATTTAAGGATTATTATCAAAATTATTTTACTTAAACTATAAAAATAGCGTAGCCTAACTGTCCTAGAAGGCATCATTTGATATGTGATTTTCTTGAATGATTTAATAAGCAATTCCATATATTTTCATACAATAACTATACTTGAACAATTTTATCGGTTTGTACAATAAATTTATTTTCATAAAAATTTCACTAGCCGTTCCGTAAAATTTTAAAGGCGTTTATAGGAATCAAAAAATTTAAAAATATCTTACGATACAACACATTACTTCAGTCAATAACTTAACAAACCGTATTGCAGTAAAAAGCGTTATTCTGTTATTGTCCGTTTTAAACGTTATCAACGTATAAGCTATATTTAATGTGTTACGGTTTACTCTACATGTAGCTAAGCAATGTTTATATAACCGTAATTTTGAAGCTAATAAGCCATACAAACATGTGTATTAAAACTCCGTATCTTAAGCAATTGCTAAATTATGGTGTTTAATTCAAATCATAGACAGACAAATGGCAGACACTAAACGAAGCGAAATATACCATTGTGTTAGAAAAAAAACTTTTTGTTTATTTTCACCTATTAAACCATATACCAAAATATTTCCTCACATTTTTAAAACCCGCAAACACAAAGAAACATAAATTAACTACGATTGATTTTAGAACACTGGAAGGAAATCAATTGAACCACATTTACTCAGACTTTACGGAAATTCAGTTGTTTGAGACAATATTCATTCTCGGATCTTTGTGCTTTCTGATCACTTAGCACTTAGTAATGTATGACTTTACAAGAACTGAAATCTTACTGCTCAACGATTCAAGAATTTCTCTGTTTTTGACGTCTTTAAATGTATATCCTAATATCGGGTTTGTTGACATTTCTTTATAGTTTACTATACGTCTTTGCACTCTTAGCATCAGGATAACCCAGAATATTAAGGTCTGTGATTTATCACAGAGCCATCTTGCTCATTTAGATTATTATCAACCCTGAGCTTAATCTCTGATGCTCCTGAGTTTGACGCAATTGACATTTACTGAATCTCTGAGGTCTCTGGCTGTGACAAAATCTTCTCTACGTTATCCGATTTCTTTGAATTTCTATTCTTCTTGATGATATCAAGACCTTTGGCTTCTTGTATATGTTAGTTTTTTATTATTTGACATCGTTCTGGCACTTTTATCGCATTGTATAAATCATTTCTATGCCCTAAAACTTCTATTGGATCTCTTGGAGATACCTCTGAGTCTCAGGTTTGCTGGCCCTTGAAGTTTAAAGTTAATAAGGCCACCTTTTACCTGGTACGATAAAACTCTATTCTAAATAATTATTTGGCAAAGAAAAAATGTATTTGGCATCCTGAAGGACTTTAGTTACTGTGTTTAGAATTATATTTGTCTTCGTCTATATTTATTTGTATTGTTTCATTTAAGCCTATATTTTATGAATGGTTACCTTTTTAAAGATTTTCTCCTTTTAATACTTCAAACTAAATTATTATTATTTTTGTTGTTGGTATGGTTCTTGTTGTTATTGTTATTATTATTATATGACAGGTATAATATTACCGGATTCGTAATTTAGGCAGTAATAATACTCGTATTTCAACCGGATTCATTGTGGTGAGAATCTTAGAACTTCTAACACCGTAATCAGTTAATGATAAATACGACAGGATACGTCATATTCCTAGTGGACGCTACCAAAGCGTATTGCATAGTAATAAACCACACAAATTGATTTGTATGATATTGCTCTCCACAAAAAACCATTACAGTGTAAAACTATCCAACCAAAACCTGAACAACACACAATTCTGGGATGGATCGCATCCGATCCATTTGTGCAAGTGGTTGATGAGGATTATTCCCAACACAGGGTGTTCCAATAAAACCCATCATTAGTAATCTCCTGGTGGAGATCCCCATATGGACACCAATTCTACTATTATAATTCACTCACCTGAATGCAAAGCAATACATTGTATTTATAATTTTTTATTAATAATAAACTATTAAAAGTGGTAAATTGATTATTTAAACTCCATAAGTACTTTGAGTATGAAAATTAGCACATATTTATTTTACTTCCTTTGTTAGACTTTTAGTTTTAATATTACTTTTGGAATCAGCTTCTCTGTCTGACTCACTAGAATCAATATTTTTGCCCTATCTTAATGTTATTTTACCTCAGTTTCGCGGTGCCCGCGCAAAGCAATGTTTTCTCTTTCATAAAATATAGTGCTGCTAACTTAAGGATGTTTTTATATTTTGCATTTTTTTGGCGAGTTGATCGTTAATTTTTGTAGTCATCACCAGTATTTTTGGAAGATTTCTCTCCGTGGTATTTAGATAAACATGCTTTATGGGAATTGGAACTTTTATGTCTTGTCACCATACTTCCTAAATTTATCCAATAATTGTAACCAGTTTTAACCAATACATATTCAATTAATTGGCCCTGTGTCGAAAAATGTTACAAACAAAGCAAAAAACAGCATATTTCGTACCATTATTTCTGAAACGGTCTTTGTTTCCAACTAATGTTTCGGCGTGGAAACGTTACTCCTGGATGTTTTGGGCCCATTGTCACAGCTTAAACTCAAATAAAGAAAGACAACTTGACTATCTACCATTTGTGTTTTAGAAGTACAAGGCTGATCCAATTTGAATGTTTTTACTCTTTTCTTGCTAAACTTTTTGAGAAACGCTTCTCAGTTTGGGCCTGCCGTTGTCGCACTCCATGCCTGTTTGAACTAATGAATTATAACTATTGGAGAGATGTTTTCTTTTAAGCAAATATCTATCTATATTAATTCGTTGTGGCATATAAATAAATAAACTATACAATTTATACCTCCTAAAAATATCTTCAACTTTCACTAGTTGCAAGTTCTGAGAGATCTCATTTAAACAATTTACAATTTAGGCTCTTTGTAACAATAACACTTTAATGTTAGTTTATCTTTACCAACAATGAAAACTCAGCAGTTTACAAGATGCTTATAAGAAAGAAAGAAAGAAATACATTGATTTCCAGCCATAAGCAACACATTTAACATCCATAGTAACTATGCATAGAAATGAGATCCTCGCTCGTAACCTGTGCGCGAGAATCGAGTCCAATCAGTCCACATTCAGTAACTAAGTGATATATTAAAAATTAGCAGCAATTTAACACATTCTCTGTTTAAAGTGGAGATAACAGAAGCAATATATGTGGCCGCACAGACTGTGGCTCTAACTATAGCAAGGTACAAATATGTATTAAAACTGTAAACCGTATGGGGCATAAATCGTTTGCCCTACGTAACTCATTTCCAAATAGCAAACATTCCACGGCCGATTGATTTCATAAACACACAATCACAAGGTTTACCTAGTACCACCTAATTTGCGAATACACCCATCATTTCTAGAGGTCCCACACATGCCAACACACACACACACACACACACGCACGCACGCACGCACGCACGCACACACACACACAAAACAGGCTGACACAGACAGACACGCAAAACCGAGATACGTAAGTACCCCGGCATTTAAGTTGCCCTGTAAGTGGACTTAAAGAGATTATCTATCCCTGTTCTACCTAATTCTACTAGCCAATTACAACTATTATTAGCATGGACCGGGAATTTTCATTTCGTGGGGTAATTTTGAGAAAACAGTACTAGCTATATAATAAGTGACTGTAAAATTTATAGATTTATTGATTCTTGGTGTTATAATACCCGAGTTAATCTGTGTTCTTGTAACGTATGGGTGGTTGGTTTTTTTGAAAATATTTTCTTTATTTTTAAAAATATATAAGATTATTGTTCTTGCATTTAACTGAGTTATATTAAAAACCTTGAACTCATTAAATAATAATTCAAATGAGTAAATAGTTGGTTTTTGTAATGCCGATTTCATAATGGCTTACTGTGAAGTATGTAATGGTAGAAGAATAGTTTTATACGCTCCGCCCCAAGCAATGATACCAAATTGTAATAATGATTGTACATATGCGTGATAAACTGTTTTCATCAAAGCTGGCGTTAATATTAAATATATTTATATATTTTCTGTTCTTTATAAAATTTTTATAAAGAACAGAAAATATATAAATAAACTTTCTCAATCTGTTCTTTAACAATTGCACATGAGCTGTCCACTTAAGTCTACTATCAAATATTAGGCTACAACGAGGTACTTGTAATCTAACACTCTTTCAACAGTTTCGCAGTCACAATCATTCTGGCCTGCACAAGTATGGAGTTTCAAGGTAAGATTCACAGGATCTCCGTCAGCTCTCAGTGATATTGCCATACACTTGGTTTTATGTAAATTGACTGTGAGCTGATTTTGGTCAAACCATCGCTTGACAGTGCGCAGCCCCCGCTCCATATGCTTTCCCCCAGCTGGATCCCTCGAACAACAAGGGTGTGTCATCTGCATATGGAGAGATCTGGCCACCTAAAAGGTTAATTTTACCAATATTGTTTATATAAATTAGAAACAAAAGTGGTCCTAATGTACTACCTTGAATAACACCATATTCAACCTGTTTTGTTAAACTATGATTGCCTAAAATTGAGACAACCTGATATCTCTCGCTAAGATAATTTTTAAACCATTCCAAAGTCGTACCTCTAACACCTATACAAACTAGTTTTTTTACTAGTAACGCTCTATTTACTGTGTCAAAAGCTTTGGCTAGATCTATGAAAACTATTAGTACTTTCTTATTACGCCCAACTGCATCATGAATTTCTTTTGTAAATGAAAATAAGTTATTGTTCAGTTTTTTATCACTCCGAAAGCCAAATTGGTTTCCATACAAAAATCCATGGTTAATAACGTAATTTTTAAATAGTTTTCTAACACACTTTTCTAAAATCTTGGCGAGGACACTTGCAAGAGTGATAGGCCTGAAACTAATGCACTGATTTTTTGGACCTCCTTTATATATAGGGATGACTTTTCCACTTTTAAACGCGACCGGATAAATAACTTGTCTAAAACTATTATTTATTTACGTGTGAAATTGGAAATTTAAGAACTTGGATGTTTTATTTTATAGACCAAACTGGTAGGTCGTCTAGCCCGGGGGCAGTCCCACCTCGCATGTATTGTACTACTTTTAAAATATCCTGCTCAGTGACAGGTTCCAGCTGAAATACAGAGTCCACCCTGTGCATGTTGTCGTCCACTACACACACGGCCACAGGAGGGACAGCGCCGGTCAGATCAGCTCCCACTCCTACATAATACTCATTAAAAGTATTCGCCACATTGATAATGTCTGAGTTCAAAATATTATTCTTGTTCGATAAAAATTTTTCAATCGGAAAATGATCTTTTTTAGTCACAGTGCCTGTAATTTCACCAATATTTTTCCACAGTAATTTGCTATTGTTTCCCGTTGTACAGATATTCCTCTTGTAGTATTGGCACTTTGCATTTTTAATTGTTTTATTTAAGATATTTCTATAGTTTTTGAAGTTTTTAAGTAGCACTGTATTGAATTGTTCTGTTTTGCAGCGTTGACTTAATTTATCTCTAAATCTAATCGATTTGATTAAACTATTTGTGATCCAAGGCTTAATTTTTCGTTCCCTAGCCAAACAAAATTGAGATTTTTTTGATTTTTCCATTATGGTCTGAAGTATTTCAACAAGAACATTACAGCTTGAATTTACGTCATCTAAACCCGTTACTAAGTTCCAATTCTGCTCAGAAATGCATCTACAGAACAAATCTTTATCAAATTTGTCAATATTGTTGTTATTTATATTACTTACAATAGGTACTTCTGTCCTAAGTTTAGTAACGATAAGATAATGATCTGTCATACTTGATTTTATTAAGCCCGATTCAATGCGATCTGTGTTCTTATATCAACAAAAATGTGGTCGATGCAGCTAGATTAATTTGCCGTAATTCTAGTTGGAATATTTATACAGCTAACAAAACCGGCGCCGTACAGTACATCAAGATAACGTTGTGATAACAAGTTTGATTTTCCTACAAAATGCAGCAATTGACGTCACCAATTAGCCAGTGTATTCGGTCCCGGGGTCTGTTGCTGCTATAAAATTCTAGGTTATTAATGAATAAATCGAGATCATTATCTGAGAATGGGCTGCGATACACCGCGAGGAAACTGAGCCGCTCACCGCCAACCGACATATCCACTCTGATACTTGTGGCCCCATGCATACTTACCTCCTCATACTCCACTCGAAAACATTGATTGACACACACAATTACGCCATCATTCTGGTTCCTCTTTCGTTTGTTCATAATCACATCATACCCATCCATACATCCAGCCATACTACAACTTTCATCTAACCAGGTTTCTGTTAAAACAATAATATCGAACTTATTACCGAGACTGTTTAAGATACATTAGAGTTCGTCTATGTGGCTGTTATAACTCCTAATATTTGCATGTAAAATTGTTATACCACAGCTGTCTGAACCATCAACGTCTCTCGCCCAAAAAGGAAAATCTCCAATATCCTCATACACTACTGGACTTACTACTCTAAAATCATCAATCGCTTCATTCAAAAAGTCATTCATCCCGCACACTCCTTCCACCAAACCCGCACTACCCGCTCACTATATTTAATAATTATCTTCAACTATCTCTGACTACATTAATAGTCTTAATGATTATACATTTAAGAACTATATGGATACATCCATCCACAACACATCACACCCAGTCTTACATACATACATAACAAGTACCATTACACAAACACACACACACACACACACACACACACACACACACGTATTCATTATCATATAGAATCATACACGTACATACATATAGAATCAATTGCGTGAAATACTTGATTTTAGAACTACTGTAACATGTTATTTAAGAAAAGGTCATATTTATTACCAAATTTAGATTATAGGTATGTATTTAATTATAGTTAATCCTTAATTTGTATGCATACAGCCATCCATAACTCACCACTCTTAGTTATACATACATACATATGTACCAAATCCATTATACAAACACGCACACACACACGTATTCATTATCATATAGAATCATACACGTACATAACTCTAACATACTTACACTTAGTACACTGTTTTTAATTGGAGTCAATTGCGTGAAATACTTGATTTTAGAACTACTGTACCATATTATTTAAGACAAGGACATATTTACTACCAAATCTAGATTATAGGTATGTGTTTAATTATGGTTAATTGTTAATTTTATTAACAGAGAAGTCTATTATTTACAAGTATTAACCTATTTACTACACATCTGTAACCCTCCCAATTACTCATATTGACATACTGTGACTTCTTAACAATATACAGATTAATAAGTTAAGATTATTGCAGTTACATTAACTGAGTAAGACCTATAATACAGAGATAAAGGATACAAATAATATCTTCACAACATGGAAGAGTTATCAACAAGAAACAAACAGCCTCGAGACCATAGTGAAAATGAAAATATACCTATTAATACATTATGTGTGTATACTCAATCAACTCATGAACGTATTAAACCAATATTCGAGTACACATTAATTCATTAAACCATTTAAAGACTCCTGATTCGATTATTACCAACAAATTATTGCAAATGTTCCAAAAGTAAAATAAACTAAATACAATACTTCTTCCATACTGCAATGACATTTGATACATTGATTTACATTACATTAATCCAAACAAAATATAGCTAAAATAAAGCTTTTAATTCAAAACTAAATCCACTTACCTACTCAAACCTGGGTAACATAAAAATGTACTTTTAATGTACTACAATGAAATAAAGTTCAATACTTCAAGAAATTATACAGTACAGACTTTAATATAATGTATACAGAAACTAGTCCTGTATGTCCTATACATAATTGAACACTTAACTTAAAACTCCCAAAGAACGATTAAAGATAATTTATAACAGAAATCCAATTTATAACCAGTTCTAGCAAAGCAGCGTTAGTTAATTCAAAGTATATGTATTAAATTGATAAATAAAAACACACTTAAAGTTAAAATTTAGTTGGATTGCTAACATTTTCCCAAAGCTAATACAATTTGGTTTAAATACAGTTTGTGGCGATTACATATTGTTTTAACCCTTCCATTGATTAATTACCAAGACCATCTAATAAAATATACACCATATACAGTAGGTGCAATAGGACCAAAATAGTCAGGTTCAAGTTAAATAATTCATTTAAATGTAAAAGACCGTAAAGATTCAACTTAAAATGGTTATTTATATTGAAATTTAAGAAATTAACACGTAAATAGTAATAAATCAAGGGAAGTCTATCTAATTGATTACAAAGAAACTTTAACAAAATTTTGTTTATAACAATTGGTAGAACTAACGGATTATTTAATCCCTACATTTAACTCACACAACTCACTCCGGTGAACCACCTGGAGTAGTTTCGCACCTTATCCCTTGAGTTGACCGTGTGTTCTGTGATGGTGATGGTGATGCTGCCGCTCTCTCGATGTCTTCAAACGATGAGACCCTCTGGGCTGGAGAATCAGCCGTCTTCCTCACCATGATCCTTCTCTCTCTGGACCAAGCGTAAGCCAGCTTCCCAAATTTAACGAACGCCTTGGCGCGCCCCAGGATGGACTTGTTGTGTGCGATCAGATGCTCACTGATGAACACCGGCGCTCGTGGAAGTGAAGGTGCTAAATCTGTAGTCTCAATGCGATTTTTTCTTGCGGCAATCAGCCATTCGCCACGAATAGATCGGGAGATAAACTGGACCACGATGCTGGGGTGAAATCTTCTGTCTCTGGGAGCCGGGAGCCTGTGAGCGATGGAGATTCCTCCCCTGTTGAACACAACTCCAATCGCCTTTGCAATCGACTCGACTACGGCATAAATGTCCTCCCCCTTTGTTACCGGCACACCCCTAATTTCAATATTGTTCAATCTTGATCTCTATTGCAGTTCGTCGATCTCCGTTTTTAGCTGAGAAACATTCTCAGCCAAGCGTTGGTTTTCTTTTTTCAGCAAACCACAGTATTCTTTAAGCGTCAAATTATCTTTCTCAACGGTGGAGAGTTTAAGCTTGACTTCCTCTAACGAATCGCGAACAGACATCATAGTCTTTTCCAAAGATGCGAAACTTGCACTGTTGGACTTCCTGGAATCTGACATCTCCTGCTTAATGTTTTTTAACAAGTCCATAATTATAGGATCGTCACTGTTCGTAGAGGAAGCACCGTCAACGTCACACTCGTCACAGCGCCACGTAGTTAGCGCCTTCGCGGACATCTTCGAAAGTTTAGCGACGGTTCGGATCCGGCAACAAGTAGCATGAAACTCCACACTGCATAACGAACACTTGGCTACCTCCTTGGCATTAGAGGTATTTAGCTGACACTTACCACAAACCATGGTCACACACTTGTGATAAATTTCAAAATAAATAATATCAATAGCTAAATAAAAAAGTTATTTTTAAATCAGCATAGATACGAATAAACTTAACAATCAAAGCAGGAAACTTGCCAACAGGACTGAGCGGGCAGGCGAGGGCGGACCGTCAAACTAAGAGAGGCTTATCGGAACGACCTTTCGCATCGGCAGACTGATATAACATACAATAAATGTTTACACTGTATAGGTTAATATTTTCATAGTCTCACCTATGTTTTTAGTATATCGACTAAAATCTGTAATAAATTACGCACATCAACATTTGAAATTTTTAAAGACGAGAACAAGTTTTTTTTTTTTTAAGGAGAGGCCGATCCCTTTTTAAGCCTTATTCTGTCCGCCCTCATGGGCCACTGGCCTGTGCGAGGATCTTATCAAACAGAATAAGGGGAAGAGTCGATACAGTACGAGGTCAATGGTACTGATAAAAAGTGCAATGGTCACAGACAGGGTTGTGACCATTGCAATGTGAAGACCGACTACGACTACCCTGTGACAGCGACAGTGACTGACGCCGGCGCTCAAACTTTTCTAGTTGCCACTTGAAAATGCCACTCTTTTTCTCTTATACTCAATGTCTCAGTTTCTTGTCTCGGTTATGCCCGTTATTATGGTCTCGCCTATCATCAACAATACAGACTGAATTGTTACTCTATATATCTACGTAATAATGTTTTGTTATTCATTAAATTACTTTATGAAATTTCTACATATTCAGCTACCTATTCGTAATGGTTTCAACGTGTTTTCTTGAGTTTCTCTTAGTATAAACAAAAATAAACCGGTTTTTCGATAGTACTTCCTGTGAATACGTCATGTTCTTGAAAATCTGGGTGGGTCCGAGCCCAACCGGCCCACCCACTAAAGCAGCCACTGAGTGGTAGCCTAGATGAATGTCTATTTACAATTATGTGAATTAACCTCTTACATCTTACATACATAAATCTATATACATTTAATAACTGATACAATTCCTTACTGAATTCTTAAACAGCCTTGAAATGACCGGCTTACCTTCCCAGTTCACTTTGAAGGAAGGTGCAGTTGTAATGCTGTTTAGAAACCTTAATTCAATGAAAGGATTACTATAAGGCACAAGACTAATTGTAAAAAATGTTTGAGAACTGTTTGGATTTGGAAATTATTACTAGTATAAAGGTTTTAAAACTGGTATTATTACAACGCATTGGCTATCACTATCTGACACTACTGTACCATTTTCGTTAAACCAAATACAATTCCCTACCAAAGTGGCTTTCTACATGACAATTAACAAGGGGCCGGGATAAAAAATCGACCGAAGGAGAGTATACTTACCTGAACTAGTGTTCAGTTATGGTCAGTTGTATGTGACCCTATCGCGCGGGAAATCGTTCAAAAATGTTAAGGTGAAAATTAGACCTCAAACTCGGCTCACATCCAACGTGGTTTGGAAGGAATTATTGTGAAGTTACATAATCTTTTATGTGATATGTAATTTTTCATGTGACATAAAAAATATGGGAACCGATTTCTTGACTAACTATGTTACTCCTAATATACTATTAGCGATGTAATACATTGCTAAGGCACACCCCCCCAAACCCACCTAATAATGACAATATCGAGTAACGCCGCAGAGCAGCACGGGTCCACACACGTCCACATAAAATAAAAAAAATACTTACTAAGTATTGGAAGTACAAAAACTATTTATTTAAAATGAGTTTGGAGTAAAATTTAAAAATTAAGTATCTCAACATTAACAGATTAGCGATTAATTGTTTTTATAATTCTTTCAAAAAATAGATGTATTCAATATTTTACAAACATTAATAATTAAACATTAATTAAAATTTTATGTAATGTTTACAATATATAAAACCGGAAATACAATATCCTGTAAGCTCCACAATTGTGTAGCATGTATCTATTAAGGGGGCGGGACTATCATTCGCAACTATTATGCGGACTAATACTGAAATTTGTATCGTTAATATAAATAAGGCCAAATACAAACATAACTTTCAGATAAAACTCACAATAATTCACAGTTATTGTAAAAAATATATTGAGAAATATAATAAGTACTTTTGTGTAAAGGAAACTTAACAATGATATTCCAAATCACAAATATAAAATACTATAAAATGCTACAGTACAACTAACATGTTTATGAATTATTTAGGACTTAATAAATAGCTACAATATGATATAAAATCATCATGGTAAGTTCAATATAAATTTCGTTTTGTTTTTTGACTAAAAAAAATTAATGGTTTAAATTTTAAAACTATCAAACATTTATTTTGCAGTAGAAATAGTTCAACGAAATAAAACAGACGGAAATCCGTTTTTCTTAGTAAATATTTCTATGCTTTTTTAGAATATATTTCAAAAAATTACTGCTCTGTGTTTGATCAGCAAATTTTGAATAAATTGGACACCATTTAAATTTGCAAAAAGATAAAAGCTTCATTCTGCAAAAGTTAAAACTAACCATAACAGCCCCCTTAATGTGGTCGATGCAAATAATTGGTCTTTTCAAACGAATGGAAGTTGTTTTATTAAATCTCACCAAATTTTTATGAATATCAAGACTAAACCTGTGAAAGCGTAAGGTTATTTCCTTCTATCACAATACTTCTTCTGTCTACTGTCTATAAATTGGCCTGCTGCTAAGAACGCTCTTTGTAGACAAACCAAACTGAAGGATTTGGAGGCCATCTTGTGTTTTATAAGGTATCATGCCTTCAAAAAAATATACAAGTGGATCTTCTCCCAAAAACTCCCAACTAATCCCTAGTTCAATCTATCGTTCATATTGCGGTGTTGTGTGGTTCACCTATGAGTATTCCCTTTAAATTAAATTCGAATAGATACAGTTACGCCCCCCTCCTTTGATAAGACTACGTATTTGGAAAGAATTAGTAGGTACAATCTTAAATATTCAATGTATGCAAGCAGACATATACACACTCATCACACACTATACAAGTGAACGAAAAGAACCAACTCATAAGCACAATAAAACTTAAATAAACATGCGCAAATGCACGATACACATACCAAATTATAAAATCTGATGCTTTACTATTTAAATTACCCTTTTTTTGGGTAACTTTCACGTTCACAAATCACAATCACTAACAAAGTTTCCACCTTTATTGATTATTGTATGATATCATTATTCTTTTTGAATAATGATATTTTTTTATAGATTACTTATTGCTATCATATATGTTTGTTGTATATTTGTCAAATTGTTTATTGCTTTTGAATTATCAAACATTTTTTCCAAATTCTACTTGTAAAGTTTTTTTTGAAAAAACCTTTTTATCCATAATGTTATCTATTACATTAATTAGCGAAGCCCATTACTCGAGGGTCTGGTAAAATTGCATTTGAGTCTTTCTGTCTGTGTTTACGTCTATTTTTCTAAATTTCCGTACTATATCTCAATAACTCACTGGACTACATACTTCAAATTTTGCACGGAGCTTCACTTCTATACAGGCAACATGGATTGGATTTAGATGTGGAACATGGGATTTGGCTGAGTCTTAGGGAACAACGCTAATTTGCTTTTATGGGTAACCATAATGCCTACCAGAAAATCTCTGAATAAATAAATTTTAAATATACTGCGAACGATTATGTCACATGTTGGCATGTGGGAGAGTAATATTTTGCTAGCAGCATCAATGTAGCCTTTCACGTGTCATTTGGTGTGGCTTAATCCTACCATTTAACAAACAATAACACACCTTGTATGTTAGTAAGGGATATATAAATAAACATTCAGTTCTATGGCAGTATAAAATCATAAACGAGTGACCTGCAACGTGAGAGTGTTCTTTAAATAGGCTACATGCTTTATTTAACGAAGAATGTGAACACAGGTGAAAGTTATTAAGTTAAGTCGTTACTTTTGTTCACTGAGCCACTTTCTAGAAACAACGTTTTCTAGAACTGCGTCCAACTCCAACCTGTTATTTACGGGCCCGTTTGTTTCTACTTCACTTGAAAGTTTGTATTTCGGAAGAAATTCTTCTAGAGTTTTCAAAATATTTTCATTTATTTGCTCAAAGGAAGATTTTACTTCATTTAACTTACATCCTCGAAAAAGAGGGTTATTATAAATTCTTTAATTTGGATGGTTAATAGACCATCATTAATGCGTTCCAAATAATATGTACTCCGTATAGAGAAGACATTCCATACGGCGGAGTGTGATACTCTTTCTTGGCACCAGTCGAGTAGTTTCATATCGTTGGACCTAGATAGCGCTAGTGTCCGTCAGTAGGGATTTCATAAAGGAACTGATTTCGTTTACGAGATGTCCTGCAGGCAAATAAATTTTAGGCCTAATGAGTGATTAATGTTGACCGTAGTACTCTTCATAAGTATCATAGACCATGTATTGTATCGCCTCTACCCATTATTCTGTTTGATAAGATCCTCGGATAGGCTAGTGGTCAACTAGGACGATAGAATAGGGCTTAAAAGGGGATCATCCACTCTTAAAAAAAGGAAAGAAACAGATCAGCGAGGCGCGCATCGCAGATGGGAGTGGTTGATAACGAAATTGAGTGGTGGGGTGAGGTAGACGTGCCGTACCTCCCGTCTCAGTTGATCGGAAGTAGTAATAACGAGTATAGTCTTTGAAAGTGCTTAGAGTTATTTTTTGCTAATCGTCATCGAACCTGCGGGTAAGTGAACCTTTTAACTGGAGTCCAGTCAATATTCATTCTTAGTTATTTTGAATAATTTTGGGGAAAGAAATATTGTAAAAATTTAATTTAATGGGAATTTAGGAACTTGTTCTTTTGATCTGTGCAATATACAACTTGGTGTAGTGAGCGAGCACGTGTATATAAAATTTTATGTAAAAATACTAAAAGAATTTTGTGGTTGTTACAGATTCTTTCTGCAATATAAATTCTAACACTGAAAAGAAGTAATATTTAAAGTAAAGTAAAGAAAGTTAGTAACAAAATAAAATTTAATTTTGTAGATAAATTAAAGTGAAGAATTGCCAGATAAGATTAGAGTGTGAAAGTTTTGAATTTTGAAAATGGAATAAAAGACAAGCTGTAAGAACTTTGTACATTTTTCAGTGACGAATATATTACAAGTTTGAACTTAAAAGTCATCAAGAAGTTTTAATTTTAATTTTAAATCCAGTAATTATTTTCAAGAAGAAGTTTTATTTTTGTTTGAATTTTATTTATTTCAGAAGACTTTATATTCCTTCTTGTACTGTAAGGTTTTTAAGTTTGGTTTAGTTTAAGATTAAGGTTGTGACATATTATGAGCAAGGGTTGCTGTGAGAGGATTTAATAACAGGTTAGATTGGCAGTACAAATACCCTCAAATGAACCAACACATTTATTTGTGACAACATTTCATTAAATTGATTAAAAATTTTAATTAACAATTGATTGCGTCAATCGGCATATTAAGCACAAACCTTAATAACTTAATACTTTGAAAACATGTTTGATATTAAATTATTCATTACAATTTATTTTAAATTTAATTCATTATAACATTTACTAGTAATTTTGTAGTGCTGCAATAATAATGAGTTCATGGACTAACATGAGAAACTTTCTTTAAAATAGCTAAACATTTACATGAATTTACATTTTTGAAATTGTGAACATTTAAATAGATATGGAATTGAAAATGATTAATGAACCCTAAAATATACTAAGTTCTTAAAATTACTTACATTTTATTTCACATCACACTTATTACGCCTAGAGATATTTTTCCGCACACGAACACAAACACTCCCGAACTTCACTTTTCGAATTCCCGGCCTCGACTTCTACCTCTCCTCCTTGTTCTTCAGTTTTGATGTTCTTCTCCCGCCAGCTCATTGACCACGCCTCTGCCAAATCTCTCCATCATAATTGGTGAGTAACAATTTTTCATATCAGCATGGCTGTCCCTTACATTGTCGCACGGTTTTTACAAATAAGCATTTCCTGTTTGTTCACCATCGGCGTCTGGGCGGATGTGCGTATCCACTTACATCCGGAGGATGTTTGTCTCGAATTGTAATACAAGACTTCCTTTCCAGCAACTATCTGTACATCGATTCTATGAATTTTATTTTACTAATAATTACATATGTCTTACATTCCCCTGGCTTAATGACGATTCTACCTACGAATCGTACTTATTGTCTAATTAGGGTTATCCATTGGGTAGTCACGTTCATGTACTGTAGGCTTCAGAAATTTTATTTTGATGTTGTTAATGTGGATGAAGTAGAGGGCTATAAAAAGAAGTAGTGTTAATATAGAAGTCCAGGCTAATAAAATGTACAAAATGAGTTCCGTGTTGTTTACTATGTTTTTGTCTTCGTGATTTAACTGGAAGTGGTGTTGTCTTTGTGGATTGTGAACGAAGTAGGTGAATGCGCAGGTAGCTCGGAGAGTAGGTAGTGTTGTTGTGTTGAGAATGCTGTGTAGACATCTTCCTTGTTGTCTGCCAAGTCATGTATTTGGTGTTCTGTCGCAATGTCACAACACCATTCGAAGAAATCTCCGACGAACGTGAGCGATCTTCTGTTTCTATCAGGTTGTTGTCTTTGGATGAATGGGAGGTGTTCTGCTACCATTTGTTGATGTATGAGGGTTTGTAATGTGGAAAGGTTGTTCTGTATCTTGCAATAGGTTCGTGAGTTGTTGAGGTTTTTAGGGCAGAAATTTAAAGAGGGTTCGTTTTTAGGTAAATTTTGCTGTGTGTTGAAAGGAATTTTGTATATGATAGGTATGGAACTGATATAAGGTAGTGTCTGAGGCATTGGAGTAAAGTACGCTCCTGTGAAGATTTGTAATAGAGGCTTATTGGGTTCTCCTATGTTGTGGGTTGATGTGCTGGCAAAGGTGGTCGAAAGAGGCATGGCAAGTGCTGTGAGTAGTAGTAGGAAGTGCTGTGAAGACTTCATTTGTCTCGTGGGTGGTCGGGAACAGTTAGAGTGCTGTAGACTGGTGTCTTGTAGACTGGTGTCTCTGGTTGTGGTTGGCGTTTTGGTGTCGAAATTCTAAAACTAAATATCTACAGGTTACAAATACATTTCAGGTTAATATTTTATAATTAATACACATTTATGTCTAAGGTTTTTATTTACAGAAATCTTTTAATGACCTCTCGATGGTGTGTCGTATTTCCCTAGCTCTATGTAATAATGTTTTTACTAAGCATCTTAATCTCTAGTGTTCTTAAATAAGGTTCGAAATTATGTTATTTTATCATATTACAAAACGATACTACGCACCTTTGTTTCTGAGGAATATGTAATATCCCTTCTTTGTGCTTATTGTCCATAGTCATTATTATGGTCATAATATATGTTGCCTAATCAAGGCTGTATAGTTTGTTAATGAGCAATATTGCTGTGCTAATACATACTATGTTAAATATATGTTACTTTCCTTCAATGTTAGATTAGCTATGTAATAATTAAACATGTTATATAAGTCATTTACATGTCATATATTGAAGTATTTGTTTATCCTAGGATTATATAATAAAGAACATGTATGTCTCTTTCTTTGAGATGCATCTCAGGAAAATTGAGTCCTTGTAGGGTATATTATGTTAATACTGCTATCTACTAACTTAAATAAATATGATATATGTAGTACACTTTATCATATTTTATATTCTTTATTACTAGGCTATGTATACACGTATCCCTCAGGTAAGTATAATATGTACGTTGTGTCAAGTTAGAGTACGCTTTGTTACTGTAGTAAACGAGTACGTGGGAAATATTACTTGCATACTAAGCTGTCTGAACCACCAGGGCTCTTGGCGACCCAGACCGCCGGTAGAAGGCAATGCCCCCTAGTCATAGTCACAACACAGTCGGTGGAGTATAGCGTGGGAAGTTAGTTGAGTTAGCAGAAAACTTATCTGCCTGGGAGACATACCAGAGTCACGGTCAAGTCTTACTAGCCAGTCTAAGTACGGTTACCGTGGGTTACAGGCTCTGCTCGTGTCGTGTCGTGTGTGCTGTGTTAGTGTCCTGTGTATTGGGATTATCTATACCAATATCTTTGGTACGTGTAACCTATCACTTAATCACTAAATTACACTAAACCTCACATTAAAATACAAAGTTAGGCGTTTTAATTTTCTAAAACTTTTATGTCTTTATTCTCTATCGTTTTCCGACACAACATCGAGATTTTAATATACATTTTTATTTCTGTTAGACTTACTTCAGTGACTCTCAAGGTTATATAACGTTATAATGAATCATTCAAACCGTAATCAAGTTAACCGGTATCTCAACTCCTGGAGTATAATACCTATTTTTTAAAGCGATTCTTGCGTGACTATGTAGTAGCTTTTTACCGTCATATATTATGAAATTATTGCGAATATACTTTTCACTCTCTTCAAATTTTACTACAAGGGTGTGAGTGCATAGTGATGTTCATGAGAAATATTGTATATATTATTCTTGAATATTTTATTATTGCTCAAGTCCCTTCATATTTGTTTTATATTCTCTTATAGAATAATTTCATTCTAGCAACATGTATTGGTTGTTCTGTTAACCTTCCCCTGTGGTAAATTTCTACTGCATATGTCACTTCATTAATTTTTTTCTTGACAACGAAAGGACCTCTAAATGGTGTTTGAAATTTACTATATTTTTTTGTGTGGTCTTTCGGGAAATGGACCAAGACTTCATCTCTGGGGTTTAAATCCAAATGAGTTTTGTCACGGTCAAAGTATTTCTTTTGCGCTTCCTGGGCTTTTTCCATGATTTTCGGCATATCTTTGCGTATTTGCTCTAAAATTTCTATATTTTCCAACACCATTTTTTCGGGATTAACCTGTAAATATATACAATCAGACGGTAAGTTAGCTTCGTAACCAAACATGAGGTAGTGCGGTGTGTAGCCTGTTGAAATGTTTACAGACGTGTTGTAGGCAAATGTAACTATTTGTACATATTTTGACCAAGTTTGGGGTTTTTCCACAACGTAATGAGATATTGCCTTTATTAGCGTGTGGTTGTATTTTTCAACCGCACCTTGTACTTGTGACATATAAGCAGCGCCTGGCCTTTGTTCAATCCCGAGTGCATTTAGTAACTGTGAAATTACAGAATTCATAAAGTGTGTTCCTCTGTCATGATTAATAATTCTAGGAAATCCAAATGTGCAGAATAGATTTAATAATTTTTGAGCTACCGTGTTCGCATCTGCATTTCTACAAGGGGTTGCAAATGCCATTCTAGTGCAGGCATCGGTTGCAACTAGGATATATTTGTAACCATTACTTTGTGTAATATTACCTACAAAGTCTATTGTTATTCTGTCAAAGGGTTTTATGGAGGGTGCAATAGGTTGTAGTAGGCCGTAATTTTTGTTCGTTTTTGGCCTACGTAGTTGACATTCTTCACAAGTTTTTGTATATTGGAGGATATCACGGTACATATTCGGCCAGTGATATCGTAATTTTATTTTTGAAGCTGTTTTGTAATGTGATAAGTGTCCACCCGTGTAGGGGTTGTCATGGAATATTTTTAATATTTCTTGTGTTTGTTTTTGGGGTATAGCCAATAAGTTTCTAGTTTCTTGTCTGTTGAAAGTTTTGAAATATAACAATCAATCCATTTCTTCGTAATGTCTTGAAGCCCGTCTGATTTTTTTATTTACCGCCTCAGGTGAGGTCATCGCAAGGCGTATTTGTTTCAAATAACTGTCTTGAGCTTGTAGTAGGGGTAGATTTGTCTGTATTAAAGTATTGACAGTTAAACACACGTCCGTAAATTCTTCATTCAAAGGTTGTTCTAAAGGATTTCTGCTTAAGGCGTCTGCTAACACGTTTGTAGCGCCACGTTTATGTTTTACTACAATGTCGTAGTCTGTTAATGACAGTGCGAATCTGTTTAATCTAGTGGAAGTGTGCTTAAAATTTTTATAAAACTGTAATGCGGCACAGTCCGTATAAAATGTTGTTTGTCTACCAAGCGTGAATTCTCTGAAGTAGTTCACAGCATAGGTTAGCGCTAGAATTTCACGTTCAGCATTGCTGTAACGCATTTGGGTATTTGAATATTTTTTTGACATGTAATAAATTGGGTACATTCTATTATTTTCTTCATCTAACTGTACTAACGCTGCTCCGCATCCAATCAAACTGCTATCTACATAAATGTGTGCTTCCCTGTTGTCCTTCCAATGTGATAGTAATGGTGGGTTTGACAAAATTTGTTTGATTTTTATAAAAGCCTGTTCACATAGATCCGTCCATTTAAATGCCATGTTTTTATTTGAATCTTTTATTATCTCAGTAAGGGGTTGTGCTATTTTGGCATAATTTTGGATGAATCTGCGGAAGAATCCTGAGCATCCTAAAAATTGTCTCACTTGCCTTACACAAGTTGGTCTTTTAAATTCGGTGATATCTTCTACTGACTGTTTTTGGGGTAAAATGCCTTCCCCTGATACCTCGTGTCCTAAAATGTTTACACTTTTGTAGAGAAATTTACACTTTTTTGTATTTAGTTTCAAATTAGCTTTTTCTAGTTCTTCTAATATAGTTTCTAGATTATGTAAGTCATTTTCAAATGAGTCACCATAACAAATAGGTCATCCACGTAACAGATGACTTTATTATAAAGGTGACGGTTTAATATCGCATTCAAGGCTTTACTAAATAATGTGGTTGAAGTTGAAAGTCCCATCGGCAGTCGGCAAAACTGTAGAAGTCTATCAGGTTGTTTTTATGGCTAGGATATGCCTATCTTCTTTCCTAACCTCCATGGAATAAAATGCATTTTTAAGGTCTAATTTTGTAAATGTGTGCGCTTTGTTCAAAGAGCTTAAAACCAGGTTTACTGAAGGAATGGGGTGGGCATCTGTTTTCAACTGTGCATTAACCTTCCTGAGATCAGTACCATTCTGTCGCTTCCATCTTTATTTTTCACTAAAAATACTGGGCTTGCATATTCTGTGTAATCCTGACATTCCTCTAATATTTTTGCTTGTACAAAATCGTCCAATAATTTGTTTAATTTTTCCCTTTCTGTTTTATTCTGCCTACACGGTGGTGAGTTTACAGGTTTCGTATTCGGTTTTAATTCAAGTTTAACAGGAGGTATGTTTGCAGGAGTTAAATCCATTACCTTTGTTGTAAATATGTGTCAAGGACTTTTTTGTGTTCTTGGAGGGTTAAATGTGGTGCGATATCAAATACTATGCCGTCCTTATCTGTCAATATTGTTTTTCCTGTGTCACTTGTAGTGGGATGGTGTTCCAGGGTAGGCTGTGCTTCAAGAGTTGGGTAATGTATATGTCCTATCGTAGTATGTGCGGGTATCCTTTTTGGGAAATTTGATGCATTATAAATATTTACAATTGTATCTGTACCATCTTCCCCTTCTGAAAGATATGCATGACATTTCTTTTTTATTCTTAGATTCCTATCTGTTTAGATGGCTGTTCGAGACTCTATGCCTTTTAAGGAGCTAATCCTAATATGCTGATGTGGTGCTATAATTATGTCTCGTGGGGCTGTTACATCTGTTATTTGCTGTGCTTCTAACTCCTGTGTGTTTTTAAAATTCTTGATGTCTAACTGCCACTGTTCATTCATAGGTATTATATGTTCAATCTGATATTTGGTAATTTTTATTGTTTTATTTTTATAGTTTAACTCCACGCAGTTCTGAAATAGGAATATGTTTCCTACCAATATTGGGCTGTTTAGATCAGGTGTCACATAAAACGTGTCTTCAAGTATTACTTTGCCAATTTTTATGGCGATTTTTTTCGAACCCAAAACTGTTAATGGTATACCGTTAGCCGATATCAACGAGGGTATGTTGGTAGTATTTAATTTTGTTTCACAAACTAGGTCTGCTCTAATAATGTTTATGTTACATCCTGTATCTATAATGCAGGGTACTGGATGTCGAGGGTTTGTGGTCAAGGCTACGTCTATTCTTAGGACAGGTATCTTCTTCGTAGTTTTATTTTCGAAATTAAATATGAGTTCATAAATATCCTCTAATAATAATGTTTTATTTTTCCTCGGTCTGTGTATCCTGTCTTGCGTTATTTCTTGCAAGTTAGTACAATCTATCATATTCTGTTTCTTCTGTTGCTCTATGAGATTTAAAATCTGTATAGTGTCTATCTCAATGGTTTCTTCCAATCCAGTATGTGTGTTTACCTCCCCCATACTACAATCTGGGTCCTGTTTTACTTGCGCTACTACCTTTAATACGCTAGGTTTTATCTGTCCTGTGAAATTTTCTGAGACTGCAAGGTTTCTTGTAAAACTGGGTTTATTTATATTTGTTGTCCCCGAGGGGTTTGGTTCACTTAGGGTTGGGGTTGGATTGAACGCAGATTGAAGTTTCATGGTGTTTATAGGCTTCTGCATAATAGGTTGTTCAATTTCTTGCATCTTCTTTAAAGTTGGGAATTCTTGATTATAATCTATGGCTTTAAATATCACTTCTGAACTGGTCGTTCCAGGGGTTGATAGTGGTAGTACTTTGGGGTTAGTTGGAGTAAATGTCATAGACTTTATACATTTGTAAGATTGTCGATTCCTTTGGTTAAGATCTATGGTGTTATTTGTTTTCGCTTTTGATAATGGGGAAGTTCGGTAAGGGTTAGTGTGACCTCCCCCGATTTCCCGTTTTTTTGATGATTTTGTTTATAATAATTAGACTTGTAACATGATTCGATATTGTGGTTTGTTCGCTTGCAGTACCTGCAGAACAGCTCTTGTGTGTTGTTGGTTTTAGGTGCCAAGCAGTTACTTTGGGTTTGAGAAGTTAATGAACGTTGCTTGAACCAGCATTGTTCAGTATTATGGTTGTCTTTACGGCAAATAGTGCAATACCTATTTTGTCTAGCAGGTTGTATTTGGGAATGGTTTTGTCTTCTCCTATCACTGAAAGTAACGTGTTTAATCATAGGTGGCCTTTGGGTTTGTTTGGGGTAGTTTGAGCTTTCCATATATCTATTCTGGTGAGGACTAGGTGTTCTATCATATCTTGGCTTATATTTTGAGTTTTCATACGGGGATGGAGACCTTTCGTACCTATGGTTATGATTTGAAATTTGGTTTGTAGTTAGGGTAGCTACTAAATTGGTTAGGGTGTTAACTTCTGTTTGTAGTTTATGGATGATGTTTTGTTCATATAAGGGTGTACTATAGGGTCTGTTTGCTGCAACCCTATTGTACCCTTCTTTGTTTTTCATTTGTGTTAGAACTAGCTGTTCTGTAATTTTTAAATTATTCTCTAGATCACTTAAGGTGTCGTTTTTCAGGCCTATAACTCGTTCACAGATTTCTGGTTTTAGTCCCTGTATGATAAAATGTATAATTTGCTTGTCCTGTATTGTGGGGTCATATCTTTGGCATGTTGTTAATATATCTAAAAAATAGGTTAGTGTTGGCTCGTTCTCTCCCTGTATTTTGTGTTCTAAAATCATTTGTAGACTCTGGGTTTGTGCTAATGGAGTGAAAGCCTCTATGAAACTTTTAGCAAGTTGATCCCATTGTATGGCTACCCCTCGTTGTTTTTGCTTGTAGTGTTTGAACCAAGTTAGTGCTGTGCCTGATAAATGCGCTGGGAATAAATTAACTTTAGTGTTGTCTGTCCATCTGTTTGAAGTTGCTGCCACTAGGAATTTGTCTAAAAAATCTTGTGGATTTTCGCTCTGGAGACCTGTGTAAGTCCCAGCTTATATTAACGGTATGTTTTCCCCCATGGTTACTGTGTTCGTTCTGTCAGGTAGTGTGAGTGGCTCGTAATGTTGTGCTAAGGTTGGGGGTGCTTGTGTCTTGATGTCCGCCTCAGGGTTATGTACTATGTCGTATAAATTTGTTCTCTGCACTAGAAAATCCTCGATTGTAGCTAGATCCTTATAGTTTTCCCTGTCCTCTTCACTTAGGTGAGTTTTTCGTGTAGTTAAATTATTAAACATGGTTTTAATATTAGGGTGACTTGCGCTTATACGTGTTAAGTTCTTAAGTGCCGCTAGGATAGGTCTGAGGTCTGCTACAGTGTCTGTGTCTCTAGATAGTATTCCATTTTCATTTAATATTTTTATTATGTCACTTTTGGAAGTCCTATATGTGTCTAATGGTATTAAATCTTCATGTAGTATGGTTCCCATTTAATTATACATGTCCATTGCCGTACCTCCTTAGTTTACTTGGCGTTACTCTAATTACGGGTTTGAAAATATTTTTGAGTTATTGGAAATTTAATTTATCTTTCAGGTAAATGAGTGGTTTGTCACTGAAGTAGGCTATTTTCGTTAAATACTTTCTTATAAATATTATTTAGTTCTAATTTATACCTAGCCTATGAAACTATGTGCTTGCCCATGTGAGGAATTTGAATGGCAATCGAGTTTTAGCGCCTCCACCATGTAAGGTTTTGTAGTTTGGTTTAGTTTAAAATTAAGGTTGTGACATATTATGAGCAAGGGTTGCTGTGAGAGGATTTAATAACAGGTTAGATTGGCAGTACAAATACCCTCAAATGAACCAACACATTTATTTGTGACAACATTTCATTACATTGATTAAAAATTTTAATTAACAATTGATTGCGTCAATCGACATATTAAGCACAAACCTTAATAACTTAATTCTTTGAAAACATGTTTGATATTAAATTATTCATTACAATTTATTTTAAATTTAATTCATTATAACATTTACTAGTAATTTTGTAGTGCTGCAATAATAATGAGTTCATGGACTAACATGAGAAACTTTCTTTAAAATAGCTAAACATTTACATGAATTTACATTTTTGAAATTGTGAACATTTAAATAGATATGGAATTGAAAATGATTAATGAACCCTAAAATATACTAAGTTCTTAAAATTACTTACATTTTATTTCACATCACACTTATTACGCCTAGAGATATTTTTCCGCACACGAACACAAACACTCCCGAACTTCACTTTTCGAATTCCCGGCCTCGACTTCTACCTCTCCTCCTTGTTCTTCAGTTTTGATGTTCTTCTCCCGCCAGCTCATTGACCACGCCTCTGCCAAATCTCTCCATCATAATTGGTGAGTAACAATTTTTCATATCAGCATGGCTGTCCCTTACATTGTCGCACGGTTTTTACAAATAAGCATTTCCTGTTTGTTCACCATCGGCGTCTGGGCGGATGTGCGTATCCACTTACATCCGGAGGATGTTTGTCTCGAATTGTAATACAAGACTTCCTTTCCAGCAACTATCTGTACATCGATTCTATGAATTTTATTTTAATAATAATTACATATGTCTTACAGTACCTTCACAAAAATTTAAATTTCAAAGTTAACCCCTCATGTCCCAGTAAAACGGTACACGATGTAAAAATGTCGATAACGCTCAGCCAAATCCCGATGGAGTGACACTGCACCACCTTCCAATTTACAAATTACAAATACAGAAATTAGGCTTCGGGCAAAAATTGAAGTATATATGCCAATATCGTGTGACAGACTTCTATCCCCTCTAGTGATGGACTTTGATAAAGCTAAGCTAATGAAAAATGTTATTTGTAACAATAGGTACCACGCCCTGACTGTGATTACTGTTAAATACAAAATATTATCTACCAATAAACGTATGGAACTACGATCATGTATCCGTCTATAAACTAATAATCAAGTACAATCAAATAAACCTTAATTATTGGAGATGCACAGTACTTCTTAAACTTATATTTTCATTTTTCATTCAAACAAAACGTGATAAAGAACGTCTAGACTTGTTTTGTATTTATCTGTAATTGTACTGATTACCATAGCTTCAATGGGTCAGTACATTACAAGAAACATTGCCCAAAGCTCCAATAAGCCGAACTATATTAATGATTTACGAACGGACTTACCAGAAGCGAGCGAGCATAAAAACAAAGCGTCGCCGATGGAGTGTTCTGATCGCAAATCATTTACAATCTCTTTATTTTATACTGTGTCACAGTGGGCTTTATGCATATAAATTATCCTATTTGTGGAAAACATGCCAAGGATAGGAGAAGTGGAGTTTATTGTTTGTACGAATTGTGAAATATAGTTACGTTAGGTTTTAGTTTAATTTTTACTGAAAGAAATAATCCTGGGTAACTAGTAATAAAGAAGTACAGTTGCAATAAAATGATGGTTTTAAATCTCCATCAATAATCGGTAATTTGTGACACCCTCAGATGTTTGTTAGTTTTCATGACAAGGAGCATCAAATAGTGTTGTAGATCTAATAAGCCTAGCTACAAGACTAATTCGTACTGAAGCGAACTCATAAACTGAGGCCGAGAAGCCTAATTAACTGCCTAAGTTTAGTTCGCTTTGAAACAAGAACAGATGTTCAAACTCAAATGCAATACTTTAGTTCTAAAAATCAGGTTTTCGTTGATTTGTAACAGAGAAATATCTTGTATATGGTTACGTTCAATGAAACTGTATAATCCACCCATGAATTCCCCAAATTGGTCTTTTCTTATCTCAGCCCGACATTCTAAGTCAATGAATTCTTATAGATAACTCACAAGGATGTATTTATTTAAAATCTATTTCATCCTTTCAAAGTTAAAAATGTTTGTGTGTGTGTGAATCAATAAATATAGTTTAGAATATAAATATAGTTTAGAATATTTGGTTATTGAACAAAACTCTTAATGACCTTGAATAAAGGTCGTTGACTCAATCCTTAACACTAATTACTAATATTTCATTGTTTTTAAATGGCATGAAGGAACTAAAATTTTAAGAAAAAAAATTTATTCAACATTTGATAAACATTATCAATTTCAATCAAAAACGTTCTAAAAAAGTTGTTAACCATAAATCACTATCCATTATAAGTTTAAAAATATGAGGAAAATCACAACACCCTAATATGTTTAAAAATTGAAACTAAAATTTTAACTGAACTACTTAACGTAAAAGGGGATAGGATAAAAGAACTAAAAACTTAATGCCATCTGAAATTCAAGAACGCGTATTTAAAAATAATATGTAAAAAACAATTTATGTGTACAAGTGTATTCGCTAAAAAAATAAGGTCTACACTTTATTTAAAGCCCACCTTGAAATTCCTCAAGTAACACATATTTAATGCATGTGGCTTTGGACTCAAGTTGAACTTTGCAGTAAATGTAACTGTGAAAGTAATTTTTGTATTTTTTATGTAAAATTAACCTAAAAACTGTTACACTCATCGCATCTTAACCTAGCAGCGAAAGCATAAACACCGTACTATATCTAATTACAAAAACTAAGTAAAATTTTACGATAACATTTTTTTAATGGTCAGTAAAATTGAATAAAAACAACTACTAGCGAAGCGACGTCCTATTGTGTGCAGAGAATGCAGGGAAAGCAAGATTACATTGTAAACCGTCAATTATTCTGTAATGGGACATTCTTTTCCACACTCTCTTGTATCGGCTGTATGTAAACATGTAGCCGAAGAAATAATGTAACGTCCTCTGCTCCACTTCCTTTGCTGTGTTATCCATAGATTATTTAGACTTTTTTTTTCAACGAAACGCAACTTTTCCGTGCACACTTACACTAAGGCTTTCGGGCCTTTTCCATATGCGTCCTAAATATTTTCAACTCAACCGAGTCCTTTTTTTCTGTTGCAGAATCAATCTCTAAAACCCCAGACCTTGTCCGGGAGACCAGTCTATCCTTGGATGGTAAGCAATGATAGTAAATTTTTGATCCTTGGTATTTTACTCGATCTTTTAAGTAATCTGAAACGGGAGTATTTTGTTCCTATAGCATTATTTTTATTCCTAGGGGTCCTAACTCCTACCTCCTTTTTCCTCAATCTCTTAATGCATATGACTTTTTTTATCACTCAATTCTCTTACTCTTTCTGGTTTTTCAATTCTCTTAATGGCAATATGACTACCATATTTATTCATCTGAGTAATATGTAGTTATATGATTATATGTAGATACCATTTCTATAGTATAATTTTAAACTACCACAACGATTTCACGAAAATTACACTATAAAAACATTGTCGTTTTATAAAAGTTTTTACTTTTTGTTCTTGTACCCATAAATTAGTCTTTGAGCCCATCCTGAAACAAGGTCGGTAGAGGGATACCCCACCTTGGTAAAAATTACTCAAGGTCGTCTTTGTACGCCTAGGACTTAGATAATTGCGATTATTGTGTCCAGAAGTATACACAACTGTATTCTCAGGATTCATGGATCTTCTCACTCTTATATTTCTCTCCTTCCATTCGTTAACCCGCTCTAAACTGAGATGTGAACCTACAACCAGGCGGTTCCTGGATAGTGAAAAACAGTAATCAATACCAATTTTAAAATTTCATTGTGGAACATTAAAATATTAAACCCTATTTTACCTGTATGTTAAACCTTAAAATCGAAACTAATTTACGTGATAATTTCAACGCTTCTGCAATAGTTCCATCCATGACTTTTACAAGAATACACAACATAACGCAGTGAACTGAATACTGCATTCAGATGCAAAAATGATTTACTTTTGAGTACAAGTATCATTTGTTGTTTAGTATCACAACAACTTTGTTATAATACTCTATACAAATACACTGTTTTAATACTACATTGGTATAAACTAATGCTTGCGATAGTTTTAAAAGACACAAAAACTCAGATATGTCGGATATAAAGCCATTGAAAAGATTTGTGGCATTAAACTCTCCATTATGTGACATTGTTTTTCTCTCTAGCTCCCCGTCTGCTCTATAAATCTGTGACATTGGTTCTTCATCATGTTAATTTAGTAGAGTTGTTCCAACAGTTCCTTCACAACTATAAATACAGCTTTGTGTCTGTGCTCTTATAATATGACAATTGTTAAGCTAGAATATAATCCTTCTCGTACAGCCATCAAGTCCTATAGTCTTTTGCATGAAGGAAACAGGATTTTTCCGGACATTTGCCATCGTTCAGCGATACAAAAAATCAGTAACACTAAGTTTGAGATAAGCAACCTGATCTCTTCTTAAAGGGTAAATAACTAACATTCAAACTAGGTTAAAATGAACAGTTTGTTATTATGTGTTGGGTAGTAATTGCTTTATTATATTTAAAATATATATATAATTTATCACTGTGCAGGTTGTTAGATTTGCATATACTATTATCCTTCATAGATTTAATACAAGTATGGTGAAGGTGTGAAATAAATTAAATAGATTTATCTTCAGAAATTCAATAACAAAATTCCAAGCATTTAGTAAAGTGGATAAAGGACAAGTTGGTTCTGAGTAATTAAGTTATCTTTTAGAAATATTTAGTTTACATTCTTCTATTCAGTTGAGTTTTCAATTAAGTTAATATTCAGTTATTCTTAGAACGTTACTCTAAAATTAACTATCGTATTTTATGAATTTTTAAAATAATATATTAATTAAAAGTAGTTTTAAAGATTAGCCTTTCCACCAAAATTATTAAAAAACGCGAGGGCTTACAGGTGAAGGGGTAGCATGCTCCCCTAGCAAGTGACATATTCAGATTGGAATATCGGCGGAGCAAGTACTTTATTAATAAATCCATACGTTATCCATTACAAAATCATAAAATGTAGTGTAACATATTGCCTAACCATTTTGAATGCATATGCACACAAATTATTTTTTTAAAGACAGTAAAAATTAATTTTAACTTTTTTGTATATACCTAAATAAACCTATCTATAGTTTAAAACCTTAAAGGAATTACAAAAAAACATATTTTAGGGTAAAAACCCCCGTTAAGTTGTTAATTTAACTGACCAGAGCTTGTAATGGCAGACTATGCAAAAGTACTCTCTGTGTCAAAGGTACTGCTTGTGCCAAAGGTACTCACTCTGCCAAAGGCACTGAGTTTTTATACAATATAGTTGGGAAACACGGTCCACTATATAATATTCGGTGTAACAGAGGACACTACAATTAAACTGTGTACTCTCACAGGAGTAAAAGCAACCACATGGAATTGTCACATTACCAATAATTTCCCGCAACCAAGCTAGAAGCACGCTTTGAACAAAACAAACGATTGTTTACTGAATGCGTTTGCCTGCCTTAGGGAATGTTTCAAATTGCTAATTACCGACTGTTGTGTTTAACTTCGTTTCCTTTGTTTGGAACTTAGCCAATCAGAAAGTGCTAATTGAGATTTGTTTATTTTCCAGTGATGTTCACTGAATGTGAATAAATAGATCTACGCATCAAACATAAGAACGTGCAAAAGATATAACAATATATTACTATTATATTTATTTTTAAACTACGTTTAATCTGTCCCACCATTTATAAAATTAATTAATTAGTTATTCGATAGTTATTAATAACAAGGTAGTTACGCTACATAAATATCACGTGACGCATCACTGAAGTTGCATGCAAACTTCAAGTATGTAGATCAATTCATTCATAAGTTACATCCATTATACAGAAACAATTTTTACACCTCGTCAACAAACAAAAGAGAAACTGTGTCAGCCTACTCAGTGATAGGATTCAATGACGTGCATCTTCATTCTATGGTTCGTCATGCACCATCATAGAACTCATTCTTGTTTATGTAGAAATTAAGTTTATCAAAAATTTAAATTCTACAGAAGATTGTTTTTTGTTGATTAAGGTTTCATAGCAGTGTTTAAATAATAAAAGATCCCGTGAGTTAGGGTGTGTACTATAGGTCAAGAGTGAGCTGAAATAGACTTTCCAATCTATTCGTTCATTATTTTTACTGTTTATGTTAGCGAAATCGGTTAATTTGTCACGTGTAAACTCTCTTATTGTGTGTACTCTCGGCTTGTTTACAAATTTAATTGATTTCCTACATTTTCGTTCCTAACATGGTTACCCACAAACAGGATAGTAAAATATTAGCTAACGCTCTGCCATATTCCATAGTGTGACATGCACTTTCTTAGAACTCAGTGTTGCTTATATACAAATGAAACTTCATACACAATTTCAAGATTATAGGTCAATCGTTATCGAGATATCGTGCTGACAGACAGACAGACTTCGCCTATTCCCTCTGGTGATAGATTTCGATAACGCTCAGGCAATTAAACGCACCACACATTTTTCCTAAAACGATGATTGGAAATTGGTCAATCTTTTTAGTTTTTATTGCAATGTTCGTTTCATACAACTGCTCTGTTAAACGAACTTTTGCATGACCGGCTTATTACAAATTTTAACAAATCTGAGCCTTGATAGTTTTTATATAGATTTAAGCTTGAAAGTTTATTCTATAGCAATTTAGTACTGGATTTACATAACACCTAGTTATCAGTTATATATACATACATACATACATATATATATATATATATATATATATATATATATATATATACGATATAGATCATAGTTATAATAGTATATTGAAGCTATATACCGGTATATATTTATATTAACTGTAGGGAGAAATTAGATAAATATTTGGAGAGAAAATGCGTTACACCCAGTGTTCAAATCATTAATACAGCTTATGTATTATAATATCGTAATACGAACTCCATTAGTTGGAATAAAATGACCGCCAGAGCTGCAAATCTGCGCGGAAGTCGGGTGACGTAATCAAGGGGTCAGTAATGAGATAGCCACAGATTGTAAAAGTCCTCTATTTTCCTATTGTACTCGTACTGAACTTGATTTATCTTGTAAATTTATATTAACACTAAACATGTAAAGTTTGTCACTAATGAGAGGTATTTTTAAATTCAAGGAGAAAGAAATCGTCAGTTCAGATAGATCCTAAAGTAACTTAAAACACCTCCGTTTAGAAATAAACAGGATTCTATACGTAAAAATTAAGGCCGTGTTAGAGTAAACAAACATTACGAGTAAATGAATCAGAAAGAATCTATTTTCTGTTAATTTTAATACGTCATTGTTCCGTAAATTTACCAGTAAGCGCGAAAATACTTAATTAACAAACACCAACTTGGCAACAGAGGCAAATCTGTTATGAATGCACAGAGAAGAAACCAAATAAACTGTTTATGAAACCAAGACTGAATATTTAAATATGGTAATCTGTTTTGTTTTGCCATCAAGCTTCTGCTTTCTCTGATTCTTTGTTTGTAACACTGGAATATTACAACACAAAAAATGCATTATACATGCACATACATTAGCTAAGTATTTGGGGATTTTGTACAAGTCTACATTAAGTCTAGAGGTAAATGAACAAGTACATAAGTACTGTTTAGTATTGGTTAAAAACTTTTTAAAAGAAAATTATCTCCCTTATTTATTCTTAGACTTGGTATCGTTGGACATTTAGTTCAATTTTCTAAGACTCGATAACTTTTTTACTATTTTTTGGTTCTAAGATGTTTACGCTTAAAGCTTTTAAGAGACCGCCATTTTGAAAATAAGAATCTAAAAATGGATATTTTCCTGTAATTAGACTTTTATGTTGTACAGCTATACACCAATTTCGTCAAACTTTTAAAGCAAGAAGCGGCTATTTGGATATTCGAAAGTTTATGTTTGGTCTAGGAATAATATCTGAAAAGACTGGAGAAAGTTCTGAGACACCCTGTATAAGTACACTTCAAGGACAGTTTCAATCCAATTGTTTCTACTACCCTACATATATAATTCGATTTTCTATTATCTATACGTTTGCTCTAAAAGGTATATGCACGCCCCTAGGCACGATTCTGCTTAGTCCGGAAGTAAACGAAAAAGTGCTTCTTAGGACTAAGTCCAATGTGAGGGTTTTCAGATTCTTGTCCCACGTGAACAAAAAATACAAGAATATAAAACTGTAAACATTTTTTAATCAATAGTTCTCTGTATATTGCAAAATCTGTTTGTGGTTTTAGAAGCATTCAAAATGTCGGGTACAAATCCATTGAAAAGATTTATGGCATTAAACTTTCCATTCTGTGACATTGTTTTTTCTCTCTCGCTCCCCGCTTGCTCCATTAATATGTGACATTGGTTCTCCATCATGTTAATTTAGTAGAGTTGTTCCAACAGTAGCTTCACAACTATAAATACAGTGTTGCGCCTTTCTTCTTGCGATGTTACAGTGTTAATACCTTATTAAGCTGAAGTGTACACGAGTTCCTCTAGTAGAGCTTCTTGTAAGTATTTCGTAAATATGAGTAAGTATGTTAACAGTTGAAAATGGTATAATTTTACTGACTGAAAGCAGGCAAGCGATAAATTATTAAAAAGTAAAACAGAATAAAAAGGAGGGCTCACAATTTATAAAACTAAGTAATAGATTAAATAAATAAATAGTTGCAATTTTTAAGATTTCTGTTATCTCTTGCCATTTCAACAGCTGTGTTCATTTTCAATACAAATTTTATTGGTTACTCTGTTTTGTAATTTATTATACAATTAAAAATCATTAAAAAATATATAAGCACAAACAAACTTAGGGTTGTAGGTTTTACGTTAATAGATTTAACGGATATCTTTAGTTAAGAGACTCCATGTTGATCATAATTGCTCTTAAGAATTATGATGTTAAAAAGTATAATTGTGTAAGCAGTACTTCCTTTAATGCCCTTAAATACAAATTTGAAAAGTCACTCGAAACGAATCTACCATTTTCCAATATATAATGGTATCTTGTTGACTTCTATCAATCGATTCCCCCTAGATACTACTTTCAATGGTCAAGAAAACAGCCTGAGTAACGAAGTATTTACATTAAATAGCTAAAACGTGTGTAATAACTTGTATTTTATAGCCATTGATTGAGTTCTACAGAAATATATTTATCATTGAATTTATTTTGTAGATAAAATGCATACTACCCTTGAGAACAAGAATTTGATAAAACAAAAGAAACAAAAAACATAAATAATTGAGGAAATGTAAACTTAAACTCAAAGCCTTTGTTCAATCAGCTCCAAGGAGATGCTTACACGAACAATTCTTTGCTATCACAGTTCGTTGCTCAACCAGTCGTCTGCTCATGTCATCATTCGCATGTCTTTCACCTGGGGGAAGATAATTGATGTGGCAGGATGGAGTAGTAAGAGTTGAAGGAGTTTAAATACTTAAGATAATATGAGTTATGGTAATAGCTTATAACTCTGTTTAAGATTTCATTCTTCCATTTATTATCAATTGAATATAAATAGACTTATATAACAGAGGTCCCAATAAACGTAACGAATGAATTAACAAAAAATCGGATAGACGGACGGACGGAACGCCCTTTGACCTTTTTAACAATCAGTAAGGTTCTTCCTTGGACCTATGTACCAAGTTTCAAATCTCAGACCCTTTTCATCAATAGATGAACAGAAAACGATATGATTTAATATAAGACCCTTTTAGCTTTATTTCTAAGATGAATAGAATTTTATTTTGTGTATATGGTGTTTCCATTCATATTAATTGATACTAGCAATTGCTGGCTTCTTGGGTACAAGAGAGCTTGCTTTAGTTAAAACATCAATTTTTGTAAAAACTTTAACAGTGAATTATGTAAGATCTAAATCGTGTTTTATCTGGTAAGAAATATTCTAGATTAAACAGTACTTTAGACGAGCGGAAGCTTGATGGCAAAGTGGATTAACATATTTAAATATTCTGTCTTGGTTAAGTAAACTGTTTATTTCGTTTCTTTCTGAGCAGATTTATTCGTTACAGATTCAATGTTTGACTAAATATAATTGAGTTTACCCATTTTGATTCGTATCCAATTAGTGTATAAAAAATCGGACAGAGTTGAGCATCGCTTACTATTGTGGAAGATACCAATTTACTGTGCCAAAACTTCTGCTAAAAGATAATTAATTTGAGTCAATAACATACAGATCGGTATTATTTTTAAATTTTCTAATTGACGAGGGATGATTTGAGAGAATAATGGGGTTATGGCCATTTAACATTTTTATAATTAAGTTTATATAAACCCTCCCATCCCACGAGTGATAAGCTCCGGTAACCCTGTCAATTGAAACCAACTTCGGTAAAAACAACACCTTTCTCCATGTACGTATTGAAATTTTTGAAATTGAAACTATAATAAATCCCAATGGATAATAAATATTTTTGTGCAACGGTTAGAAACTGTAATTTGCAGATATTTACTCTTCAGAGATCAGTTAACTGATTAAATCATATTTAAAATGTAAACCATTTAATTATGTAAACATTTGGTTTTTTATCATAAATGAATAAGTTTTAAGCCTGATCAGACATCAAAATACCAATCGGAACCTCAATTATCAGTTGATACTTAGAATTAATTTCAGGATGTTAATACTTTATAAAACCAGTATCACAACGTTGGAAACTTTGGATTTTATGCTAATGTTAGTACATTCCATGTTATTAAGGTGATATAATATTAATGAAAATTACAAAGAATTACATTATACTATTCCGTAATCCGGTATGCGGTAAATTATCATAACAATTCACTTTGCAAGAGGCCAAATATTTCGATGATTTAATAATATTTACAATTGTTAACGTTAAGGTGAAAACAATTATATACGTAGGTTTAAATAATCAAAAGATATAATTTTATCGTTATATGAACTACATATTTGCACATTGTGGTTGTTGGCAATATAATATTTAGTCAACACGTTAGTTTTGAAACATTTTAAATAGGTTACAGTACGATATGTATAAGTAAATAAATTTACTGGTTATACGGTTATCTCTGTTCTTGTGTGAGACAAGTGATGAATCTATCTCCTGTCTCTCTCCCCGCCTCGGAGACAAATGTACCGTCTGTCTCTTGCTCCTATAATGAATCCATTCTCTGTCGTTTTCTTCTTCCCTTCCTAATTGAAACCAGAATGTCCCCTACCGTTAAAGTTTCTTCGCAACAAAAACGACTTTGTTACTTTACTTTGGAAATAAATAAATTCAAATTGCAGTAAAATCAAATGTGCTATAAAACTAGGTATATAATAACGCTAAATGGCTAAATTAAGTACGGTGGAAGCTCAATTTAAATCTGCGTTATATATTAGGTCTACACGATGCCATTAAATCTATTCAGAATTACCATCTTAAGTAACGTAATATTTGACTTAGATGGCATGTTTAGTTTAGTATACTCATGGCGGGTTTAGGAATCTGAGCTAAAATATACATTTATATGTTAAAACCACTTTAATATCCTATTGATTTCTATTTATTTATTTAGTAATAGATCATTCCAAATCTCTAATAGGTCAACGAATCGTGCTGTACTAATGTATTACACTATATAACGATATATAGTGTAATTCACCTTGAGTTCAGTATGTGTAAACTAGCTATCTAGATAATTGCGTACCTAGTAAAGATTGTATACAAACTGTGACCTCCTAAGAATATTGTTTTGATTTTCCAGTGGATAATTAAATTTTTAACCGTTACGACCATATTAAGATGTCAATTTAATGCGTAATTGTCATTAGAACTTTATTGTCATCCAAATTAGTCTGTATACAACCAGATTATCGAGTAAAATTTAGTTAAATATCACAGAATTGGCAACGACATGAGTAACTTAGTGGGTGTCTACAGAGTGGAAAAATATATGAGATTTATGTGTGAATTGCCAGAGGCGACAGTGTATAAAAAACAGTGCTACGCCAATGGAGTGTTTTTGTCCATAAATCTGTTGGCAATAGATTTGTGCCATCTGTGCTCAGTGGTGTTTGAATTGTTTCCAAGTATTAATGATTGAGTGGGATTCACATTTATCAGTCTTACGGCGATGGACGTGAAACCCTTGTATTGTATAGTTTTAATATAGTCAGTGTGTATTCACATAACTCAGCTATGGTCGAAAAGGGCTGCTTGATGCGAATACTGAGTCTAGCTCCAGTTCACCTTCCTCTTACTTGCAGCATCTGAAATCTGTTGCTGTTGCAGGCTTGATTCCTGAATCTGGATTTCAATCTGGATAATGGTGCTTGAACTACATGGAATTTTTCAGACCGTTATCGAGAATTTTCATATTAGTATTTTGGGTAAACATTTCTAAGCAAACTGAGTGCAATAGTATGACATGTTTGTACTTGCGACGTGATAACCTTAGTTGAATATGGCGGCAGAAGACGTGGCTTACAGGTATTTGATATATCATTTGAGGTTACATCCACTAAGACAATGTGACAAATCTCCTGGTTATGCTTTCCTATTTAATTTCATGCGTGTAAATTTATTGTATTTGTATTTAAATTGAAATTTTTTGTCAAGAAGAACAGTATGATATATCAACCATATAGGATATTTTTTAATATTGTCTTAAAAATTTCAGTATGGAACTTAATTTGTTATGGGTTATGTGTGTCTCCTTCACGACTTTTAAGTTTTGCTCTAACCTGATTGTCCAAGAACTAAAGTTAAAGAATACATTATGAACTTTAAATTATACAATTCTTTTTCAATTGATTAGTATTATTTAAATTTTTTCAATTGCATTCAAAATTTTCATACCTGACAGAATCAAACTAATAATTTCTGGATTGTATTTCCTCCAGTAGGAGATGAGTACAATATCTAAATCGACCAATTATCATTTATTGGATCATTAAAAAAATATTTTCTAAAGCTGCATGGTCAGCCCTAATTTATGACAGACTCTGCCATGTTTTCTTTCTACTATAATATGTAAGGGCAATATTAGATAATAACGATCTTGATACCGTATATCCATCATGCCAATCCAATGACACTTGTACGTACATTACATTTTTAAGCATTCAATTATACACTTCCAACTGTAAACCATAAATAAATGAAGCGATTATTCGTGTTTTAGACCATGGTTTATTGTCACTATGTCGTTATCTTAAGTGAATTGTTCCTTTGCCCTCCTCATTAGATTCTAACTGTTCAATTTAGTCAATAATTACTTTAAACGTAGGAAATTTGGATGGTCAACGAAGCTTCATTCAGTTTTGATACTAAATATTTTGTTACCAATGCAAACCAGAAAATTCTGACTAACATTAAAACAATGAATTATTTTACAATTAGTATTCAGTTTATGTCCAGTGTGTTGCTCGAATAGAGTAGGGGATGAAAATATACAAGAAAATATCAAAGGATAATCTGCAAATCTCAGCTTAATCCATATGTTAAAATGGGTTGAGTGGATAAGCCGTCATCTCATGAATGTATTAAAATATAAAACGTTTATGATTTCTGTCCTTTTTTTAACAGATTCCAGTTTTACTTTCAATTCTGACTGTAATATAAATTATATCTATTTTAATGTATTTTAGTGACATAGTGCATTTTAATAGAGTTTACTTAATTTATAGATTTGTTACAAAGATTGCTACGGTCTCCTCGTTGCTGTGCCTATTCTGCTACGATCCAGTCCCCAGTTGTCTGTACGATTTTGCTACGTTCCAGGCCCCCGTTTGTTGTCCCAATTTTCTCACAATCGGTATTCAAAATGTGCTGCCCCTCACTGGTTGTGCGACTTGCTTCGTGTTGGCTAACTCATATTGTTCCAAGTTAATATTTAAATAACGATCACATGTTCACTAACAAAACATCCCATCCCATCCCTTATTACAACTTCTAGCACTATTGTACAGTTTCAAATTTCATCTATACGAGTAGACGTCCTTACTGCATCAAGTCCAGACAGAGAAGAAGGATTCGCCGTATAAAAACTACGCATGCCGGTTCACACAATGTTCATCCCCTCTCCCGTTCAAATCAGCGTCTTCACGATTAAATATAATTTGATTCTTTTCTTATAATTGTCAAAATTTATCACGTTCACTATAATTGATCAATTTAAGTCTTTATATTTTCTTTTGTTATTTTTCTAAAGCTTTTTATTTAAATTTTTAGCAACATGTGTTTTCTGACATCATCAATACGCAAGTCATTTTATCCTACAATTGGCTTTCTGCGTAATTTTATTTAGTACTTTTGTAAAACACGAATTTTGGTTATGTATAACTCATTTTAATTAATTAAATTTGTTCCCGTATAAAGTTTAATATATTTCTCCGTTATTAATTAAATAAATCTCAATTCCGACCACATGTGATTCACTGACGTCACAGTCTGCCAATTCCCCGGGAATATTCAAATGTCGTAATTTGACCTGTCACAAGATCTGCTATTCTATTCCAATTTAGTTAAAGCTTTAAACATGTGTCCATTAGTAGAAAAATATATGTAAATATCAAATATTTAAATAAATTGGAACTTTTTTGTAACTATTAAATTCCACTTTATGAAACAGTTATATCTAAATGAGTTTAAACTTAAAGTATATTACATATATCAAATAAAAATGTTTAATAATGTTCGTTGTTTAAAATTTTTCCTTCTTCAAATAAACTTTTAATTTGATTCAACCTTATATCATAGAACTTAGTTCAAATGAAAAATAAATCTTGTATTTATATTTCAATGTGTAAAAATATCTATATTTATAACACTGTTAAATTTAAATGCGTAATATTTCTTAAAATTATGTGCTTAACTAAGTAAAACAATCACAAGTTAAAACTGATGAAGTTAAATAACTCAATTGGTTTACTCTTTAACTAGACAATCCCACTGAACGGGATTTCCCCCTTCCTTTAAATATTCCCAAGACTTCGTTATTTACATCAAACTTCAAGTTGGTTTAGAAGTTGGTTAGATTATACAAGAAAATATAATCTACTAAAATATTTAAAGTTTTAAATAGTCGTTTAGTATTCGAAAAAAACCAAAACGCTTATGGCATTTATAACCACAATTTAATTCAATTTAATGTTATAGTATGAATTAATTAAAATAATATAGGTATCTCTATAGATAATTATAAAACATATATACATATAGATAGAATATATTTTAATTATTCATTCAATTAAGGTAAGGAATCGTTAATTTTATAATTATATATTTTTATTTTGCATTTGTAACGCAGGTCTTATATATAGATCCGTATTTTTAGTATTCTATTTCCATAGTTTGTCATTTATAAAATATAATTTTTTTAAACTTTAGAAGATTTTTAGCAATTGTTGTTGTACGTCAATATATATAAAATACGTCCTATACCATAAAATACACACGGGAATTTTAAATATTGCAAGGTAAGAAGAGTCTGGAACAAATAACGGCTTAAAACCAGTCCTAGGCGTATCAACATCTAAGGTTGTTAAACTCTTTGAAAACTTTGTAATGAAATAAACACTAAGCCGGAATTCTTTTTTGTAATTTAATAATGTAGAAGAAGATAATAAAATATAGTAATAAGCTTTTTAATAATAATTGTAAAGTTGCATTTTCCTATGGTGCAGACTTCTACAAAAACAAGAATGCATGCTTAATAGTTAAATGTACCAAAATATTTTACTCAATAAGAACATTTAACATCGTGTTTGATCAAGTCATAGTGGACTTTCAGATGTATGTTTAAGGTATTTTTTACGAAAAAAGTTTTCAATTCTAATACACTATTTTCGGCGTAATAAACTACACATTTATTACATTTTTTTATTTGTTGTGCGTACCTAACGTTAGTTTTTCAGTTTTGATGAAGAGTAGAGATTCCAACCCTCGATATGTTGTAACCTAAAAATATAAGATATATACAAAGTCTTACTAACATTTATAACCTTAATATCTTTTATCAAAACTAATAGCGCCCTTGATTATCTACAAAATAACTATATGCAGTTGCTCCGTGGATGCCGTGGCGGATAGACGTATTCTTGTGTCGCTCCGTACCTTGTTCGCTCAGCTCGCGTTTGTGTGTTTGTGTGAATTTTCGCGTGGAATCTGCAATTGCAGTTTCCAAGTGCAGTGTGTGTGGGTGGCTCTGGTGTTTGTCCCGTGGTGCTCGGTTGCCTGGGCGAATTTTGGTGAGCTTTTTAAATTTTTTGAATTAAAGTTAGTTTTTCTCATTTTTTGACAGGTTATTCCTCCTTCTGGGGATAACTTAGGGGTTTCCCCTTTTGGGAAACTGTTCTGTGGATTTTTCTCTGTATTCTATTAGATTTTGGGGGTTGTAATTCAAATAGTTTTTTTTGTGGGCACTTTGAAAATTTTGACTTCCGTCCACAACAACTTTTTTGTTTTTGGGGTTAGCACCCTACAAACTTACAGGGGGGTTCTCACTTGCCTCTAGAAAATTCAATTTCAATTTGGGCTCATTTGAAGCTTTTTTGTAGTACTTATTGACCTTTGAAAGAAATTTTAGTTTTTTCAAGTTTTCTCTAGTTTTAGATTTTTGGGGGGTCTTTTGTCAGTGGGGGTTGCTTGTCACCTCTTTTGTGTTCCTATTTGCCAAGTAGCGTGATTTTGTTTCTTGGGGTTTACTAGTTATTAAGCATTTTTGGTTTTTGTAAACAGACGCTCTCTGCTCTGTTTCCGGGGGTCTGGGGGGTCTTTCTTTATTGTGCTGGTGGGGGACCTTGTCCGTCACCTTTCGCCAAGTTTGTTAACCATTTGGTTTGTAATCTGATTTTTGGCGACACTTTGTCGTACTTTGTCGAATTTGGTCTGTTTTTGGCACAGCTTTGTCGCGGGGGGTCCAATTTTGCTCATTCCGGTGCCGATCGGTCCCGGGGGTGATCTTGGTTGATACTTCAGCATTTGTTGGCCTGGTCGCTCTTTTTTTACAGTTTTGTGCCGTTTTTTCTGTTTTTTTCCTCTCTATCTTTTGTCTTGGGTCCTGTGCTCATCTGGGGGGTTCTTGGTCCGTTCCGTCCGTTCAGTCTCATCTGTGGGGGGGTCCTTTGTCTTTTTGGGGGGTTGTTGTTTTTTCCGGTCCCTTCCTGTGACTGGTAGAGCTCTTTTTTCGGGTATCCTTTTTTTAACCTCAAGGGGTCATGTCGGCGCCTGGGGGGGGTAAGAGGGATGCTGACGTCTTCAGGTCGTCGGGTTTGAGGAGGACGCCGCCTGGATCGACGCCAACGACGCCGGTTAGCGAACAGCCTCCGGCTTTTCCGGCTTTTCCTGCTCCGCTATCTAGGGCTGGATCGAGTGATAGTGTGGCCTCGGGGACTTTCAAGCGGCAACGGGGGGATGATGAAGCTGTTGGTGGAGCCCTTGAGAAGCGTAGTCGGGGGGGCGACAAGTTGGAGGTGATGGTGAGAGAGGCTTTGGGGGTCTTGGAGCTCAACACCTCCAAAATGAGCAAGGCTAATGTCTCGGCGATCAGGGACACCATCCTGGAGTTGGAGAGGGAGGTTGCGAGGCAGCGGCAGGAGGCAGCTTACTACCGTGGCAGGGTGGATGAGCGTTCCTCTATTCAGCAGTTCTTGTCGGAGCGGGACGGGGGGTTCAGTGAGGTGTTTGAAATCTTCTGTTGGGGAGGCTATTGCTGAAAAGGCTCCCAGATGGTCCGAGGTAGTCAAGTCATCACCATCTGCAGTTGTCACGGTGAGGGGGCGGCCTAAGGACCTCCCGAAGGCCGTCAACCCTACGATCTTCATAAAGCCGGCTGAGGGGAAGAGGGCTGTTGATGACATCCGCAAGGATGTCCTTGCCTCCCTCAACCCGGTCGCCGAGGGCTTGAAAATACGCAATCTTAGGGCTGCTGGTGATGGAAGAATGGCGTTGGAGGCGGGTGATTGGGAGACTGTCACCAAGATCAAGAGGAGTCGTGCTCTCGCTGACAGGGGGCTCAATGTGTCGGATAGCGCCAAGGTTTCGCCTCGTCTCATTATTTACGATGTTGACAGCTCTTTGTCTGATGATGATTTTGTCTCGGCGGTCTTTGACCAAAATGAGGTTTCTGGGTTGGATTCTTTGGAGCAGTTCAAGCGTGAATTTAGGCCTGTCTTCAAGAAGGGCAAGAGGGGCGGTCCGAAGCACCATTTCGTTGTGGAGGTCTCTCCCTCTGTCCGCAAAGCTCTGGTCGATGTGGGTAGGCTCTTCGTGTCGTGGTACTCCTGCAAGGTTGAGGACTTTGTGGGGCTATCACGGTGCTTTAAATGTCAAGAATTTGGGCATGTCTCCAAATTTTGTAGGGGCAAGGAGGTGTGTAGGCACTGTGGGGGGGCTCATTCACTTGATGCTTGTCCTGACAAGGAAAAGCCGGTAATTTGTGTCCCGTGCAAGGCTAGGCGGTTGCGCCATGATCATGCTCCTGGATCTGGCGACTGCGAGACTTTTCTTCGGGGGGTGGACGCAATGATCAAGAGGATCAATTATGGCTGAGCCCATCAGGGATTTGGTTGGTGGTGGACCAGGGGCTCTTGTTGAATTGGCTGGTGGTGGCGATGTTTTCGTTGTTCCTTGGAGACCTTCTGGTTGCGGCAGCTGCCTTCACTGGTTTGAGCGGCCTGGTTTGATTGCTAAGCACTATGCTGAGCAGCATCCTGGGGTTCCCGTCTTCTTTCGGTGTGGTAACTGCTCACGTTCCTTCGGTGGCGTCCATGCATCTTTGTGCCATCTGGGTCGGTGTAGGGGTCCTGTGGAGGTTGCTGATGGTGACTTCTTTTGTACAGAGTGTGGAAAAAGCTTTACTTCTCAAATTGGCTTGTCGCAACACAGGCGACACAAGCATCCCGCGGTTCGTAATGTTGAAAGAATGGCGCCTCCACAACGCCCAGATCGGCCTTTGGGACCGTATGAATGGTCTGAGGATGATACCCTGCGATTGATCCATGAATTAGGTGGTGCTCCACCGCTCGGTCGCTACGCTTCTGCACTCACTCCAATTTTCCCTGGCAAAACTAGTAAACAGATTAGAGACAAGGTTGCCTCTCTGGTCCGGTCTGGTCGGTTGAGGGCTGGTCCTCAGCCCGATATTGTTCATGGCCGTGTTGGGGGGGTGGCTGATGTTCAGGTGCCTCCCCCCGGTCCCGTGGGCCTCCCTGGCGACGGGGTTGCCCCCGGGGTTGGGGGCGAGGATGTTAATGGGGGGTGGAGCACTGGCATAAGGGAGTTCTGGCTGAGGGAGGAGCCGACTCACGAGTTGGCTCTGGAACTCAGGGAGCATTGGTCTTCGGTTGTTTCTCCGGACTTGGAATGGATTGATTCCTTCGTGGACAGGGTCAGCAGATCTCTTACTGATGCTGATCAGGTGCCGGTTCGGCGCCGCCCGACTAGGCGTGGACGCACTAGGGATGTCATAAGAAGGCGGATCTATGCTTACACTCAGGAGTTTTATCGGAAATGTCCAGCTAGGCTGGCCGAGTGTGCTAGGGCCGGGCTCCCGGTCTGTTCCCTGGCCGACTCGCCCAGTCCGCCTGCTGAGGAAATCAGGGGGGTTTATTCTGCCCTGTGGGATTCTCCTGGTTTATGTCGATTCGATCCGCCTCCGGGTGATGAGGTTCACTGGATTGATCCTGTCTCTTCTCGAGAAGTCAAGTCTCGAATTAAGGGCATGAGGCCCGGGTCTGCTCCTGGTCCTGATTCGGTTAGGAAGAGACATCTTCTTGGCGTTCCTGGTGTCGAGAATCTACTGGCAGGTCTGTTTAATCTTCTCTTAAGCACTGGGCAATTTCCTTCTGGTTGGTCTGTGAATTCTACGACTATGATCCCCAAATCTGGGAAGGACCTGTCAGTGGCCTCTGGGTGGCGGCCCATCACTGTTGGTTCGGTTCTTGCAAGGATGTACTGCGCCCTTGTCGAGGCCCGTGTCCGGCGGGTGGTACGTCTGTCTGTGAGGCAGAAGGGCTTCGTGGAGGGGAATGGTTGCTTCGGGAATGTTTTTCTTCTCCACGAATGTATCCGAAGAGGCAAGTTGTCATCTCTTGCATGTGCTCAGCTCGACGTGAGCAAAGCTTTCGATAGCGTTCCTCATGAGGCTATCTTTAGAGCCCTTAGGGGTAGGTCGGTCCCTGAGGTGCTGATTGATGTCATCTCCTCCATTTACAGAAATGCGTCCACCTCTTTTAAGAACTGTGGAGGGTTCAATGTCGATATTAGGCGGGGGGTTAAGCAGGGGGATCCTCTCTCACCATTGCTGTTCAATATTGTTCTTGATTTTCTCTTGGTCGATTTGTCGAGCTCTGACCTGGGTTTTATCGTGGGTGAGCACAGGGTTCCCGTTCTTGCTTTTGCTGATGACCTCATTCTTATGGGGTCCAGTGTTGCTGAGCTCCAAGCACTCTTGGATATTGTGTCCGCATTCTTTTCATCTGTTAACATGGAGCTGTCGGTTCCGAAGTGTGGGGGCTTCTTTGTTAGGAAGCGGGCGAAGACCTGGGTTCAGGAGCCCCTTGGGGTTTTCTTGGATCGGGTCCCGCTCAGGAACTTTGGGATCGATGAGCCTTTCTCCTATCTGGGAGCATTATTTACAGTTCATCGGGGGCTCAGCAATTCCTCTGTCTATTCATCTATCAGGGACTCAGCGGCCAGGTGTTCTAGGTTCTCCCTGAAGCCTATGCAAAAATTAAATCTTCTTTGCAACTTTGTTCTCCCGGCTTTCTATTATAAACTTATTGCGGACCCACCTGGTTTGGTTGCTCTCCGGGAGCTTGACTCTTTCTTGAGGTCTCTGGTTCGGACTATGCTCCATCTGCCCTCCGTTGTGGCGTCTAGCTATGTCCACATGCGGAGGGCTGATGGTGGTCTGGGCGTGCCGCGGTTGGTCGACCTCGTGAGGGCTGCCAATGTTCGCGCGTTGGCCGCCCTTGCGAGGTCGGACGACCCGGTTCTGCGATCTGTTCTGGTTGACCCTCGGGTTAGTTCTCTTGCGTCCGACTCGGCTGCGGCTTTGGATCTGAATTGGCCCCCTCGCGATGAAGATGTTGTTGCCATTAAGGACAGGCTTAGGGAGAGGGAGTTTGTCACTTTTTCTGGTTTGGGGAGTCAGGGCAAGGGAGCGTCTTGTTTTCGGGGTAATTCGCTCGGCAACAAGTGGTTGTGGTCTGAGGGTGAGCTTTACCCGGGCGAAATCATCGACCTCATTCAAATTCGAACCAACACTTTTCCGTCGCGTGAATGCCTTGCCAGGGCATCTCCTGCTGAGAACATCTTGTGTAGGAGGTGCTCCGCCAAGCCGGAGACACTCGGGCATATTATTGGTGAGTGCCCTGCTGGTCGAGGGCCTAGGATAGCGCGGCACGACCGTATCGTCGATGCGGTCGAGGCTAGTGCTTTGAATCGGCAATTTATTGTTGCGAGAGAGCAGCTTTTCACTCCGACCGGCGAGGGGGGGGCCGTCATTGCCGAGCCGCTCAGGCCGGATCTCGTCGTTGTAACACGAGATTCCGCCCTGGTGGTCGACGTGACGGTTCGCTTTGAGCAGGACGACTCTCTTGTTGCCGCAGCGCGGGAGAAAGTCAATAAGTACGATGTTTTGGCCCAAACATTAACACGCACGCACGCACACACACACACACCACCGTGAAGCTCCTCTAATTTTATATATTTTTGACAATATATTAACATACATTTTTAAACGTATTTCACCACTATAATCATTTAAGTTAATAAATAATGATCAAGTGTGTCATCATTCATAATGCTTAAATCTCTCTATGCAGCTTTGGTTCATAGCATTGCTATCAAAGTATGTACCCCAAAATTATTGTTTTAGCTGAAACTGATAAAAGTTTGTTACAATATATTGTACCGGTAATGAACTTGAATCAGTTTCAGAAAAACACACACACACACATATATATATATATATATATATATATATATATATATATATATATATATATAAAAATTAATGGTTTTAATAACGTTTAACACTTATGTGCATATTTGTTTTATTTCATATCCTGATAGTCCATGTGCATCATAAAATTAAATTAAACATTTTTATTTTATTTCAATTCTAAAAGAACGTAACCCGTTAAATTAATATTTAAACAGCAAAACATTTATAAGTACTATGTAAAAGCCCATTTAAAAATATTCCTTTTATCGCCAAACAAACATGAATTTCCAGTCTAATAAGAACGAACTTTATAAAACAAGCATATGTGCAAAAGTGCTACTAAAATCTTATCATATAGTCTGAGAATATTACTAAGTTCGTAAAATAACGGATACAAAGACCTACAGACATTATTAAATGTTTTGGTTTTGTAACCGAACAAAAATACCAATGTTAGTTTGTAGTATTATGTGATTTAAAATCTGTTTTATTTTGGTTTCGTATGAAATAATGTTGACTAAAGTGGATTTTCACAATAAAGATTAAATATATTAGAGAAATATAATCTTTAAGCACAGTTTCGCTGTCGAACGAATCGGATAACTTTAGAACTAGAACGTTAGAAACATTATTAAAAGAAAAAACATTGAATTTAAATATATTTCGCTTTAAACTCGTAGGTACACTTGCGAAATATATGAAATAAAATTCAAAGTTAAAAACTTATAATAAATCTATTGTGAGAGGTGAGATAATTGTAAGATTCTATTATTTATATAAATACTGTATTTTTGTTTATTTTAAAATAGTATAATGTGCAGAAACAGTATAACATTGGTTTCCTGTGTTTTATTTAGTAAAATGGATTATTTTAATTCATTTTGTTAAATTAAATATGAAGATAAATTCTATTGTTCTGTAAGGTAATTTTACTTCTATATTATTAACACTCAATAAAGAAGTAAAAAAGTAATAATTTGAAATTAAAGTAAGTATTTATTGAATAATGAACGTTAAACCAAATTCTTTGTTGAATGAACAGTTTAGAAATTTTGCTCATTATCCATGAATCAGGATATTATCAGTGAAGTTCATTTTTATGAACCACACTTCTACATTGTATTTTCGAGTTATCTCGTTATTGAACGGAAAATTTAGAATGTTGTTCAATATTGATAAATCAGGATATATCTTCAATGAAGTTCATTATTATGAACTTTATTTTTACATTGTATTTTGGAATTCTCGGGTTATTTAAAGAAAAATTTAGAATGATTGGGAATTATCGATGAATCAGGATATCTACAGTGAGGTTAGATTGTATGATTAACATTTTTTTCATTTTCTTTTGGAGTCTCGGGTTATTGAATGGAAAGTTTTCAAATGTTGCTTATCACAGATGAATCAGGATATATACAAGGTGAAACATTAAAGAGACCATAATTGTTTAATTGTTCTAAGGAAGTCTCATATTATTAGCAATGCCGCTAAATCTTTGCTACTTATTATCTTTCATATGTTATGTTTGTATTTTATATATTACTAGCTGTTTCCCGCGGCTTCGAACGCTTTTCATAAGCTTTGCCCGTGTATGAGCACTTCTGGTTGAAGTGAATTATATTTCCAACGCTGATGTAGAGTTTACCTTGTTCCCAAGATCAAGAAAATCTGTCAAAAGTGTATGTTTACAGCCATTGTACACGTACATGTACCGTATCATAAAGTGGTGTGTAACACTCAAGCTTGAATTTCAACCAGAAATTTATCTTAAAGCAAATATACTTTATAACTTAGCGCCTTCATATAGTATACGTAACTGTCTCGTAATTGCAGTTTATAGTATGCAGGCGTCTTAAAAACCTATCATTTGCAGTTCCGCCTGGTGGCGAGTTACATCAATGGGCATAGCATAGAAACCTTCTCCGTGGAAAAATACATATACATACAAATTTTCATATATATATATATATATATATTTATTTATTTAAATATATATATATATATATATATATATATATATGTGTGTGTGTGTGTGTGTGTGTGTGTGTGTGTGTGTGTGTGTGTGTGTGTTTGTGTGTGTGTGTATAAATGTTATTTAATACATTTAATGTTGAAATTTAAATTTATGTTATTTAAATTACATTTAAATTTTTATGTTAAAAATATTTAATCTAATTAATGTTAAGTCCTTGGAAATAAAAATTTACAATAGCAATGTTTGCATTTAAGAACATTTTAACTTTTAAAGAAATATATTACTTTCGACTGAAAAAGACATTTTAAAACGTAATTATAAGAGAGAGAACTACCGTCTCATAAGTAGTTCAGTTAGCAACTACCTTCTTACATTGACTAGTTTAAAGTCAACAGCAGTAGTTTAAACAGTCTGAGTGGTATTGTCATCTCGTTATGGACTAACTTGTCTGTTTAAACTGCTCGGATAGTATAATTAGATTTTCTTACTTGCTATTAATTTGCAACTAGTGTTTATTTTACTATATTGTGTTTATATATACAGTTTGTCTTACAATAATTTCGTGCTTCATTAGGAACTTACACATTATTTTGTAGAGTTGATTTGTTTTTAGCGATGTCAAACAGAGCAGATTGATTCAAAATCAGTAATCTAAGTATACATTTGTATTGTTAAGAACAGATATTCTTTGGCGTATCCAACTTTACTTTTGTATGTGCATATATCATTTCAATATGTAGCTATATACATTTTAATGCAGTAATTTATTTCCTGATACCTATCACTAAAGTTTTTACTGTAAAGTTTGTTCAACCAGGCTTTTAGATTAGGCTTAAGTCACGTGGTTTCTTTAATTCTAACATAATCAGGGAGTTTTCTTCGATTTTGTTTTAATGCAAGATATAGTTACATCATTGACAGCCAGCGAGTCTGGCGGTTGCAATTTTCAGCCAAATAGTCGTTAGTTGGCTGAGGCTGATTTAACTTTTTTTTCTTTATCTGAGGGTTGGTTTTAAGTTTATCAAACGAAACAATATGATCTGAGAATAATATTTCGTTCATTCTTCGAAAATCTTCACATTTGACCAACACTTGAAATACCGCTAAAAATATAAATTTCCATCCTCGTGATAATTTCCCGTTGAATTTAAGATAATGTTGAGTTTGTAAAATTGTGTTCAAGTGATCCTCCTCCACCTACACTAACAAAACTGAACCAAATAGAGCGTAATTTAGATCAACTTGTACAAAATTAGAAATAAATTAGATTAATAGATGTGTAGTAAAATGGTTTATTGCTCCATACCGCAGAATATCACACATATTCTCTTTGGTGTCGGAAACTCGCGTACACTTTACTAACGTTCGATGAGGGTTATTACTATTTGACGAAACAAAAGTAGAGAATGAACTTTCTACTTTAAAGAGGATTTATTTAAATACGTGCCTCTCTCAAGTGAGGAAGGTGTCTCGTAATGACATAAGTGAAAGTTATCAAGTTAAGTCCTTACTTTTTTTACTAAGCCACTTACAAAAACAACGAGCTACGACAGCTCTCAACTTTAACGTGCTATTTACGGGGCAGTTTGTTTCGACTGTGCAAAGTTTCTGTGCCGGGAGAAGCCTTTCTAAGTTTATAACACATTAACACCTCTTACTTAATAAGCTAAATATTAATGTATATATTTTAAATTATTTTTAACTCGAATGAAATTATAAAACATAGAAATATAACATATAAAAATATTTTTCTAACAGGTTTTATCTATGTTTACTTTAAGGATGTTATTTGTACTCCTGTGTCATTTTTATTGCTAATTAAAGACATTTATGATCCAAAAATTATTGTAATTCTGATTGACTTCCCCACGAATTGATCTCGTAACTGCCTTGTCTGGGGATCGCAGCCTAGCCCCTATCCTTCTGTTATACTAAACATTTTTTATTGAAAACAGTTCGAAATGAATTAGAATATTTACGCTAATCTCCAGGAATGAAACCCGAGATCTTCTGGATTAAGAGCCGCAAAACTTACCCCTATGCTTCTCTTATAATAAACGCTTTCAATTGAAAACGATTCAAAGACAATTGGAATATTTAATTATCTCCATGTATTAAACTCCAGATCTTCTGGTTTAAGAGTAGCAAAGCTTACCCCTACGCTTCTCTTATAATAAACGCTTTCAATTGAAAACGGTTCAAAGACAAATGGAATACTTAATGATCTCAATGTATTAAACTCCAGATCTTCTGATTTAAGAGTCGCAAAACTTACCCCGATGCTTCTCTTATAATAAACGCTTTCAATTGAAAACGGTTCAAAGACAAATGGAATACTTCATGACCTCAATGTATTAAACCCGAGATCTTCTGGCTTAAGAGCCGCAAAACTTACCCCTATGCTTCTCTTATAATAAACGCTTTCAATTGAAAACTGTTCAAAGACAAATGGAATACTTAATGATCTCCATGTATTAAACCCGAGATCTTCTGGTTTAAGAGCCGCAAAACTTACCCCTATGCTTCTCTTATAATAAACGCTTTAAATTGAAAACTGTTCAAAGACAAATGGAATATTTAATGATCTCCAAGAATGAAACCCGAGGTCTTCTGGTTTAAGGGCCTCAAACCTTATTCCTATGCTTAAGTTATAATTAATGCTTTTAATTTTAAAACCGTTCAATCCTAATTGCAAATATTTAATGATTTCTCCGGGAAATAAACCCGTGATCTCCTGCTTTGAGGGGCGGAGATCACACCCCTATACTTATGTAATAATACAGATTTATAATGGAAAACTGTGTAAACCCAATATCATATTTCTTTTTGACTCCCAAAAAAATCGAACTTGAGACCCTTCTATTTGAGAGGCGCAGCATCACACCTAATATTCTTGCAGATTAAATGTGTTATTTATTAATGTCGATTAGCTATGAGCTACAGTATACTAGTCAGAAATATCAAAGTAAAACATTGATAAAAATACAAATGCCTTTTTATTTTCTAGATTAAGAACGTTTACAATACTTAAAATACTTACCTTACTATGTACAAAACATTATGTACTATGTTTATTAAAATTTTTAGATAATAATTCTCATATTTGTATTATTTATGGAAATTTATAAAATAAAACATTAGTAACTTAAAATAACTGGAGATTAAATAGCGAATCGATGAGCGAAACAAAGGAGCAACATTATGGATAAAACCGTAGCTAATGGATTTCTAGTGTTCCGCATTTCGTAGCAAAACTATAAATTCAATAATTAGAGCGGAATCTTCAACTGAAAGTTCAAGTTTGTAACGTAAACATACCACATGTGTATAGCGTTATTAAAATTTAAGTTATGTTGTTTTATAATTTAAATAATGATCTACTTTTGCTATACTAAACATAAGTAACCGTCATTAATTTCCTCCCTATAGCGTTGGTATTAAATGAAGCGTTGTTCTAAGTGCTGTTTAAAATTCCTAGAAATGTAACAAATAGTTATAGAATCATGGAAATCAATTAAAAATCTACACTTAAGTTCTTTACGTCATCGCAATTCTTCACAACTACAAAAGTACGATTCGCGAGAAAAAATTCAAGAAACTAATGTCAAGTTGTCAAGATATTATTTTTATCTCAATGTGGAAATATTACTAAGGTGAAATACAAAGATAAATATTTTATAAAAGCTAGGTTGAATTTGTTTTATATAAATATTTTAATTGGGAACACTATGTTCATAGTACCAATGTGTAAACCATATATTACACATCTGATTTACATAAAACACAATGTTCTTTTTGGCCTTGAGAATGAGGTTATTGTGGATGTGCTTTTTTAAACATCACTAGATATTTTAAATACAACTTCAATGTATATATATATATATATAAAACATTTATTATCTTAGATAAAACTGTTGAGATTATTCTGTGATAAACTATGATTATGAATCAATGTAGCCTATTTTAAATTCCATATTAAAAAATGTAAACGACCATAATGGTTCACCTTTTTAAAAAACGTATTTATTGTAAATTAGTTATTTGTAATATTCACGACAGTAGCAATGCTACGCAAATGTTCCTGATCTACTCGTATGCTTTCTCAACGGCCTCTCATGAAAATGTTAAACTACGTCATGTTTGGTTTTGTTATACACTATCTATTTTAAAAATTTCAATTCATTTAGTAGATAATCATTTCATATGTCATATATAATGATAACCTGCCCATGAAAATTGTTAAATCCAAACAATAAAAAGGAGGTCAAAATTAAGGAGCCACTTGCGCTCATTCCTTGCCCAAGCAGCCAAATCTATGCAGCTCTAATAATTATACTACTTTAAATTTTCCAGAAAAATATTAATAAATTGACCTGAGTGATGAATTCATAGCTGGTAATTAAGTAAATTAGCATTAATTCAAGAATTAATTTTCATTAATTATGCATATAGATGCATTTACAGTATATTCAACTTTATATTTCTGTTAGTTCATAATTGTTTGTACTATTTTACCGATTTAATCAACCAACCAACCTCATATGTCAATGAAAATATATCAGATATCTTAATGTCTAGATTTAAGAGCAAGCATACAAGATTAAGCTAATTACCTTTTAAATTGGAGATAAAGTATATTATTAGATGGACAATCTTTTAATTGTTCTTCTTTTTTTCCTTTTTTTAGGAGGTTGAAGACAGATCACTGGCATGAAACACTTTCTTCTCGGAGAGAGAAAAACTGTGAACTGGTGTGTTAAGGTAACTACCGTACCTTATGGGGTGCCTGTATATATCTACAAGAGAACGATCGGAGTCAATGTAAAAATAATAGTTTATTATAAGTATATAAAAGGAAGAATTAAAACTGGAATACATCCTTATATGAGCTTAGAGCTTTTGATAATCCGTAATGCTCTTTATTCTTACAGTAAGCCTATGGACACATGTGAGGATGCCATACGGCATCATAGAATTAACTTGCTCCGCTTCCGGACGTAAAACACGACATAGTTATGCAACATACAGCAATTATTATTTTAAAACATCATTTAAAAAAATGAGAATTTGTTTAAATAATACTTAACGTTTTAAAACAAGCTACTATTAATAGCTTACATTAAATTATTTAATTTAGAAATAATCTAATAATTTTCAACTGACTACAAAAATCAAAAAGTATATAATAAAGCGTAGCCACGTGCATAGAATTGAGCATGTAAATATGATGTATGTATTTTTTATTGATCCACGGCTACAGGTCAATGACGAGAAGGCGTTAAAAGATTACTCTTGGTTAATTTACGTTGGGTTTAAAAATATTAAACTAAAGAAAATGATTGGCCAGACGTAAAACAAAATATAAGATGATTAGGATAATAAATTTGGTGTTATTTTAGAAAAATGTGATGTATAATTAGTACATTTTGACTATATTTAGTTGTATTTAGGTATGAATACTTAAATCGCCTACATTAATAGATCGTTCTGTACTAGATGAAACAATTATTTGAGTTTTTAACCAATGATTGGTTTTCAAGCTGATAAGTTATAAATCCTCAATAATTGAATGTGCAATCTAAAATTCAATTATCGTTGTATTGAGAGAATCCTGCAGTGGACTCTTTGCAAATAATTCAACTGCGCATTCCAATTTAATTATCAGAATAAATTTTCAGAAAGGCACTACTTGCGTTGGAACTTAAAACTTACTTGCATAATTACAACTTTATTAGAACTTATTTTTACTTAGTGAACAGGAATGGAAAACAGCTTTTATATTAAGTGAATAGTTAAAGAGCATTCCTAGTACACTAATGGATTATATGCTGTTGAAGAACATTTTTAAATGAGAAATGTTGTTACTATCAAGCTAAATAGATATATTTTAGATTAACAAATCTGTCATAACACTACTATAAGAGGGAGTCTAATTACGGAAATTTATAAATTATATTTATTTTTCTTTATTCCGAGTCTTTTGTTGAAGTCGTTGCATTGTAACTCATTACAAAAGGCTTAAAAGTCTCTCACAACATTTGAAATCTGTATTTGCATAGTCTGACAGCCTTGAATAAGATATAATACTTCGGGAACAAGTTGAGTAAGACTGCAGTAAGAGTTCAAGTCGAATTAATACACACGTTCAGCAGTTATCTTTGTTCTTGTCTGAAACAAGTGATGAATCTCTCTGTCTCAGAGACAAATGTACCGTCTGTCTCTTTATCCTGTAATGAATCCTTTTTTTTTGTCGTTTTCTAGTTCTTTTTCTAATTGAAACCAGGGATGTATCTATCACTACAGTACTTTTCAAACAAACCCCTCAAGTAAATCATTTCCGTTTTAATATACCTAAAGACTGACACCTCATCTTGCAGTAAAACCGTAGGACACAAAAATTAAAACTAAAAGTGTAGCAAAAAAACTACGTTAAGTTTAACAACATAAAATTAACGTCATGAAGTCGAGCAAAAGCTGATTTTACACTAACAGCTTGAAGTTCCGACTCTGGGGATGAGCCCTGGCGAAGTTACTATGCATAGGGAAAGGAGGAAGACTAGGAAAAATGTAAATGTCGTAGAAATTTTCTTCATGTTTTGGCTGGAAGTTTTCATCATTCTTTAACTACGTATTTTAAAATTTTTTTTTCGCAATAGTTTACTAAAATCAGTAGTTGTTAGTGAGATATATATTACTGTTTTACAACTCTACCGTATTGCATGTTTATTGTTCGTTTAATTAGACTGTTACCTATAAGCTACATAGAACCCCTTGCTGCAAGTGTGGGAATTTGGTAGGGAGTTGCGACGAAGCAGTTGGTATTGTGGTTGAAGACTTTTGATGCTAGATCACCTGTGATGTGCATGGGCTATGTTCGATTACAGCTTCAGCCGGTAGATCTATCCAGCCAGTGAATGTCTTGCACACTTAAACAAACATTCGTTTATGAAGCATATAATTTTGTTAAGGATTAAAGTAACTGAAGTGTGCCAGAGGATCACCAAAGACTGGTCGGTAAGATGCAACACCCAGATAGTTACCTTACTCCTGCCCGCCGCAATTCTATTTAGGTTGTGGACGTGATTATAATCCGTGTGTTGGTGAACTACGTTCATGTCAAGTTTGACAGACCCACAGCCTAAAAGCAGATCATCAAATCAAATACCAGCTTTTTCATCGTTCATGTTCTTTTTTCCATTGTTTTGCCTGTGACCTTTCGCACCTTGGAATTACAAAGTATATTTTAGACTAAACCGATAGCGCCAATTACACTAATGTTTTTGTTAGGGCATTCCCTCAAAATTAGAACATTCTAAATGAACTTAATATGACGATTGAATTCTTATTATATATTCCATGGATGAGATGTAAATCAGCTATATCTCGATTAAAATATATGAGGTAGGGAAAATCATTTGTGCAACATATAAGACGGGAATGGTCCTTTAGTTAAATTAGAAGAATAGATTATTGTAATGTTTCTTTACTTTAACATTAGCTGGAAATGTAAAAAATATCCACCTTAGCTCGTAGTGCACCAAAAATATATCGCTGTAGAATAAATAATATTCCACACAAATTATACTGTCACCAATAGCTAAAAGGCCAAACATTATGTAATTGAGGTAATCAGATGTCGTATACAAAGCCTGATTTTTAGAAAAAATTTTTCTGTGAAATATTTTTTATTTGAAAATGTGAAAGAATCACTACTGCCAATGAAAGGCATGATGGTGATTATAGTTTCGTGTTCATTCCCTTTAATTTGTATCCATCCCGATTTTGACGGAGAAACTCATCGTAATATATCGTAGAGTTGGCAACAACATGAGTATATTTGTGGATATCTATAGAGCGGAACAATATATGAGATTTATGGGCGAATCGCCAGAAGCAACTGAGTATAAAAAACCGCTACGCCAATGGAGTGTTTTTGTCCATAAATCTGTTGACAATAGATTTGTGCGACTGTGCTCAGCGCAGTTTGAATTGTTTCCAAGTATGAACGAATGAGTGGGAATCAGATTTCATCAGTACCGTTGCGATCCAAATGGAGTCTCTATGTACAGAACGTACAAGAGCAAAAATTAGCCAACAGTCTAATGTAACCAATATGTACAATATGTACTATTGCAGTAATCAATATTTCAGGTAATTTAAGGTGATCAAATAAAAACTTCACAAGATGCCTGACAAACTAGTGGACTGCTCGTCTGTGAGCAGTTCAGATATCACGGCAGTAGAAATTGGCATTCAAATGCAACTGGGATACCGCCCAATTAGAAGACTGACTCTGCTGTACTAAGTGAGTTGCATTAGCAATCAGTGAAAGAGGCGTGATTATAAAATTGTATGTATGAATGTGTATTGTGTGTATGAATGCCTGGAATTTAAGAAACCCCGTATTGACGTTTGCCATACAATGTAAATATTGTCGCTGCAATAAAAAAGATTTTGATTTTTTTTATTTTGAACGTAACTGGGGTACTACGCATAGTTATATGGTATATACTGAGACGAAGTATAGAATATTAGATTATTTGAGAACTATCGTTTTAAAACTGCTTCTGTAATAATCAGCAAAAAGCTGATTTATGTGCATTTTATTAGATTTTGATCGAGTTATGTATCAGTAGCTATGATTTAGAGAGACTTCCAGCGGTCAAGCTAATAGCAGAGAATAAACTTCACAACTTTAATTTAGTTTAGTAACATTTTTTACGAATATTTTTTTCAGTTTTGAATCGCTGAGCTGCTAATACTATAAACTGTGGACTTTTAATTGAAAGTATATAATATAAGATAGAATGTAAAACCTTAATATAAGATGACATGCGTAACTAAAAACTTCGTTTTGCCAAAAATCTCACATAGTTTATTTTTAATAGTATTAGATGCGATGGAATATATGCAATAAATAGGTTTAAGGAATATTTAATCTGCATTTCTCAGAATTGTTGAATTCTTGGCTTTTAACATGTTAAGAGTTAGAAATATTTCTCTTGGTTTCGCCTGGGCAACGATTTTGTGGTTTATATTAACACACAAACGTATGGTAGAATGGTTTCTATGTCTCTTTTACCTCAGTGGTAAATAATATATATAAATTTATTACTGATATTATTTAAATTTTCATTTAAATACTATTATCGTAAGTTTTGCAGGTTTCCGTTTTTATATTTTCTGAAACACTTATTGAGTAATGGACCCTGCATTAGGTGTGAAGGTACAGTCTTTTAAGCTAAAGTTGCTTTATGAAGTTCGAAGCCCTGTCGGATGGCAATGGGTGTAGCAAAAGGTTATACAAATCCCTATTGTTAGAAAACACACTCGTAACAATGTGTTACCTGCTTATAGCTAACTCTCGTTCAGATTCATGTGTTGCAAACTATCAAGTATTTTAGCCTCCCTTAGAAGGCTACTATCTATTTATTTGGAGGTCATAGAAACACCCACGAACCAGGAAATCTGTTCTAAATCCGTTGAACATCACATATATTGCCTAAGTATAAAGGTCGCTATATTACAAAAAACAGCCCCAACTCCTGCATAGAGAGATTTATATAAATATATTGTAAAAGCATGAATAGTGAATGACTGGTAGTCTTCAGTGGCACTGTACAAAATCTAGTGATTGCTTTGTTCTGTTGATAATTGTGCAATGCCAGTCTCCTTTTAGACCTAAATATTTCCATGCTCATGGATCACTGGCCTGTGCGGGATATTGTGAGGGATAGTAAGGGGGAGTGTCGATATAAGTTCAACAGTTCTGATACAAAATGATACAGTGACAAACAGAGATATCTGAGGATCACAAAGGAGGTAGATTTGAACCTGTACAATCTCTAACTCAAATCAAAAGTCCAAAGATTCCTCGACCATCAGCGCTCTCGACAACACATAGGCTGACATACTTTCTGACATACTTAAGCAACACTTATATGCATTCCGATATTTCTTAGAGACTAATGATGAGCGTTGTGCCTTTAGTTATGGGTAAACTTCAACCATTTTTAGGATGGAAATGGAAGGAGGTAAATAAATTATTATTTGAGATGGTTAATATAATGTAAACGTCAGCTCCTAACTTAATATACAAGTTTTATTAAATTCACAAGTTATTATGCATTTTGATATTTACTCGTACCACGAAGAGAATTTTATTCTGTAATACACAACTAGACCCATATATTTCTATGATTTACAATTTTTAATTTAAATTTATTTTAAATAAGTGGGTATTATTGTTAAGTATAAAATATTCGTAATCCAACACGTTCAAAGATTTTTATAAGCCTCTTTATCCCATAAAAATAAGTATTGTATTGACTAAAATTGACTCGGTTATATATTTTACCTTAGATAATAAAAAAATAAATGTGATTTAAATAAATTTAAATCACTTAACATAACTTACAACAGAGAAGATAGTATTTTCTGTAACAGAGTGAGGTAGTACGATATAACAGAGCCAGGAACACAGTGAAATTGGAAAGGAGGGAAGATTGTATCAGGGTTGTTTGTTCGCTGGAGGATGGGGTGGAGTCGTACTTATCAAGTTATATTTTATCTTGAAATTCCAACCTCCAACTTTATTCTAACTCCATTGCTGACATCAGAATAATTAGAATTGTCATGTATGGTAACTTATCATATATATTTTCTATTGAGTTTTTAAAATCAAATCTTAAACCGGAATAATGTTTAACGAAACTTACAGCAATGCGTTAAATACAATCGATCAAATTAAAATACAAAAATAGATGTCTAAAACTTTTTGTAAGCCATTTACTTGTTGATTTTTCTAATTTAAAAGAACCCAATACCTGCAGCTGTCTATAAAATATTATTTATTTAACAAATATTTTTGCACAAGGCCCCTTTGTGAAAGTTTAGGTAATTTAGTATTATTCGAAGGCCACTATTTTTGAAGGGTTTCTATAACTAGAGGCGTAAAATGACAATACATTAGAAAGAAAAGATTTTATGTAATTTAATATGAAAATTACATGTCATTATGTCTATCAGTTCTTGCTTTCTGCTTCCCAAAAGGAAGCGACGTCGGCGAGAAGGGGACCACTCTGTCTCTATCTACTATTAGTTATGCTATGTAAGTAGGTAAATACGTACATACGTAAATACAAAAACTTGAAGAGCACTCACGTGATCTAAACTTGAATTAAAGTACAATCTCGAAGGATGATTTTCTTTTTATGCCAGAAGTGTGGTGTACCGCTGGAAGCACCACCGAAGGCAATGGCCAGGATGCTTTCTGATCGGTACATTCCTGACCTCAATTGACGCTAGAAAATTTAAATGATGTGGGATGTGGTCTGAGGTCGGGAAAGTACCGTCCAGACATGTCCTTGACTATCAGTGCGGGCTTATAATTGGGGACCAAAGAAAAAGATATTCCTTGAGATAGAACCCGAATTGAAACTCAGATCATGTCGTCATGTAATCCAAACCTAGTTAGCCTATATAGCTTAGTAACACATAGTAGACAGGGACAGGGAGACATCTATTCTATTCCTCCGACTTCACTTCCATTTGGGTGGCACAAAACAAGAACCAATCGTCATAATGACATGTAATTTTTACAGTTAGTCAAATTAAGTCTGTTCTTTTTAATAGTTTGCTTTACTTAGGTAGTCGGTTGTATAAGTATTTCCTAAAAGCGAGTCCTCTGGATATTACCAAAGATTTTAATACAGTTTAAAATTTTTTTACACCTAGATTTAAAGTCTGTTCATTCTGAAGCTTTAATTCTCCGGATAAACGCTACAAGTATTTATATGATCCTAAGGTATACAATGTTCCTGTGATAGGGAATACAACGGTGACACATAAGATAACCCAATGTGATGTTATATAAATGTAATGAGAACAACATACAAGGAAATGACTAGACAAAATGTATGAGATGCTCAACTTTAATGGTCTGAAGATCAATATGTGTTGTGGCATGAAGGAAAAAAATACCATTTTTCCAACAGAAATTAAGCAAGATTTAATTGTGGACCAATCTTTTGTTGAAAGCGGTCTATACTTTCACCACAAACAATATATATATATATATATATATATATATATATATATATATTTAACAGGAAACCTACCAACAATATTATAAATATAAATTAATCACTTAAATTGTTGCTAAGCGCTAATTTCGAGATCGAGTGGACTAGTTCAGCCTAATGTTTTTCAAGATATTGTTGGAGGCTTAAGAACGTTTTTATGATGGGAAAAATGATTTCTTTGAATATTTAATAAAGAGAAAAAATAACGATAATACATACGAAACATAATCCAAATTGTATTAGCACAAACAGCGGCTGAAATTACAGCTGAAGTTCACCAAAGAGGCAGAATTTTTATTGATGTAAGAATAAATATACAGTGCTTCAGCAATACTAGAATAAAGATTGAAAACAAAGATACTATGTAACTTTTAAAAGGTATTATACCTGATAATACACTCGATACATTTAAGGTATCTTATGTATTGTAAATTGTATTTTTAACACTGTTATAAAACCCACTTTGATGAATAAAGCTATGAAAATTTGCACATACGAGTACAGTAGTCGAAACTATTAGCATCCTTGAAATTCTGATATGTAATTTTTTCTGTGGTTTAAAGAAAAACAGGGCAGTGGGCACTAATATGCCTCTCTTTCCCAGACTGTAGTAAAAAAACAGCAGACTTCTGTCACGCAAAACGTGTTATAAGCTGTTATTTTTTAATACTTAATTTCAAGGATTATTTATCTTTTGAACCTTATATACATATATAAATATATATATAAATATATATATTAAATTGTATAAATGGCAATAGCCTTATTTAATTTCAATAAACATTGAATCACAAAAAGTACTTGCTCCGCCGGGAGTCGAACCCGGATCTCTCACTTGCCAGGTATTTGTCCTTCCGATCATATGTTAGTTCAGTTATTGAAACGCATATGTGACAGAATATATGGCCAAATACAAACTAATTGAATCGTAAAAAGTAAGAGCTCTCTGGTGTAATGGTAGCACACTCACCCGGCAAGGGACAGATCCAGGTAAGAGTCACGGCGGAGCAAGTACATTTTGTTATCCAATCTTAATTGAAAAAATACACATATATATGGGTGTGTGTGTGTGCGTGCGAATATTAGTATTACAAACGCCTTGAAAGTATATCTAACCGAAATAAAACTGCACTTCGTAAATAATATATTTTAAGCATCCTGCTGTTTTTTAAACATTTACAAATAACAGCCTCAAAAATAAGCACGTATCTTTATGAATGTTGTACACTTGGTTAATTTGAATCAGTCTAGGAATGTCATAGATAGATGTTTTGGAATATAACTGAAACTATAAATCGGATTGTACATAAGCAAAAAAGAAATCTCACCTAAAGTTACTGTGCATTGTGATGATTTTATTAATATTTTATTCAGCCTTATTTTATGTAGAAAAACATAATATTCAAATTTAAGTTTCTTTAAGTCTGTATCCATATATTTTTCTTGTGTTTTTTCTTATTGTACTCTTTTGCTTATTTTAGTTTGAGATGTCATGTTTTTACCTGTTGAAGTTTTTTAATAATCTCACGCAGCAATCTTGTAATAAAAAAATAATTTGTACATAAATTAAGATTGGTATAATTATGTTTATTATTATGTTTTTATACGGCATTGGCAGTGTTTTTTATTAGATCGCTCACATTTCTCACTTACTGTACTTATGTACTCATCACTTCATTTAAGTTTGAAAGGTCATGTTCCCACTTATGAAGTTTTTGAACGATCTTGTTACTAAAAAGATTGTTTTAATCTGATATGGAAAACTACCAAGACTACTATTATACTATTATATTTTAAGTAGCAATGGTAGTATTTTTAATTAGATTACTCACACTTCCTAATTCAAAATGTAAGATTTTACTGTTTTGAAATAAATATTCTGGTTGTAAAATTATACTGAGGCCTCTAAAACGTGAAATGTAAAAAGCCACAAAGCTTCCGAGACAAGATTGTAAATAAAGACCCACTGAAGTAGAGGCCATACATTTCCGTATGGAGAAAACAATATAAATAAGACGTCCTTCGTAGAGACAATCTGTGTTTGTCCTAATGATATGTTGGATCCATGTATTCAATGTGTGCGGGTACTACATCTTCGGCGAGGCTATCATTCTGTCCCCACGCCCCTTCTGCTGTAAAACGGATTACATCTATTCGTTTGGTGTTGCTGTAACCCATTATAAAAATTTAGTGTAACGGTTACATTCTCCACATATTGATAGATTTATTAGTTCCAAGACTGGAGTGTGCTACACCACGTGTCACGTAACAGGCTTCGCTGAGGTGAAATACACAATTTCAAGGCCTTATTTAATTTAAATCCTGACCTATAGAACGACAGACAACCACATGGAAAAGTAAATTTCAATTCCCTGGCAAACAAAAGAGAAATTGTGTCAGCCTATTGAGTGGTCAACTTGAACAACGCTCCCTTACAATTCTATGGTCGGACATGCATTCTTGTTCATGTATAAATAGAGTTTCGTTTAAATTTCAAGTATACAGATGAATTACTCCTCGAGATATTTTACCACATTATACACTCACAGTTTTGAGCTCTAAATTGTGTTTGATTAAAATTAAATAAATAATAAATTTTACACTTCAAGTCCCCATAAAAGATTGATTTGCATGTTAGGTTAGTTAGGCTAAACGTTAATATGCCACATGTTAAAACCTCTTCTTAGTGTACCGAGTTTGTTTCTAAATTTATTTAATTTGGTATACTTTCTTTGCTATCATGGTTGCCTATAATGCCAATGCATAACCATTCATGAACGCTGAGCTAAATCCCATTGAGTGACGTGGTCGTAATCGAACTTAGTGTTCCTCATATAGAAATTAAGTTTCATGCACGATTTTAACTTTATAGGTTCATTCTTTTAAAGATATCATACAGACAGACATATAAAGACAGACAGACAGAAATGAAACTGTTCTTTCCCTTCAATAATTGACTGCTAAAGCCTAATAGGATAATTTTATTCGGCGAGGTTCCTAGCCTGGTGCACATTTATGATTTCAGGGGAGAGTTGTGTGTTTGGCTCATTTTCGTTTAGCTTTAAATGTAGCCCCGTATTGGTCAAAAACCTCTATATATGTCATTTTATTTATTCCAAATACTGCCAATTTATACTAATTTGCAACCTATAGTTTAAATTGTTCTATTTATTTCGACATTTAATGATGGAGAGTGTACAAAATCCTGTTATTCTTTTAGATCAAGCATCTTTAATATATTTTAAGCAATGTATGTTTTAGTTAACATTGTGCAGCTTAAGAAAAGTACATACAATGTTGTTTACTTTTGGTGACGGCTTCTATTTAAGCCGTTAAATATGAATGAATAACAATATTTAGACAAACTAAAGATAGATTTAAATATTAGCACTTAACTACTGTTTATTAAGTTTCATTCAAATTTATTATAAGGTGGTCGGTATCAAATTATAGGCTGATACAAATGAATTAAATATCAGTTTTCTGGGTGAGTTTGTTATTAATTTTATTTAGAATTTTTATAATATATAAATATGTGTAAAATACTCAAAGAAAAATTAAAAACTGTGTCTGAATTAAAAGATTGTAAATGAGTGTATAAAAATTTGGTGGAATATCAATTACATTGCACTGAATATTACTTAAATAAATATTTTTTTAAAGTTGATTAAGGTTAGGAGTTATTACAATTTATTTAAGAAAAGTTAATTTTATTTAGAACGACGCGATACACAGCAAGGAAGGAGTACGCCACATGTTGCTTAACAGGCTTCTCTAAGTTGTCATGAACAATTTAAAGCCCACAGCTAATATAATTAGGCTACAAAAGTTATTAGGTCACTTATTAAAGTGCCACATGACTGTATACAAATTGTTTATAAATTAAATTATTGTGGCGTTTTCTCGTTGCCATGGATACCAATGTAAGAATGTCTCCTGTGTTACCCATATGCAATCTCCCATGTTTTGACATACTCGGTGTGACTTGTGTAGTAATGAAACTTCTTTATAAGCTCAAATCTATAAGTCAGATCATTTTCGATATATCGTGTGGATAGGCAAACAGATGTAAATAGTTTTACCACTCTTCGAGTTATAGGTTTCGCTAATTTGCAGGCAATAACAATTACTTTAATTAAAACTGGATTCAATATTTAATTAACTTTTCAAATAACCTGATTTACTAACTAACATAACTTAATTACATTCATAATGTTTGACAATATATGTACACTATTTGATATGCACAGTATGTAAGATTTACCCTTTAGAAACAATATTCAAGAGAAAAACTAATCAAGAAATTGTTGGAATACATAACACGTATTTTATGTGAGAAGCCATTGGGAGTCCCACATCATTAATATTTACCAAAGTTTATTATTAGTTTACAAAAGCAGAATTATAATTCAAAGCGCAGCTTTGACTCTTTACTTTGTTGTAACTTTTAATGTAGATCTAATTAACTTACACATTGCATAAATTATGAAATATTCCAACGTACCACCTTGTGATATTGAAAATCATCAAAAGACAATATTTAGCTTAATACAAATGTGTGAAATAATCTACAAGAATGAATTTTTGTGAAAAATCATTTCATTACAGAGCTAATTTAAATTGTATAAGCACAGTTCCTAGTCTCCTTGAAATCAATTAAGGAGTTTTTGTAGGTAGTAATATTTTTATACTGTCAGCCACGCAAGTTTTCATTTTATTATATTATTTTATGTTATTTCGCCAAAATGTAAGGTTATGAAACAGCAAAGAGTATGAAATATAAATTATCCCTGTATGGTACTTTTCATAGCTTTTCTATTTAAATTTAACAGTAAGAGACTTAAATAAATGTTACTATATGTTTCATTTTTAAACTACGATTCTGTGTTTACCGTTCAAAGCTAATATGTGGATAATAAATGTACCGTTTATATTTTTAACCTTATTTATAACACTCAATTTCGACCTCCACAAAAAATAGTGAGGCTTAATGACGATTGATTTCCTTCTTAGGGGGCAGTTCCCTTTCGATTTCAAGAAAAACCAGTTTTTATATTTATACATAGCGTTCGAGCCCTTAGCAGTTTATAAACTAAAACAATATCTTTTAATAAAAAATTACTAAATAAATTAAAGTTATTCTTAGCTATAATCCCATGCTTTGAAGTAGCTAACTTACTATCATTTATATTTAATGTTATAATTATTACTCATTTTTAATAAATTAATTTGAACGAACCAACTTTTTTTAAACTAAAAGATCATTTTAATCAAAGTTCCCAAAACAATTTGAAACTTCGTATTTTTTCCCAACCCGTTAATAACTAATAAAATACAAGATTAAATTAATATTTTGGAAAACCATTCAAGGGTTTCCACATTAATAATGATCAAATACTTTTATTCATTTCACAAAAGAGAAACCATAATTTCAAACCGGACCTGTGATTTTGACATATTGTAATTAACAATTTCCCAATAATTACGTATTACAGACTTTTATTCAAAATGTTATACGTTCACCAATGAGGCATTCAAAAAAGTTTTAATTATTAATATTCTCCAATTTAGTAAAAATTTCAGTCATGTATATTTTTAATATTAAATATTAGTGTTGGCATTAAATCTGGAGTTTGTTGTTTAAAACAGTATGCCGTGAAAGGGAAACGTAAGACATTAATCTTAGTTTGCAAGCTTCAAAATACTACTAATGTACGTATCATATCATTACAAATACAATAAGATTGAAGTTTACAACAACTTTCCCATATCAGTGACCTTCTATCGGAAACCAACGCAATCCACTCGTACACGTTTCTTATTGGGCATAAATTTCATAAATAGCGTTTTCTGTATGAAATACCTTTTATCGCAATGTAACGTCCATTATAAAAGTTTTCTATCGAGCTATTAGTTAATCTGGTTTACAAATAAGACTTACTAAGATAGAGCGTTTGCTGTGGTAAATACCTTTAAATGTCATGTAACCCCACTGCCAGCAATAGATAAATAAATACATATAGCATGTAGAATCTGAATGTAATAAACTAAGAAGTTAAAATTGTATTGCTTTATTTGGGTAATATTATAGACACGTTGTTTTACAAAAATAATAGAACAACAAATATTTGTTAATGAGTGCTTTAGTATACTATATACTAACATATTATCTTTATTTCACTGCTTACAATAAAATAACCACTCATTTCAATGTGAAATATCTCTTATTTGAGCTCTTGTAATTCACAGTTAATATATCAATGTACACTTTGTAGTTGTGTATATTCTAGTAAACTGCAGATAACTTTTTTATATTTAATGTGTTATAACTAAAAAAGTACAAATACTTACAAGAGGTGTTAGGTTTTAGAGGTCGAAAAGTCACGGAGAAGTACTGAATGAAATATGTTGGAATTTTAAAATATCTTTAAGTATTACCTCTGTTTTTACACATTGAATCCTCAATTTACAATTGGTAACTTAATCAAATACATCTCTGTCTTTTATTTAAATTATAATAGGCTGTAACACTCATGACAATTAATTTAATTAAGAAAATGTCCAGGGTCAACATTCTATTAAAAAGATTTCACAATTCTGAGGGAATATGTAGAATAATTTCATTTTTGTCACTCTGCCCGCAGGATATTACGAAGACAAACTGACTTATAAACTTTAAGGTTTGCATGAACCTTCGTCTATATAAAAGCAACATATGTTTGATGTTGCTATCTGCACTCTATGTGATTTGATTGAGCGATAGCGGATAATTTAAAATAGATGTTACAGGTAACCACTATGGCAACGAAAAAATAAACTAAAGACACAGATAAATAAAATAAAAATAAACCATGAGAAGTTTTGATTCATAGGGTGAAAAAAATATAATAGAGTGAAAAGTCAATGCATAAAGATAGTGACGAGACTTTACACTAGAGCACTCTAGTATTGTGGTACTTTCCCTATATCACGGAACATTTATTATATGTACTCCGTTGTAATACCTAACGTAATGAAAAAATATAAATGCACCATGTGGCAGGATATCTGAAGGAAAATTTTATTTCTAGCATTTATATTTTGCATGAAAACTTATATCTACATATTCAAAAATGAGTTTTATGGTAATTCAGGCCCCACCACAGACTGTGGATTCGCGTAATTGAAGCATATCACTCAGCAGAAATAAACATTTCTCTTTTCTCTGTCAGGAAGATATAAGGATTTCTTTCCTGCTTGATTGTCTGTCTGTCTATTTGTCCACAGGACATCTAGATAATGAAATCTCAGTGAAGGACGTGCAGGGGTATCACACTCGCAACTTGAGTTTATTAAAATTTAGGGCACGATGGGATTTATCTGTGTACGCCACAAACACACGAACATCTAACACATGAATGAAAGCCAGACTAAAGAAGTCACGATTTATAGTTTCAAAAGGCTTCAAACTGAAAATGCTGGGGTCTAGTAATCGATTTATTACTCGTTTACATGTATTTACATGTGATGTTAGATAGATAGTAATGTTATATGTTACCATGCTTACTTGTAAATATCCAGTAATATAATTTTAATCAAAGAAAACCACGATGAGATTTTCGTTTAAAACCCTTTTGAAAGTGATAAAATTTTCGAAGATAATTCAACTTCTCCAATGTTAATTGGTTTTAAAGAGAATAAAACTGTTAAAAGTTGGCAATAATTGAATTCCAATCAGCAACTCAATTGATGTCTGCTGGAGAGCCTCCTGAAGCATCCTCTACAATTCTGCAAAGGCTTCAGTAATTCAATAAACTGTTCATCTAACGCTTTAAAATACAAAAAATAAATCTTTTGAAATATTTACATTCTATAGGTGAGATGTGATGTTTAATAAATATGAATAATTTTATTCATACTCTTTAATCATATATTATTGACACAATAAATTTAAATATGTTATAATACGAAACTTAAAATATTATGAATTTATTAAAATAACGAAACATTTTATGGTTTTTAAAGCCATTGAAACTTATTTTCGTGAAAAACTTCCATTCATTGAATAACAAAAAAAATTATTCAACTTAACAAGGGTATAAAACTACGAACTGCAGTGTTTAACGAACAAATTAAGTCATATGTTGCCGGTTACAAAGAGTTATCAATCCATAAAACTGCAGTTTTGAGCCCATTACCACTACGCATTTAGTATATTTATCATTATTAAAATGGAAATATACAAGCAAATGGGACAAGCATTTGTGCAAATAAATAACAGTAGCATAATATAATTAACTCAAACAAATTCAATTTTCCCCTCTCATTTTGAAGATAATTAGAAACTCATTAGCTCTGCAATTAAGTATATAAAAATATTTTACTGGTAAAGTTAAAGTCTGTATCCAGAAAAATCACTTATATATATTCTTATTCACAAATCAGATTAATGTTTTATTGATGGCAAGAGATCACACACGATTAAGTTCTCATTTAAAACCTACCAAACTAACACAAAGGTGTGACATTAAATCAGCCTGATAAATTTTTTTACCAAATTTTATCAATCTGACAAGCGTATAATGGATTGGCTAAAGTCCTGTATTATACCTTAGCAGAAGTCTTGGATAAGTAATGTGAGATAGAAAGACTACTTTCGTGGAGTTCCTCAATGTATTTGTTTTATGCCTATGTTTTTTGTTTAATTTTTTTCTTTTTCAAGGAGAGACCGATCCCTTTTAAACCTTATTCTGTCCGTCCTCATGGGCCACTGGCATGTGCGAGGATCTTATCAAACAGAACAAGGGGGAGAGTCAATACAGTACAAGGTTGATGGTACTGATAAAAAGTGCAACGGTCATAGATAGGATTTGAACCTGCGCTATCTCTAACTCAGACTCAAAGTCCAACGTCTTAGACCGCTCAGCCATCGGCACTCCCAATAATATTATCATAGAAAAGATCACAATAAATCTAGAGATTTTACTAAAAACAAAGGTTGAAATCATATTTTTATAAGAGTTCTGAGGAAAATTATGTAAACAATTAATGAAGCAGGTAAATTTTTAAAAACATTTTTTTTAATAAGATAAGTAGTACAATACACTAAAGAACGCGTTTTCTATATTGCTTTTGATATAAAGGAATTATTCAGAATAGTTTTTGTAAATAATAAAATCACTAAAAACCTAACTTTTTAAAATGGTTAATTGAATTTTCGTCAGTTTATTCGTACACGCGATGAATTATTTCATTGCAGACATGTTTTTTTAAGCTTGTACATGTTCTTTAACCTTTTATAAAATTTCTGCCAGTTTGTCCAACATTATAGCTTTTACAGCCACTTCAGTTAATTAACTGTAGGGACAATGCCAATGTCTTTCGCATATCAATACAATGCATGCGTTATATCTTTTAGTAAGACTTCGAGTTGCTCCGCTTATCCCTTTGCATAGTATCTGATGGTCATACTTTTGGTAAGAGGTGTCTTTTTCTAGATGGCATTACAATATAAGTGGTTATTTACCTACAACTTTTGTTAGGATCGCCGTAGAGTGTTTTCTTAATTGCAATGTGTTTGCATTGAGTATACCTTTAATACGACATTCAAAACATAGGGGTTCAACCCGTTGGGGTAAATAATCCTTTCACAAAAAAAGTGGAGTGTGTAAGAAGCCCTTTTTGACTTTAATCTCTATTTCGTTCCAGTTCACCATACAGTAATAGCAATTAGAGATGCGCTCCTGCTTCCTTTGAGATTCCACCATTTCTTCCACGGAAATATTTTACTTCCTTACCTCATTATATTCTTCTCTATACGCGTTTATAATAAAATGGTTTTTTTTTTTAATTAAGTAAGTTACATTTCAATCACCACAGAAGGTACACGATTGTTGTTTGAATATAGATGCACCTTTCATTATAAGTAGCCAAACTGAGATTTAAACATTGAGATATATAAATTAAAATATATAGAATTCATATGCCTAATACCATATTTCTCAAAGTATTTGTATTTAGTACTAGGTCTCTCCACACCTAACAGATAGAGAGTACTGAAACAATTTTATTTTCAATTCAGGACACAATAAATTGTTAGAAATAGTACTGTATCACTAGTCTCCGAACGTTCCATTATTTAACTCTTGAAGCAACTGTGCAAATAAGTTTTTAACTGCAGTTAACCAGTTAGATATTCATTGAATTGTTATGTTTTGTATTAAAACGTATTTGTGAAATATACATATGTAAAATTACCTTTAATATAAAATCAAATAACATTGAAAATCATTTTTATACACTCGCCTGTATAAAGATGACATATTTTAAAATATTTCACATGGTAAATAACGACCAATACTGCCACATCGAATATATAGAATAGAGTGTGTGTGTTTGAGAGGGAGAGAGAGTAATTAATTATCGACGCTGGAAATGAGTATATATATATATATATATATATATATATATATATATATATATATATATATATTACTCATCTAATAATAGTTTTTCCAATTTTACTCGCCAGATATCTGTTAAAAATGACTTGATCGAAACTTAATTACTTTCATAAAATTAAAAATTGATTCAATTTATATAAAACCAATTAACTCCCAGTATTTATTTAATGGAAAGTTAATTAGAAATGCGAAAGAATTTAGGAAATAAAATAAATACTTTAAGTCATACATATGTTACCCATTAATTGGTTTTACAACTGTCATTACATTATATTATTTTTATTTAATCCATTTCATTTTTTGCTAATCCTCAACATACCATCGGTTGATTTTCTTTTCCGTCATTTAGTCATATGCATTATATTCCTAGCATTTTAGTTTATTTTTCAATATTTATAGAAGCTGCTCACTGTCCTAAAGAATGAGATTCATGGCAGAGCACGTGTTATAATTCAGCTTAATGTCCTTTGGCCCGAACTATTCTTAACGTAGTTTGGATACCAAATTTTACCATCACACCTGCAGTTTAAGAACAGCTAGCAGTCATCTCAACATGCAACACTGCGCACAAATTTAAACAAGATATGTGTGAAAAAGTACTTTGAGGAACTCCACAAAATTCCATTAGAAATTTTGATAACCCTCAGCCCTCACTCCCTCCCTCCCACCCTCTTTGTCTCCCACTCCTCCTCTCTCACCCCCTCCACCTCTATCTCCCTCTCTATCCCTCCCTCTCCCTCTCACCCCTCTCTCTCTCCCTCTCTACCCCTCTCTCCCAAGGTATGTGGCTTTATTTTGTACATTAGAGACTTAATTTCACTGCTCCAGACTCTATTAAACCGTGTTATTAAGTTAAAAATATCTTTTAGTTCTTTTAGTAATAATTACTCACCTCTTAGTTAGTAAATAAATAATTTCTTCATAAATATTTATTTTGGCTATTCACATAGTATAAGTTTGAATTTCCCTATTGTTTCTCAAGAATATAAATTTCTATCGTAAATTATTTATATTTCCTGTGCAAATTTTAATTAGAATATTACAAATATTTGTAAGTATCATAATGTTGTTGTTAAGAAATCTGAATACAAATGCTTCATCCTCAAGCCGTACATCGATTCTGTACAATCTAGAGTTCCAAATAAGATAGGTTTGGTATAATTTAGATAGTCACAGGCAAGAGGTTATTGAATTATTGAAGCCAGGGAAGAATTAAAGTGGGCACTACGGAAGCCTCTCCGTCAGACGATAATTGAGTTGCTGATTGCAATTCAATTATTGCCAACTTTTCACAGTTTTATTCCCTTTTAAACCAATTAATATTGGACAAGTTGAAATCTCATCGACTACTATTGCTTTTCACATGGTTTAATACTTATTGTAATCGTAGTTTCCGTCGACCGAAATTAGATTTACAGTGCATTAAAATAGGTATAGTTCACATTGTGTATAACTTCATATGAAAGCAAGTGATGTATCCTTTAATAGACCAAATCGCTTTATATAGTTTAGGCTTTTTACCATACATGTCAATTGTCATCAGCTACATTGTAAATTTAGTTTTCTTTAACGTAAACTAATTGGTTATTGAAAATATATGATTATATATGCATTAGTGGCACATTTCAACCCGTCAGGTATTCTCCAATTTGGTGTTATAAACCTTACTGTACTCAATTTCATATTTACTGTACAGCACAAAGTATCCATAAGCCATGCTATAAAACTAGATAAAAATGTTGATTTTTATTACAATCTTAACTAAACGAGGTTTCGTACCTGTATCTATGTTTCATTTTACACTTTTGAATAAACTAAATTAAAATTAATTTTTTATCGTGTAAAAAACACATAGAACCTCACGTGGTGATTTAATGTAAAACGTTGTATAATGTGCTTAGCGAGGGTTCATGAAGACTTGAACTCACAGTAACTCTTTTCAAGTTGGTAAATGGGTTCCTTGACTGCCCTGGCCTCCTCAGTGATATTGATATTTCAATATCAAGAGGAACTCGTTCGATGTCCATATTCTGTAGACGCTACCATCCTACTTACTACGCTTACCACAGCGGTATCTCTAGAATTCGTAGAGCTGGAAGTGATGCTACCTCACGGATTCATCTATAAGACTCTCGCATCATTGAGAAGATGGCTTCCCGTTGAAAGACCTAATCAGGAGCTTGCCTCACACATAGGCACATATACACACGCGCGCCCGAGCGCGCGCACGCTCTCTCACACACACACACACACACATTTAGTATTTTATCTGTTTGAACTCTGGTTGAAGTCAAGCGTAAGCAAGTTATTGCCAAACATGTCTTTCATCATAATAAAATTTATGTCGATAGTCCTATTTTGTTATATGTTTTTATGTACACATATATAAGAATTTACTATTTATAAAAAATGTATTATACATTACTAAATATTATTTTTTCAAATATAATTCAACATGATATTTAATGAAGGAGTTGTAATTATGCTCTCAATACGCATCCTTATAAAGATACCCCTTCGTGCATCTTCAATACTTCTACTACACAATGAACTGTTTTAATTAAATCTCTCTTTCTCAAAGAGATGCGTAACCGTTTCTCGTTTGACACAAATGAATAGAAACTTTAATTAGACTACCGTAAACCTATTGTTAGGAACTTATTTATTTCACTTAATCACTTTAAGAAAATTGAAATTGAAAAGATTTGCTCCCGATTCATTATAACTAGTATAAGTTAGATATAATTTAAGTGTATGTAATTTGTATAACGAACCATCAATAGAGACTTACGGTACGTCAAATTCAGTTCCATCAGCAATACCTGTCAACATAAAACAATAAAATGTCTCTTAACCATTTAGCTTGTTGTGAACATGACATTGGAATTTAAACCAAAATATCCAAGCCAGTATGAAACCAACCCATCCAAAAAACTAACACAAACACTTCATGTGTTAATAAGTTATCGAAATCATGTCCCTTTAGAGGATTTTTTAAAATAAATTTTTAAGTAATATTTCATTGCACTTTGTTTATTTATTTGTTTTTCTCGTTGGAAAAATGGTTGCCCATAACACCAATGTAACCAAAATCACTTCAGATATATTAATACTTTGTGCCCGGGTTTATTCAGGTGTTTATTTCATATATTTAAATATATATTTGAACAAATGTGAAGCTAATAAATAAAGACACAATGCAACGATGCTTATAATTTTCGATAAAGGTACAGAGATACAATTTCTTACCAAAATTAAACTCTCTAGGTTAACTCATTTGGTACTTATTATAAGTACCAACATATAAATATTGCATTTATTTATCAGCAACAGACAGAAGGTATTTCGCTGAACGCTTAACCAATACTTGTTATAAAATGATATTGAACAGTGTAATTTCTCATCAAATGGATGTTTATACCTTTTTACGTTAAATGATCCATTATAAGCTTTGTTTATTTATTTGTTTTTCTCATTGGAAAAATGGTTGCCCATAACACCAATGTAACCAAAATCACTTCAGATATATTAATTACTTTGTGCCCGGGTTTATTCAGGTGTTTATTTCATATATTTAAATATATATACAAACAAATGTGAAGCTAATAAATAAAGACACAATGCAACGATGCTTATCATTTTCGATAAAGGTACAGAGATACAATTTCTTACCAAAATTTACTTATTATAAGTACCAACATATAAATATTGCATTTATTTATCAGCAACTGACAGAAGATATTTCGCTGAACGCTTAACCAATACTTGTTATAAAATGATATTGAACAGTGTAATTTCTCATCAAATGGATGTTTATACCTTTATTACGTTAATTAATGATCCATTATAAGCTTTTGATCGAGATATATTCGAAGGATCCTATTATTTCTTATAACCAACACTAAAATTAGTAATTAACCTGCAAAGCAATATTACTACTATTAGTAATGCAGTAATAATTATTGTTATATTATTACGGTAGTAAAGCAATAATGGCAAAGTTAAATACATTAAATAATATTTTAAATTTACGAATACTTATAGATAGTATATTTTTACATTTATGAAAGGTATATTTTACACTTGTATTTCATTTTCTTTTTTTTATTAAGTTTAACTTTACAATAAGAGCAGAATACTGTACTTATTTATCGGAAATACAGACGTCATATCTTTAATTGAGATCAGTAGTTTTAATTCGTGTAGTATATTTTGTTAAGAAATGACAATTTATGCAGAGAAGTTATTGTTTATTTGTCTCTCTCTATTATATCTCCAACCAGTGAACTAATTTTAAAATTCTTTACAGTTCTTTATTTATTTATGAATCATGAGTGTAAGAATATATTCACTATCGTTCAACTACAGTGTTCAACGTTACTGAGTGAGATTACTGATTTGTTCAACTAGATATTTATTATTGGATTAAGTGATAATATAAACAATGCAATTTACAAGTAGTAGAAAGCGAGGGGCAAGTACAACATTACGACAGCGGGTAGCACATGGGGGTAATGGCCAACATTACAACACTGAAGCGTTAAACTTAACTTAGCAGGTGTGTCACTTGTATTTGAGAATTCAGTTGTGCGCGGTACACAATCTTTCCAGAAGTTATTGAAGATGGTCGATTCTAAAGTTTTTTAAACAATTTCCACAATATTTCAATTTCCTTTTGGTATTTATTATTAATGTTCCCTGTGTACAGTTGAGCATCTCCTGAAGAATTTATAAAATTATTATAATGATAATACTGTAGAGAAATATATAAATCTTAATTCTATCATTTTACTTCGTACGCAGTAAGAGTACAAAAAGAGATGCTTTAATCATGTTGTTTCAGAAAAGTGTGTAATATATTTAAAATATATAAGGGGTTGTAACATAATTTATTAAGCTAAAAGAGTGAAATTTTGTACATACAGGAACATCATAATGTATAAAAAATATATAAGCTAAGTTTAAGGGTATAAATAACATACACTCTTCCAACAAAAGTTATTTGTTTCATTTTTTAATTAATATTTGCCTTTTATAACCAATTTCCGGTACGTTTATATTGGAGAATCATACGTCTTGTTTAATTTAATAAATTTAATGGTATTAGTTACCTAAGATGTTTTAAAGAATTATTATTATTGATGTATAATTTATTTCTTAAATTGAGAAGAAAATCTAAATCAGCCTTTATCTAAATACCATTGTACCTTTGTAAAAATATTGCAAATTGTATACTTCACCCTATAGGAGATGAATTCCATTGTTCATGTATTACGTTTTTTTAAAGAACAAGAGGTCAGTTCGTTTTTTAAATATATTCAACCTTAAATGATAAATACTAATTACACTGAGGATTCTACTTCTGGCTAAGGGCTGAGTTGGAGTTATAAGTTTGTATTGAGTAAACAATAAATGTTATAAATTATTACTGCTTACCATGTTTAAAACTGTAAATTGCAGCAATTTCTTCTTAAAATGTCATATACAGTTTCTGTGATAAAAACAAATATCGAAAGTCTTGATACTCTTGAGATAACTCTTGGAGAGGTTGAAATTACTAACATTAATGTTTTTTCACCAAATTGAAATTTAATAGTGGAATTAATTGAGAAAATGTTTAAAAAACTTGCGGAAATTATGAAAAGATCATAAATTCAACCCTACTAATATATATATATATATATATATATATATATATATATATATATATATATATATATATATATATATACAGGGTGTCCAAAAAGTCCCGGGTCGGTTAAATATTTTTCTAAATATTTAAAACAGATTTAAAAAACCTTACACAAAGTTACTGGACATAAAAATCTATTTTATCACATATTCAGTGATCCGCTACTTCTTCAGGGGGCGGCCCGTCAGGAGTCAGAAGAAAATCTTAAATGTAAGCATAGGTTGATATTTATATCAAATAAAAGGTCTTTATTAGTAGAGTACAGAGCCGTAAACCAGACCTCAAACGGATAACCGAGTCTAAAATGACAGCCGTTCAAACATGGCTTGAGTTTGCAACTTAGGTTAATGTAAAAAATAAACTGATGAGTTTTTTTATTTTAACTTAACTAACCCAAAACTGTTTACAATTAATTGTTGTTGTAGAATAATAAGTTTCGTTATTTCTGAGAGAAATCGGAGTTTTGGGTAATGTAATGGTAGCACATTCACCCGGCAAGTGAGAGATCCGGGTTCGACTCCCGGCGGAGCAAGTACTTTTTTTGCGATTCAATGTTTATTGAAAAATATATATATATATATATATATATGTAATGATAAAATTAGTAAATAGTCTCCACAAAAGCAACGATGTCCTTTATATTTTGTAAAAGAACTTTATACGACAACCTCGTAGTTGTCTGTGAGAAATATTTACTGCATTTGACGATTGTGTAACGTATTTTAGTTTTCTAAGTAAACATGTTACAGTGACTCTTAGTCAATGGCCATCGCAACCAAGAACGTCAAAGCCCTTGACATCTTATTAGGTTGATGAAGTTAATATCAATGTCTTAATCAAAATTTTCCATTAACAGCCTGCGAATATATTACAAATTTCCTTTATCATTAATTTTTAAGGCAATTTAATATTCTGACAGAACGTTTCTGCTGGATATCTGAAAACAGCTTTGAGCTATGGA